>NC_043701.1:140942367-140999410 GCF_006229205.1 Suricata suricatta | reverse complement strand
CCAAAATGTCTTATTACTAAGACTTTACACCCACAAAGTAAAACTTTTGGGGTTATTGGTTTTAAAGTGTGTTAAATTCAAAGCAATTCTTATTCTCCTGCTATTTAAAAAATACCAGATCAGCCCATCCCAGATAACTCAAAATCCATTTTTCCCCAGGTATCCTACATTATGAACCAACAAGTCCTATTGTGTTTCACACTGGGGGACTGTTTGTTACACTCCATTAGCTAAGTTATTTGTTCTTTTTTTGAAATTTGACATAAACATTAGTATAGCTATTACTTCAACCGTAAGATACATCCAAGATTTATCTGCTTTTTAGTTTTCAAAGAAAAAACCTTCATTCTCTAGACTACCATGATATTTGTAGGTGTTTCGAATTTTAATCATACATATATGGAGAACGGCCATATTTAAAATCTGTGATGCAGAAATTAGATCACCAGATTTGGAGTCAGACACAAGGGCCTAACTTCCGGCAAGCAGTCTGTTTCAACAATCCTCTGGCTATGTGAATCTGCAAAGAAGTGAAGGCATAGGATGCATCTCCCAGGCCCACAGAAGGCAGCTCTTCAGGATGCCCCTCCCTGCCGGCTTCCTAAGCAAACAGCACCTGAGAAGGAGCAGGTAAACCTTCATTTCTTTCTCTGTCATAAAGGCTGATTGTTATTTGTGAGTTCATCCCCACATGCAGAACAGGGAAAGTCCTGTCTATAAAGAAAGGTTTCCAAGAGCAGAATAACAGACGGCATATAGATGGAGAGCTCTGTTGAAATTTTTTGATGGAAAATTATGCTGAACCTCCCCAATTATAACCCACCCACTGGCCATTATTGATAGGTATCCATATCTAGCGGACAATATATTTCCAGCAATGCAAGGAAAATAGGAAGTGTGAAAGCTATCAGCTTCGGGTAGAACAACACAATATTACGCAAATTGGATGTGCAAGGCTGAAGCACGCAATACCCGCTTGGTTTTCTTCACAGCTTTGTCTTACTCTTCCCACCCTTCGGGCGCCACTTAAATTCCCCAGGCAGCCTCACCTGGCCTCAGGACCCCCTACTCCTCGCCTGTGAAGGACTTATTGAATGCTAGTTCAGCCTGGATTTTACCTTGACTCTGGTGGTAGGAGCTGAATTCTGCATGTTCTCCTACAGCAATGACCTAAGGCCCCTTATGAGGGGCCGACATAGTCCTGCTAGCGCAGCTTCCTCTGTACTCTTTCTCAGCAAGAGTGGAGTTCACTGCTTTATTCTTATCATGATTTCCAGACATCACTCTGATGTTTCTGAACATTCTCCCTTGTCTGGGCCCTGTGTTCTCCTACCAGACTTCTCTGTGGTTGATGGACAACCTGCCTCCAGGCTCTCCAGACATTCTGACTTTCATCTTCCTCGTTACCTTTGGGCCTCTCCCACCCCCTGCCCCACCCTCCTGCAAAGTACGTTTCCTAACACGGCAGCCATGCCTAATCTTTAGGCCAGAATATCAACTCAGTTCTTTACTTCACTACCAGAAAAAACCTTGACCCAAGGACTGTGCCAAAAAGATAACACCACCACATCTCATATAGCCTTTCCCCTAGGTCAAGAAGAAGCATATTGTAGCCCAGTTTCTTTATTTTTTTTAATAACATTTATTCATTTTTGAGAGAGAGAGATAGAGTGCCACTGGGGGAGGGGCAGAGAGAGGGAGACACAGAATCCAAAACAGGCTCCAGGCTCTGAGCTATCAGCACAGAGCCCAATGCAAGGCTAGAACCCACGTACGGTGAGATCTTAACCTGAGCCAAAGTCGGACACTTAACTGACTGAGCCATCCAGGAGTCCCCCCTACCCCCCGCCAGTTTCAAATATAAGAAACAGGTTCACTGATGCCAAATAACTGGCTCTAAGTCTTATTGCCAGTAAACAGGGGGCTCAGGAATCTAAAGCCAGTCCTTTATGAATAAATAAGCCTAACCACCATACCACATGGCCCATAGGAAGGATGGGTTTGGATCCTTTCCAGGCAAAATCATTCTTCAGGGATCAAGCTTCAGCTTTGATTTCCCTCTGTCTTCTCAATGAGTGTGGTGCTTTGTGACAGGGAACAGGTGAACTCACTTCCACATTATAAATCCTGGTCAAAACATTTATAATAAAATGCAAGAAGAAAGGTGAGCGTCGATGCTGACAGCTGGAAAGTGCCAGGAGTATATGCGTTTTTATAATGCCGTCGGGCTTTGCTTGAGGGCTGCAATTTTGAATTGGCAGCTGTTTTCATCTGAATGTCGAAACTATAAACAGGAGACCAATATCTCTCCATTTAACAACGGTATTCTGGTATTCAGATCAAATCTTTTCCTTGGGCAGAGGTAGACTTACTCTTTTCTGCAAGTAGTCATTGACCCAGGGAAAAATAAGCTGCTAAGCTAAAAAATTGAGCAGTCTCATGGTTTAGTCAAAGACAACAAATTAAGGGATTTTTTCCTCTCGGTCTCTCTTCAACGTAAAGTATTTACAACCTCTTTCTCCCTTAGTTTCATGACTCAGAGTAGGCGCGATTTCTTCTTTCCTGCCATGTATTTAGGGGAAACAAAGGCAAACATGGTTGTAGGTTATAGAACAAATGATCTAATAAAGGAAAATGTCTATATAGAAGACTATGTATATTCTCTGTGTAGGGTAGATTTGTTGGAACAATAAAATTCCAAAAGGAAATGATATAGAGTCACAGTTGGTGAGGAACCATTGTTTCCTTGCTGTGGGCCTCAGTCACAGCAGAAACTAGAGGTAAAAGTCACCAGACTTTTTGTTCAATTCATTATGTTGGGTTCTGTCTTGTGTTTAAGGAACTTCTAATGTCTTCGTCATATTGGGAATTTGCAGTTTCTCCCATTCTGTATTATGAACTCATCCACTAGACATCCGTCTGATACCATCATTAATGTGAAAACAGCTCCAAAACAGAACAAACAAACAAAAAAAATTGGGGACTGCTGTCAATGTAGAATTATCTTTCAAGCATATAATTTAATAAAATCATCTCAAATTCTTAGATCCCAAGCCAACTTTCAGGGAGAGCCCTTCTTCTTTTCTCTTTACTCTCATTTCTCATTGGGTTTTGGTCTGGATAATTTCTATCAGCCTATCTGCAGTGTTCCTTGGTTCTTTCCAGTCTGAGAAGACAAGGATCGGGTCAGTCTGGGGAGAAGCTGAGCAGAGCTTAGGGTTTTTGATGCTACACCCGAATTCCGCTGGCCACTACCTGGCACTTGGTGCAGCGCTCAGGGTGCTCCAGGTTTTGGTCCAGGCTCCTGCTGCCTCTTTCAGGGATCCCTGCCTGTCTTCATGCCAGGGTGGCTCTCCCCTCTCTATGCCGCTGCCCAGCAGGAGTTTACTGATGCTGGTGACATGAGATGCTGGCTCCTGGTGGGGGCTGGGGGTCCCTTTAGTCCAGCTTCAATCACACCAGGGGCACCAGGGCCTTGTGGGTGGAGCTTTCTCAGCCTTCCTGCCCCTCCCTCACTGAACCGGGAGAGTTTCTGGTATGTCCCCCAGGTAGACAACTTTGGCTTCCCTTGCTCCTGCAAGAAGTGGTGCCTGTGTCCTGGGAGAGGAAGCCTTTGAAGGCTCCCCTCTGCAAGCCTCTTCCAGCTTCTGCTTCTCAGGAGAGTAGCATCTGGGAGTTCTCAGGGTTCCATGCCCCTGCCTCCAAGCTCTTGGGGAGCCAGTGGAAAAGAGCTGGTGAGCAACAGACTTTTCAGAACCTTACATATTCTATGTCCAGTTCTTCAGGAGCACAAAAAACAAAGAAACAAACAAACAAACAAACGCTGCAGCATACTTACCCATAAGTCTTTCTGGCCTTGCACAAGCAAATCAGTAAATGAGCGGCATCCAAGGAGTGGAATTCCTGGTTCGAATGGCATACGCACTTTCTAAATTTTAATCCAAAACCACATTTTGCACTCCAGCAAAAATTATCTTACCTCCCCAAAGAGTGCATTAATATTCCCATTTTCTTATGCATACCTGGTCACCCTGTGCATAAAGATCCTCCTAATATTTGCTAATTTTATGGGAAAGGAACAGCCGTATGGTTCTCATTTGCAAATTGGCAGGGGATGTGTGTTTATTGCAGAAGTAGTCTTGGTCCATTTTTCTCTTGAGTTAATCTCCTACTTATTTGGAAAAGTTCTTTATATTTTAAAGAAGTTAGGTCTTTTTCTATGAATTATAGCTTTCTTCCTGTTTTGCCATGGCCTTCTAACATTGACCATGAGGTCTGTTCCTCTTCATAAATGTTGATTTGTATGCAGTTAAGTCCTTTCTTTTCTGCTTTCTGAGTTTCATGCCATGCTTTAAAAAAAAAACGATTCCACTCTAAATTATATTTTAAATATCCACGAGTTAAACTTTTATGTCATAAAATTAAATTCTCTACAACTGTTAAAAACAAGACACATCTACACATGGTACCATAGAAATAGATTATGTCTTAAGTTTTAGAAAAAAAAAAATTTTACCTGTATTATTTCATTTGAGCCTTACAGCACTCTATACAAGTAGGTATTGTTATTTTCCCAATTTCACTAGTAAGGAACTAAGTTACAGAAATGTTAAGTATTTTCCAACTTACCCAAAGTCTCATCATTCATTAGCGAAGGAGTCAGAATTTGCGACAGGTTCACTGACTCCTGAACCAAACTATCTGGGTCGATATATAGAATATGAAGGAATGGTGTGGCTCCTTCCAGATGTTTTCTATTCCTGAGTAGCATTCGGCAACTGGGAAGAAATTCTTTCAGAGTGTGTGTGTTTGTTTGTCCCAGATGAGCCTGTTTTGCTTTTATAATGATTGTGTTTTTAAAAATCCATCTGACATTAAAGAAAGATCCATCATGTCTCTTCAAAAGGACAGTTTTAGTGCTAAATATTCTCCAAGCTTCTTTGAGCCTAGAAAATAGTTTTGGAGAGCATTTGGAAGAACTAGTGTTCTTTTTAAAATAAAACCTTTGGGAGAAGGAACTCAAAGAGTAGATTATTTTTCCCCACGTCCCTTCACCTTGCGGACAGCTATGTTCCCAGGATCACTTCCTCAGTAAATAATGCTAAAAGCAATGCTACTTTACTATTTATTCAGGATACAATGTATGTTTTCATTAATATTTTAACCTTGGCCCTTTTCAGTTACTTCTGCCAGGGAAAAGATTTTGTCGTTGACGTAATTTACTTTTTTAATGAATTAAATGATTATCTGACATCTTGCAACACCCTATCAAAGCAGTAAAGATACTCCACATCTCATTACCAAGTCCTGTGGGTTGCAGACGGACCTGTCTCCCCTTCTGATTCTCCATGTCTGTCGCTGATCACATCACTGCAAGCCAGTGACTTCTCTTCGCTTTTGTACCACCCCGCCCAGCCTAAAAAATGTCATAAACGTTAACTGCTGCAAAGTGTTTATGCCAACAGAATCCAGAGCATAGGTTAATTATTGGGGGAAGTCCCTTTCCCTGGGCAATCTGCACATTTATTAAAAAATCCTTATGGCAGTTCACGCAAGCACAAAGCTTTTGAGGGTTTTTTCTAATGGCTTATTCATCTGCACTGATTAAATCCCACATAATTAGACTCAATTCAGGGTCACTAAGAATGGTGATATGTTTCTACAGAAACAGTCACATTCTTTCCACCTACCACCCGTTTCCTTGCCCTCTTTCTTTTTTAAATTAACAATTGCCGTGTGCCTTCTGGACTGGAGAAACTTCATGGACACTACTATGTGTCCATGATTCCAAGAATAAGAATTTAGTTTAAAAATCTATCACATATACTTCCTTATCAACTGATTTTTAAGAGCCCACTCTGTGCCAAGTCTTGAGAAATGTTTGAAAATAATAATAAATAGGAGTGCCTGGGTGGCTCAGTAGGTTAAGCGTCCGGCTTCACTCAGGTCATGATCTCACAGTTCGTGGGTTCGAGCCCTGCGTCAGGTTCTGTGCTAACAGCCCTGCTTCAAATTCTCTGTCTCCTTCTCTCTCTGCCCCTCCCCTCCTCATGCTGTCTCTCTCTGTCTCTCAAAAATAAATAAAAAAGCATTAAAAATTAAAATAAAATAAAATAATAACAAATAAACAAGGTGTCATCTCTTTCCTCAAAAGAACTTCATAACCTGGCAGATACCAGAGGCCAGTAAAGATATTATCACCGTGCAGGACAACTGGTGCTTATATGTGGAGATAAAACCAAACGCCATGGGACCAACACAGACATAAGGAAACCTGGCAAAGCCTCTTCACGTTCTAGGGGAAGAAACTCCACAAAAATTCTTTCACTCAAAAGACAAGTATGTGCACAATAAGTTCATTCCCTTGGCAGGTTCAAACTTCTTTCTTCATTCACCTTCAAATTCAGTTTTTACCATGTTTCAATGCCAGGCCATGCACTGAATATACACAATCACATATATCCCATTATTTAAACCTAAGGATTTGTGAGGTAATTACTACTCTATTTTCATACAAGAAAGCTCATACAAAGGTGAGTTGCCTCAAAACCACACAGTTGGGGAAAAGCTGAATTAGAATAGGAACCTTGTTTTCCTGCCTCCAGACCAATGACTCTTCCACGACTGTGTGTTTCATCACTACTACATCACATACTTTTGTATGAATCATTTGTATGCAGGTCCCCACGGTTAGGCTGGAGGAACATAAAGTTATAGCTAGAAGACACTCCAAGGGCTAGTTTCCTCTATAGTCCAGTCTCCCAAGGTAGACAATATTTCCTTTCATCTATTTGTGGGTAACATTTTTTGCCTATTCACTCAATATTGCAACCTAGGGGTGCCTGGGTGGCTCAGTTAGTTAAGCATCCCACTCTTGATTTGGGCTCAGGTCATGATCTCACGATTCGTGAGATAGAGCCCTGCACTGGGCTTCATGCTGGACGTGGAGCCTGCTTAAGGTTCTGTCTTTCCCTGTCCTGCTGCCCCTTTCCTGCCCGTGCACAAGCGCTTTCTCTCAAAAAAAAAAAAAAAAAAATGGTTACACTTTAGAGGTAAACCAATATTTCAAATGATCATAAAAGTTTAATTATTAACTGAAACATACATCAATAAGGTTCTTCTTTATCTTAATTTATTTCAGTTTCTTATATACTAGTCTCATAATCATGACCCATTTTGAGAACCTAACCTTAGAATGTTCAATGAGAAACAAAGGGCTTTGCCCTGAATGTTCTATTTCCGGCTTCTTTTATATTCATCCTAAAACATTTTTTATCCTGAAACTGTTGGCTCATCTGATTTGTCTAGCATAATTAAAAGGTGTATCCGGTATTCAAATAGCTATTTTAAGGTATCACAAGATAAGTGAAGCTAATGAAAATCACTATTGCATACTGAAAGACAAACTAGCCACCTAGAGAAATGACCCACCCTAAAATGGTTTAACAGGTGTCTCTGATCATTCCAAAGTTGCTCACTGACATAGCTATCAGCAGGAACCACTGGTTCCCATACCTGGACCTCTCCACAAGGGTGCCTTGAGCGTCTTCTGACTCCCTCCTGAGCAAGTGACTCAAGAAGGCAAGATGGAAAACACAATGCCTTTTATGATCTAGCCTCAGAAATCACATTCCACCATGTCCACAATATCCTAGAATTTGCACCGATCAGCCCTACTGACTATCAAAGGGGCTACATGAAAAGATAAATAATTGGGGCCACCACGAAGTCTGCAAACCACACATACTTAGCACTTCCCAAGAACTGCTTCTTTTGATCCCAGTACAGTCCCATGAGACAAGATAGTTACTCATGTGATATCCATTTATAGATACGGAAACTCCAGCTCAGAAAAGTATGAACCCAAAGTCTCTCTCTAGGTAGTATGTGTTAGAATTAGGCCAATTAGATTTTCTCATATGAGTACTTAGTTATCGACTTTCTACCTCTAAGGATACAAACCTAAAAAAACATGAGTGTGGTGGGTTGCTGATGAAAGGCTGGAGTTTTCCTGGAGTTGTAAAATACCTGTGGCATCTATGTAGGAGTGAAGGATAGATGGAGGAAAGCCAGAATGTAAGTACAGGTGAGTACGGCTTCCACAATGCCATAAAGGAGGACAAAGACTCCATGACTGTGAAAGAGAACTCCTGCAAGAGTGGCCCAACCCCTAGACTTGGAATCCAGTTCATCTAGACAGCATGGCAGAAAACAGTGTTCAGGATAATGGACTTAAGAGTTCAAGAATCCATAAAAGAGAATCGCCCGCTGTCAATTAATACATCAAGGTCGGACATTTGCTAATCTATCCCTCATTATGGACAACATTGGGTGGCGCAGATCTAAAGATCAGATCTCACTAGTTGACTTGGCCAAAATCCTTCTCCAAAGCAGCCAGATTTCAAAACTTCCTCCTCTGCTTTAATGAAAACAGATAGGTCTTGAAATACTTGCTCACTTTCAAACATTTTGTAATCATAGCGCCAAAATGAGGTTTTGAGCTTCGTGGAGTAACAGTACCCAAGGACTGGAGAGTACTGACCACAGTCAGAATTGTGCAGGAAGAATATTGCACCTTAAAACCAAGTCAGCGTCTTTCTAGGGGGCCTTAAGAAATTTCATTTTTGAAAAGTAGTTATGAACTTCAGCACCACATCCCACTTTACCCAGAAACCTAATCTCAGCCACTTTATAAATAACAACGAAATGAGTAACACAAATGCAAATGAAACTGCGGAGAAGGACCGGTGGCTGGAGGGGAAAGAAATCCTTAGAGGATCGGTTTATCTCCTAGGTAATGAAGATGACAGACTGGTGCCCAGATTAGTTTGTTCTCTCCCAAGCCATGGGGAAAGAGATGATGAGAACTGAGGGCACAGCTGTGGAATGCATTCTGCAGCCCATACACTTGGGTTCCCAAGGCTGTTCCCAAGCGTTCACACAATAATGTTTGATTACTCCAGTAACTGATGACTGTCTTTATTTGAGTTTCCCACCGTGCTGCTACTGTATGTATCCTCAGCTTGGGACTGCTGAAAATCTTTAATGTGTAACTGTTATTTTCCATAAGAATGAAGCTAACCTTGCAGGGGTCAGGTCCAGGAGAAGTAAGTTTTCAGAAGCCCTCTAATATTTTCACAGTAGTGGTGTCTCTAGATGGTTCTTTTTAAAGTTTAGGGAAGTAGCTCTGGACTGAAGAGTATGGAATTAGCGTATGAGCTACACTGTGTTCACTAGGACAGACACAAAAGCAGTCAAGGTCTGCACGTGTTCCTGTATGATTAGCCTCATGGTGTAAAAGTAGGTCTTCAGGACATGTGTGAGCCCAGTACTGGCCACACTGAGTCTCCTCAGATATCCAAAAGGTTAAATATGCCAATTTTAAAAATAAAATCCTGTACTTATCACTCCTCCTTTGCCACAGCCCCATCTGCTTAAGTAGAGCGTAGGTAATAGATTGTTGATAGAATATCATAGAAAGAAAAAAATAAATGTGAGTGTGGATCAACAGCACCATATAAGTATCAAAATTCATGCCCAAAACACTTAGCATCGCCTGCTGCCCATGAGGAGGGAGGTGTTCATGCCCCAGACCACCTCCCTTCACCTGCACCCCATGCATTGTTCTGCTCACATCAGTTTAGCAAGGGCACTGATGTCCTGGCTCTCCCCATCAGGCCCATCCAAATGGCTTTTAGAGGGATCCTTTCATGCCAAACTTTCTGAGGTCTTCAGGATCTGAAGATACTTTCACACACTGTGATCCTTTAATAGGATGAACAGCACTAACTCAACATTGTTTTCCTCATATTTCCAAGTATTCCTTAGTTATCTTTTTGTATCTAGTGTTCCTGGCAAAAAGTCTGATGTCCTATGAAATTCAAAAAAGAATGGATAATCTTGATTACACAAAAATTTGAAACAAAGAAACTTGCAAGAAGATTGTCATTGCTTTACATTTCTGCAATTTTTGAACATGCCTAGCTTAATAGATGGGTGTTTCCACATTTTTTCTATTGCAATTTTGCATGTTCTGTGGCCTGTGGAAAACCCCACTGTATACTCATAAGATAATGACGGTGAAAAAGCAAATAATATCTCAGTATTATGAAAATTCTTTTTACTTCATTCACTGCCTGAAGTAGTCTTGGGGAACCCCCAGGTTCCCTAGGTTATACTTTGAGAACTGCTAATATAAAACACTTTTAAATTAAAACAAATTTTTTTTAATTTATTTTTGAGAGACAGAGAGAGTGTGAGCAGGGGAGGGTCAGAGAGACAGGGAGACACAGAATTTGAAGCAGGCTCCAGGCTCTGAGCTAGCTGTCAGCACAGAGTGGGGCTCAAACCCACGAACCGTGAGATCATGACCTGATCCGAAGTTGGACGCTCAACTGACTGAGCCACCCAGATGCCCCATAAAAAACTTTTAAACCAGAGAAGAAAAAGTCCAACCCTATTATTTTTAAATGGACTACTGAAATGAACAGACTATTCAAGAAAAAAAATGTCTTTGGACATAAGAAATGTTCAAGCTTACTCATATTCAAAGAAACACAAACTAACATTAGGTCAAGACACCATTTATCAAAAGAAAGAAATGTTTTCTCAGAAGTGTGGCAACATATTTTTTGGCAAGACTATGGAGAAACCCAATAGCATTAAAAAATCTTATCACTCAGCTTATGAGTTCTAAACACCACTTCTCTGTAACAGAAATTAGATATCCTCAAGAAATAGCTAATTTTCGATCTGGAACAGAAACATACAAGTATGGAACATTTTGTTGTACCTAATAAAAAGGGAACTGTCAAAGAATTTTAGAATCATGTATAAAGGACTCAACACCCAAGTTGATGAGTTGTATCAAATATGTTATAACTTCAGTATCAGTAAGGATAATATCCACACTTGATTAAAATATGTTTAAATGCATGACTTCATAATAATACTCCAAAATAATAATAATGGGCGAACTTTGAAGGATGATAGCAAACCAAGTCATTTTATTTTTTTAAGTTTATTTATTTATTTATTTATTTAGAGAGAGTGAGAGAGAGAGAGAGAAAGAGAAGAGCAGAGGAGGGACAGAGAGACAGAGAGAGAGAGAAAATCTCAAGCAGGCTTTGTGCTATCAACACAGGGCTTGATCTAATGAACCGAGTGGAAGTTAAAGAATCGGATGCTTAACAACTGAGCCACCCAGATTCCCCAAACCAAGTCATTTTGAAAACTAATTAGTAAAGAGAAAGGCTAACGTATTCATCTTGCCTTTCGTATAAGAACTATACCAATGGATTACCAAATAGTAAATGGAGGGAATTTTCCTTTTTTTTTAAGTTTTTTTTTAAACATTTACTTATTTTTGAGAGACAGAGAGTGTGAATAGGGGAGGGGCAGAGAGAGAGGGAGACACAGAATCTGAAGCAGGCTCCTGGCTCTGAGCTGTTAGCACAGAGCTCAATGCAGGGCTCAAACCCACAAACCGGGAGATCATGACCTGAGCCGAAGTAGAATGTTTAACCAACGGAGCCACCCAGGCACCCTGGGAATTCTTTTTATAGAAATATTTCAGCTAAAAAAAAATGAAGAAGGAATGATAGAATTAGAATTCCACCATTTTGCAACCCCTAAGAAATTGAGTGATCTAAGCATTGATTCACTGATTGCCAAAGACTTCAACATGACAAAAAGCAAACTATGTACTATGTATCTCCTGTAGACAACATCACCAATAAAGTATTCTTGGTATAAAAGAACAGCTAAACAGAATAAAATGAAGCCTCAAAAATTGATCACCTAGATACCAAGTTGGTAGGAAATGTCTGCTTATCTGGTAGATTGGAAACTTACACAGTTTATGTGACATCTTCCAGGGAGCTGTGTCCCATAAATCCATAGATCTCAGGTTTACTTACCTTGAAGAATCCTAGAAAACCGGATGTACTGC
The DNA here is from genome assembly GCF_006229205.1 of Suricata suricatta. Taxonomy (NCBI): domain Eukaryota; kingdom Metazoa; phylum Chordata; class Mammalia; order Carnivora; family Herpestidae; genus Suricata; species Suricata suricatta. The sequence goes on along the minus strand of NC_043701.1, from coordinate 140,987,460 downwards.
TACACTCTCCCATTAGCAGAAAACATTAGTTGTTTATCACATTTGTCATTAGCATATGTACAAAAAGATTCTACTAGGTCCATGTGTCCTTTCTTTCCCAGGGGAATCCTCATGGGCAAGAATGGACTTTAGACCTATTTATTAACCATCTTCTTCCTTCATGCCCTGCCACGTGATAAGACAAATTATTGAAAGGTCACAAATTATAGCATACTGAACAAGCACAAGAAATAGAGAGAGACAAATGGGATAAAATTAAAAAGCCAGAAATTAACCCATATCTATATAAGAATTTAATATATGCTGGAATGGTAACTAAAAACCAATGGGGGAAAACAATGGATTGTTTACTAATAGTGCTGAGAAAATGGAGTCCCTTTGATAGTCATACTCCAGGATGACTCCCAACGTAACCTGCCTCGTGGTATTCACATTCTTGTGTAGTCCTCTCCCACACTGGGAGTCCTCTCCCACCGACCTGGTCTGTGTAATCAATTGCATATGGCATAGGTGACAAAATATTTCCACAGTTAGGTTGTTAATGACTGTGACTTTCATCTTAAGCTATCTCCCTCTTGTTTTTCCCTTTCTCTTTCATGTCTTGCACTGGGGAAAGCAGGCCACCACATTGTGAACAGTCCTCCAGAGAGGTTTGCAAGACAAGGTCCCAGTAAACCTGCAACCAACAGCCAGTAAGGAGCTGAGGTTAACCAACAGTTATGTGAATGGGCCTATCATCAAATTTTCCAGGCTGTGAAATTATTGCAACCCTGGCTAGCAGGTGACCTGCAGCCTTGTGAGACACCTGGGACAGAGACACCTGGCTAAACTGCTGCCTGATTCCCAACTCTGAGAATGTACGAGAACATTTGTTGTTTCAATTACTAAGTTTTAGGGTGATTTGTTATGTAGTGATAGATAACTAACACAGATTTGGGTACCAAAAGTAAGATGTGCCGTCATAAAAGCCTATATGTGGTCCAGGCAGTGGGCAGAAACTGGACAGATAGAGGACTCTGAAGAGAGCGTTAGTAAAATTCTAAGTTGCCTAATTGGACCGTTAGTAAAATTTTGGACTTTAAGTCCAAAATTTTTGTCAGTGAGGGCTTAAAAGAATATGAGGAAATTCTTACTGGAAACTGGAGGAAAGGAGATCCTCATTATGTCCTGACAGAAAGTTTAACAACAGTAACTAGAAGTAACATGGAAGCTAAAAATATACTTTGTGAATTGGATGATCTAGCTAAAGAGATTTCCAGCCAGAGCTGTGAAAATGCCATAGAAATGCTACTTAGAGTAAAATCTGGGAGGACAGTGATAAGTTGAAGAAAGGATCATTACACAGAAAGATCCAGAACTTGCTATTTTCAAAGATTCCCAGCCCTATCAGATGGCTATCAATCCTAAATTTAGGAAAGGGCTCTGAGCAAAGATCAAATCCAGGACGCTCTCAAGAAAATAGGGTTTAGATATGAAGCTGAGGGAATGAACAATATCAAAGAAATATCAACAGAAATATCAAAGGTGGTGCCTCAGAGTGGTATTAAGTAGGACAAAAAAGCTCTTTAAGGTTTTTAGAGTGTGACTCACAGGTCCTTTAAATCAAACAATAGAGCTTCTAAGAAGCTTAAGAACATTGTTCCTCAATAGAAGCCCGAAATAGAAAAGGGCTTATCTTGAAGAGATTTGTTAGTATGCTTTTGTCTAATGGCCTGAACTCCAAAAATATGCACAGGAGACCCACGAGGTTTTTAAAAGAATGCCATATGAAGAAACATCTACAACTTGGACTGAAAGGGACAGAAACAGCACAAAATGAAAAGAAGCTCCTTGGTCCCCAAAATCTACAACCAGGAAGCATTCAGAGAACACTATTCAGCTGCAAACACAAGGTGCCTTTATAAAAATTGAACGCATAACTCAGAGAGTGAAATCAAGAGCCCAGCTAGTGTAGCCAAACCATGAAGAATAAACATGCATAACTTCTTTGCAGAAGTATAACTAAGTTGTAAAGAAAGGAAACCTCCTGCATGTATTTTACAATTACTATGATCCAGTGACTCTTAGTGTCTCCTATTTTCCCACCTTCTAAATAGTCGTATCTACATATGTCATCCTATGCCTGTTCCATCCTGAATGTTGGGCAGGTGGGACAAATAACTTGCTTCTTTAATTCTGGAGATCAAGAGCAGTTTTACTCAAAGAATCATACTTAAAGGACTCATCCAAGGAGTCTCATACTCACTTGGTCTTGACTTGGTAAGATTCCGAACTTGGATCCAATGCTCCGATAATACCAAACAATACCAAAACTGTAGATAAGTCAGAACTGTTATGCATTGTTAGTAAAGAAGACATTTTTGAGGGGAAAATGGTGAAACTTGGCAAAATTAAAGATTTTCATACCTACGACTTTAGCCATCTTACTCCTTAATAGGGAATCTCCCATCTGGGAATGTAAGGAGACACGTATAAGGATATTCATTAAATATTGTTGGGGCCTCCTGGGTGGCTCTGTCAGTTAGGCATCTGACTCTTAATTTCATCTCAGGTCATGGTTTCAAGATTTGTGAGCTCAGTCCTCATGTCGGATTCTGGGCTGGCAGCACAGAGCCTGCTCAGGATTCTCTCTCTTTTCCTCTCTGCTCCTCCTTTGCTCTCTCTCTCTCAAAATAAAGAAATAAAACATAAAAAATATTGCTTATGGTGACAAAGTCTGAAGCAACTTAGATGTCATCAATAGAGGAATGAATAAGTAAAATGTGGGGCAGATACATGATAGATGATGTAGCGGAATAAGCTAGAAATTCACAAACACCAATAATATTGAATCTTTTTAACAATTGAATTGAGTAAATAAATGAAGTAAAATGAGTTCTGTAACACAACACCATTTATATAAATTAAACAGTCACACTTGCCACCCCAAATTTTTTTTTTATTTTCACTGATGACCTAAGTTGAGATAGTAAATGCTCTTGAGTGGGTATCTATGGAAGATATATACCTTAACTCAAAGATGGTCAATGAGGGAGAAAACAACAAGATAAAGAAAATAAGTTGTACCCCAATGAATTGTGAACTGAAAAATATGATTAACTCAGTTGTTAAGGTCTGAGATTCACACACACACACACACACAGAGGTATGGAGAAAGGAAGAAGCAAACTAACCAAAAGACAAAAGGAGGGCAGAGAGCAGAGAAAGAAGGAAAAGAAGGGAAAAAAGGCAAATTGGCTAAAAGGTGTGTAGTACTTTTAACTAAAGAGCCTGGAGGTCACTGAGAGCATTGGCAACTCTAGGCTGTAGCTCGAGTTGCAAGGCTCTTCCATATTTTGCTCTATATGCTAGCTTTTTCAGATTTTGTGATCTACCATACCATGAGAAAGTGTCAGAAATGATGAGTGCCTCAAGCTGAAGGAAAAGTCTAACTTGGTTCTATTTTGTCGTTTTTCTGGCTCATCGATTGAAAGAAGTAGTAAGGAGTCCAAGATATTGTGCTACTGAAGGAAAAATACTGGAGAACTTTTATGCTCCATCAAGTTTCCTGGAAGAGGGATGTCTTAAGCTGACTAGGAAATTGACCTCACACTGTCTGCAGAGTATTGAGCCATTTGGGGTCTCTGGCTTCTGAATCCCTTTTCCGGGCATCCAATTCCCTTTGAAAACATGTCTAAAGGCATTTTAAAAGCTACTAATTAGATAAAATTCGTATCACACTCAGAAATTGTGTTTCATTAATACACTCTGAAAATGCTACTATTAGCCATAGTTATGTCTTATTAGCAGTAAAAAAGCATTAAGTGGCTTGCCTGGGCAGCCAGTCATACTGCGAGCCTGCCCATTGCCCATATTAATTATGAAGCCATCTTTCAAAGGGCAGCGTGACAAGCTGGCTGGAGTTGAATAGAAATCTGAGACTATTTTTTCATTTCTCTCAGTCCCTTTCCCACTGAAACCTTGATGGTACTCGGATAAATGATATTTGAGAGCCGCCATTTCTAAGACCCTTACTGAGACCATTAAAGCCAAGGAGCAGAAAAAGTGTCATGTGTTACCAAAAGCGGGCCAAGAGACCTGGTTCATGCCCGCAGAGAAAGCAAAACCTCATTGCTTGCTCAAGAAGCCAGGTGTGAGAAAGGAATTTCATATCCATCTAGACTCTTCAATCTTAAAATAATATGGAGGAGGAAATTCAAAGAATTGAAAATGAAGAGACCAACAGATGCCAGACTGACTAAAAGTCAACCATCATAAGAAAGCCAACCTCTTGGTTCCAGATACAATGACATCTTTCTAATTCATTCAGCTCAGAATACCGAGCTTCCAGGAAGGTGGAGGAAGTGACCACAGGGAGATTTCTTACTGACACTTTTGTAGACTATAATTCAGATCGCCGTGTCCTATTGTGATAAGTGAATTCCAAGGAACTAGATACTACAATAAAAGTAGGAATAAAACTGTCTTTTAGAAAACCATAGTCCTATTACAGTGGGATATAGTCTTTGCCTTCCTAGAAAGCACAGCCTTAGTCTTTCCTGGAGGAATTATAATTTCTTAACTACCTATGTAAGGAGAGGCCAAAAATCACCATCGTAAATAGAGTGGGTAAGGGTGAGCACTCGGTCCAGGAAATTAAATGCGAGAGGTCAGTGAAGGATACTCCATGACCAATGCCAGATGGCCAACTTTCCCCAGGCCCAGAAAAGGTAGACGTTGCTAAAAGCTCTCCAGTGAATCCTCTGTCTTAGAGTTGACCAGGAGGAAGGGGGTGGACAGATGTTGTAACAATGAACACTCCCCATGGTGGCCGGGACAAAATACTTAAGGAGTCAGAATCACATCACCAGAGGTGATTAAGAAAGTCATTGTGAGCAGATGGATGTAACAGCCACTGTAAAGGGCAAGAAAGCCGATTTTTACAGATACTAGGGAGAAGCCTCCATAGTGTTCTGATGTTCTGATTCCATTCAGGGTCCAAAACCAGGTCTGCTCAGTCCTTAACAGCCCATGGCATCCCTAGAATGTCGTTGTGCATATCCTTGATACACAGGCAAAAGCGCTCCTTGTTGGGTCCCTAGACCTACACTGCTTGAACTGTCCTGCAATTTAATTTATGAAAACTTAAGCTTTCACCTCTGCAGAATAATCATAGCCATTCCCGCTTGGTAGGATTCTTTGGAGGCTGCCTCTGATAAATGTAAAAAAGAACCCAGTGCCTCCCACATGAGGTGACCTTCGTTGAATTGGCACGGATTTTTGTTACTGGTATTATTATTACCATCAGTTGTTAGATCCCTTGTGTTGACATCTCTGTAATATGCATGAGATCAGTGATCGTATTACTTAAACTTTTGATTTGAATAAGGAATACCTTTTTAAGGGCAAACATCACAGCCATTTGAGAGGACTGCCTATGTTTCAGAATAATGGCATTAGTACTTGAGATGATCTGAACATGAAAAACAATCGTCAGAATCAAGTTTTTTAAAAAAGGAGAGTCCAACAAGTATGTCTAGAGAAGAAAAAACAAGCTGCACCCAAACCACCAAAATTGGCCTATGGATCTAGAAAACCACTTAGAATAAAAAGCATTTAGTTTCTGTAAATGGCATTTCTTTCCATGTGTACATGTATGACTTACCCAGAGTGTGCAGCATGGACCCTCAGTGTGATCTGAGCCTCTGCCTGGGATACTGCAAGTGAAAAACCAAAGAAGATTTAAGAGACTGTAGAGATGACTGGTGTTCAAAAAAGGGAGAAAAAAAAAAAGAAACAGAAAAAAGAAGAAGCAGAAAAATCTTTGCAAGCAAAAGGAAAGATCCCTGGGACACAACAATAATAGAAATGTTCACATACCTCAAAGGAAAGAAAGGCTGCTCCTTCCCAATCCATTCTCAGTGGAATTCTCCTGAATGAAAAACCACTGACCTCTCCCTGTTCTCCACGTTGTCCCTCAAAAAGCTATGGTGGCTGCCAAGCCAGTGCAACCTCCATGTCACAGATGAAGACACGGAGCCTCAGGAAGCCAGGGGGTGACGGGTAGGGGATAAAAGTGGAAGAGCAAGGTATGAAGCTCAGCTTTCTGACTACCCTGCCCAGGTTCCACCATCTCACACACTACACTCGGAGACTCAGTGGCTTCTGTTTCTCATGGGAATTTCATCTCTGAGAGGTGCAGTTCTCTCTAGAGGGAGAATTAATGATTTCTTTCTCTGTCAGGATTCCTTCCAGCATTTGATTCCTCTGTATATTCTCCTTGTCTGAGCCTGGCCTACCGGTTGACCTACTTTGGGAGCTGAAGAAGCACCTGTAAGAGAGGGAAGAGTCAGCACTAGGATGTCATAAGTACTTCGGAGTTTTAATGAGGCAGATATAAAACCAAGATTGTGACTATGATGACAGTATCACACCACATTGCCGAGGGGTTATAAAACATGTAGACTGACGGACACTATGGGCAAAACAAGCTTAAAAATAGAAAATATATACCTATATGTCAAAAACACCTCTGAAATCAGCTTAATATCAGTGCACAAGGAGCAGGCTATTAAACAGTTTGACCCATATGGATCCTTAATAAATATTTTGGGGAACTAAAGAGCTCTACATCAAGTGGTGTTTTTCAGGATGTCTTGCCCTGCTGTCTTCATATTTGCCTGGGTTCAAATCAAGGCCCTGCCAACTCTCAGTCTTACTGTTCTGCATTCTCTTTATCCACAAATAAAGATTATAGGATCTATTTCCTAATTTATGTATAGGAATAAATGAAATTACATGTGTATAGAGCTTTGACGATGTGGGTATATAGAATTACTCACTAAATGTTAACTCTTACTATTAGCTGTTCTCATGAATGCCAAGCCCCTGAAACTCTTCTCTCTCTTCAGCTTTGCTTACTTCAAGTCTCACCCATCAGATCAATCTAATCCAAGTTCTAAAAGCAAACTTGGTCTTGAGTACCACGGCCCATCACCACAGAAGTCAGGCCCACTTGCTGCTGGTTCAGTTGTACCTTTGTACCCGTTCCAAATGCTGGAAGTATTAGCGTCCTACTATCTGCCTACAAGTACCATAATCTGGCAGGCTTAAAGTAACAGAATTTTTTTCTTTCACAGTTCAATAGGCTGTAAGTCTGAAATTTAGGTGACCACAGAGCATGCTGCCTCTAAAACTCTGGGTAGAATTCTTCCTTGTGTTCTCCCAGCTTCTGGTGGTGGCCATTGATTCATGGTGTCCATTGGCTCATAGATGCATTATTTCAATCTCTGTCTCCGTGGTCACATGGACCCTTCCCTCTGTGTCTTTGACTTCACATGGTGTTTTTCTCTTTTTATACGGATTTCCATTATATTCTATTAGGACACACCCTAATGACTTCATTTTAATTGATTAAATCTGCAAAGGACCTACTTCCAGGTAAGGTCAAATTCACATATACTGGCTGTTAGGATCTTAACATATCTTTGGAGAGGTCACAATCCAACCCATAACACCAGGCTTTTTCCTTGCTCAGTACTCATGTGATAGCAGTTTTTTTCTTATCACCTTCCATGCAACATGCATGTAAAGAAGACAGTTAATGGTCCCTACTCTCATGGACATACCAGCCTCTGGAGAGAAACAAACATTAAAGAAACAACTAGATACGTTAGTACCTCATAACAACTGTAATGAGGGTGATCGATAGGTGTTATGAGAACAAATAACAAGGATCCCTAACCTAGTCCTTGAGGAAGGGAAGGCTTCCCAGAAAAAGGGAACTGGAAAATGAGCAGGAGCAGGAGAGGAAAATGGGGTAGGGTGGGTTAGGCAGCAATTCAGGCACAGGAAGCAAGATATGGAGAGTTCCTGAAAGCATGAAGGGGACAGATACTTGAGAAGAAACATAAAAGCTCAGTGCTCTTGGAACAGAGAAAAAAGGCCAGGGCGCAGAAAGTGGCCAACCTTACAGGGCTACATAATGGCTATAAAGAACTTGGTCCCACGACCAATGGCATCGATGCAGGAATTTTAGGTAAAGTATTGTTACCATGTTTCTGCCAAACCAAACCACTAACAAATTTTCATAGCTTTCTGACCCTGTGTGTAAGGAGAAAACACGAAGGTATGTGACAAGCTCTTCCAGCTTCTGACCTAATGCTCTTTCCTATTTCATTGTTACCATCACCATCATTGGTGTTGGCTCATTTTGTCTACCTTGGCTTCATTTCTTCTTTCTGGTCTTCTCACTCATGTCAGTCAGATTAGAATCACCAGAGCACTCTCTGGACCTCAGGTAAGAGAAAGATGGAACATTTGACTCAAAGGCCTTCACCATTCCATGTGACTCACTTCTTTAAGACAACCCAAATGACAAACCAAGCTAACTAACCCTGGGGATACGTTTACACACACATGCTAACTTGGAATTAGCCCTTCCTGACAGATTGTGAATGCAAAATATAAAAAACTAGAGAAAGTATGTTAAACCTTGTAGTTGAACAAACAAGCTCTCTTTGCTTGGTTGGAAATATCATGGAAACTTCCCTATGAATTCCGCAAAATTGATTCTTTAAAGCTTTTATAATGTGGTGACACTAAGTATACACATTTGTGCCTGGATGTTCATTTTCTTTAAATGTTTATTTTTATTAGCTTAGAAAGCTAACAAAGTAAAATCTACTTCATTGGCAACTGTCAAGCTAATGAAAGAGAAATTGCAGTGATTTATCCAAACATTTGATTCATTCTGAGATCTATTAAATCTTTCAAAGGTAATGGAATCACATTAAATTCTAGATTCTAAAAAACAACACAATAGTTCATTCCACTCTCCAGTCTAATGCATAGTATTTCTTGTTTTACCAGAAATCGTAAATACCAGGGATTTCATTTGAACTTGAGACCACCCAGTACCTCCTGGATTAATGCCTCCTAGCATTAAGCAAGAATATTAAATTAAGGAAAATGCCAGTCTCGTAGCTTTACTAAATGTAATTTATAGTTTAACCATCGTATTAAATCCTTTAATTGAAATTTGTAAAACAAATGGCAGTATTAGTAATTCCTTTATCAGCTTCTAATTCTCTGCCTACTTAACACCAGTCTCCAACCCAAGGGAAATATAGTTCCCAAATGCAATCCTTGAACTTGGGAAAACGCCATTGAATCTTCACATTGCATAACCTTAATGTTTCACTATTTCTGCAAGATAACACATTTTCATTTATCACACAAATGAGCTCATTTCCTTTTTGTGGTGCAAATGCATATTAACAGAGCCTTTCTAGCTTAATATTATCTGGACTTCTGGCTTACACTGTAATTATACATAAAAAAAATAATCGTTCAAATGGAGCAAGGAACAGGAAAACAGAATCAAAATGGCAACTAACGCGGAAAGTCAAAAGCAAATGACAAGTAACAGCAAAACTACAGAATAAGAAGTACAGAGTGACAAAGACAATAAGGAAAAGTTGGAATTAGCTGAATATTATTACCATCTTTCTCAATGCACCCTTCTCGGTAAAGGTCGTTGTTTGTTTTTTATAACTGGAGCTTTCCGAGTGTAAGCGTATGCTGGGCTTTCTCTGCTCCCATGTGCCTATATGTTTGACACTCTCTTCCTATCTGGAACAGCAAAACTTGTCTTGATGTTTAAAGATAAACACCTCCTCCTACCTCCTTAAACCTCGAGCCAGAAATGTCAATTAATTCTGCAAGACAGAGAGCTAGGCAGGATCGGGTTGACGGAAGGGCCCTCCAGCCCATTATGTGTGAAGGAATAGCCTGCCCGGGAAATAATGGAAAAGGCTCAAGAAGAATCCACATATACACACTAGCTTGAAGAATCCAAGGCCAAAAAGAAGACTGCAGGAGTGGGGGAGGGGGGTCAGGAGATGAGAAGGCACAGGTTTGACCCTAACCCCTTAGACGGTCATCAAGACTTGTACCAGGAACCAACACGCATCCACAGGAAGGAGGTGAGTGGCACTCAGACTAGTTCCCTTTTACTGAGGGATGGCAAGGGTTGGAAGCTCAAGAGCCAACAGCACTCCCTGGCTGGAAAGTTCCAGTGAAAGGCCATGCTGTCCCAGGCATTGAGCATTCAGGCTTTTGGCAGAAGGTGCCTGGTGTTTTCCACCTGCTGCGCCTGGCCTATGACTGTCCACGTGAAACAACTTTCTGGCTCTGAGAGCAGGGACTGTACAAACAGAGCTTCCTGGCCCCACAGTAGCATCCAGACTCTACAGGAGTATTGTTATCAGCCTATTATCAGTTACTATTTCTGCTGAATCAGACCACTAACAAATTTTCAAAGCCCCATAACCACTGTGTGATAGGCAGATTCTGGCTCTCTTTGCTACAGCTCTCCCAGATTTTGACCTGGTTTTCTCTTTTGTTTAACCTCCTTCCACATCACTGCTGGTGTCTGTGGCTCACACTCCACCCCACGTTCATCTCCTCCCTCTAGGGATTATCATCCCTGTCAGCCAAATTCCAATCACTAGGACGTAACTTGGACCTCAAGTGAGGGAAGGTTTGGAACACTTGACTCAAGTGTACAAAGAAGCAATTCAAATCCCACAGTCATTGCTAGAAAACTAGAAAATGTGCTTGGAAATTTGCTTGAAACCAGAAGGATGCTACCAGAAAGTTAATTGTGCACTCAGGGTGGGTAGGACTGGGCGGGGAGAGGCTAAGGGAACTGGGGTGTCCACAGTGGGGAAGTGGTCATGGGTACCCCTGCTGGTGGTCACTCTGACTCCAGAAACCTTTGTGCCTTTTCCAAGGGTGCAGTGGTGCTTATGAGAAGGTGCTGGAGCCACTAGGTCAGGACCTCCCCAGGGCAGCTCCCCTGTTTATGGCCCCTTTCCACCCCATGTTGGGGGTAGACCTTCCTAGACAGCATCCCAGTGCCACCTACCCTCGTTCCTGGGATTTCTGTAAACCCCGTCCATGACTGTGCCTCTGTTGAATGTCGAGAAAAAGACCCAGAAACTGCAGCATCTCTTCAGTGCCAAGGGAGAGAGCCCTCCTCATCACTGCTGTCACCTGCTGTTCATCCACCAGGGGATCAAGACAAGCAACTCCTCCCTCCCCAGCCTCCTGACCCAGCCCTTGAATTCTCAAGCTTCCTTCCAGGTCCTGCCACACTAACTCAATGGGAAGACCTTTCAATCTATAAAAAGCTATCTATTACCACCTTCACCTGACACGTTGCTTCCAGTCTCCAATCTGAGCAGCATGTCCCCCCATATCTCATGGCCTGACTATCTTTTTCTTCCTCGAATCTCTGAGTTCCCCCTCTACTTAATTCCCTTGAGACATACCCCTTTCTCCAGGACAGAGTTCAAAGTGAGTGCTCTGGGTCCTTTGTATCATCCCGTCGGTCCACTTGTAGTGCAGCTAATTTTGGCAGCTGATGGCACCCTTCTCTGCCTTAAAACATTTACATTTCCTTGGTCACCTTAGTCAGGGTCACTGGAGTAGGAATGAAGGTCTTTGTTTTCATACTGATTTTCTAGATTAGTTTCTTACAGCCTGTCTTTCAAGGATTTGGGAGTATTCTCCCCAGAAGTGAGATACCGTGGCTTGTGTATCCTGAAGCCCCAACAGCAAGTACAGGGTGGGCTTTAACAATGCTAATCAAACCGACATGAGCTGGTATTCATCAGGGGGGCATTCTGATGACCTCTGCAAGTTTCCAAACCAAGAACCATTCTTCCCTGCCCTCAGCCAACAATTACCTTCAGGCAAAATACAAGAACGCTCTTCTAACATTCTCAAAATGAGTTGCCTGTGCCCTAAGGAAAGTTCTGAAAAATCAGGAGCCACCTTCATCTTCTCTCCTGTTGAATGCTTGAATCCAGGTGACCTGGGCCCCAACCACAAGCTCTCAGTCCTCTTCCCCATCTCTTGGGTCATCATGTAAAATTAGACATGTAGCAGCTTTTCCTGGTAAGCCAATGGTCCCAAGATCACTTTGCAGATGAGGCAAAACCAGAGCTATGATTGCTTACCTAATTTAGTAGATTAGGGAAGGAAGGAAAAAGGAGAAAAATTTAGAAAACCCAAGATAAGAGTTATTTCCAGTAAGAGTTATTTGTGGAGTTTTGTTTGGTTTCATTCTGTTTATTTTCTCCTTTTTGACATCTTGTTTAACAGAGAAGAAGGAAATGGTCACTTCTCAAGAGCTTACAGTGTTCTGGACCTGGTATTGGCACTTTCCTGAAATTATTTCATTCAGCTTCCCCTGCAAAATGTATTTCCCTTGCAAGATAGGCAAGCTGGTTAAACTAAGGTGGAGGCCAGTAAAGGGATCTGCCTAGAATCACAGAAGTGGCAGATTCAGAATTCAAATTCAGGTGTCTAACCCCATAACTAATATCCTTTCCTCCACCCCACATGATCTCACAAAAACTTCACTCTCTTGTAATGGTTCAGTCAATACATGGTCATTGCAAGACCACAGTAAAAAGGGCGGCATCCTGCAGAGAAAGCCCCTACTACCTACCCCAATCCAGGAAGCCTGGGTTTTTCTTATTCTGTCCATCATGTGACCTTGAACTGTCCATGTGGTTTGTCTACCTCTCTCATTAAATCTAAAAAAATTATTTCAATAACTGGATTGTCTCTAATGTCTTTTTGACTCTAATATCCCATGATTCCTTTATACAAGTAGATGATGCTATTTGAATAAATTAATATATTGGAAATCAAGACACAATTCTTTCTAACCCTTCCCATAATATCCCTCCCTTGGAGAACTCAATTTCCAGGCACCGGTGTTCTCATCACCATAGACATTACTGCTTTGACAATGCCATTTCATTCACCTTTAGAATTTAAAAACCATCCACCACGAGTGCATTTCAAAAATCACTCACAGGCAAAGGTTAAAAAGTGGCTGCTGCATATAATGAATTTCTGAAGAGTATTCAGTCCCTGATCCTTCTAATACAGGCACAGCTTCTCAACAATAAAGGGACAAGAATAATTGGAAGCAGAGTCCTTAAAACACACACCACACATTCATCCTTCATTTTTGCAGCGGTCCTACTGCAACTGAACAAGAGCTTCTCAAGCTTAAAGGAAACTCATTTAGCCTCTTCATTCAGACTTCATCTTAAGGAAAAGAGACAATTAATAGCTGTTTTGGTGCCAACCAGAGCACTCAATTGAGTTCCTCGTCTCTAAGGTGTATGGGTGCCCTGTGGGCTCTTTGCAGGGAGGGGGGAAATTTGGAACAGCTGTTTTTCTTTTATCTGCCATACAGTTCCCATCATAGATTAAGCCATTTTCAATTTTCCTAGTCCTGAGTTCCTATGGCATTCACATCTTCTATCTCTAAGTTCATTATCATCTCTGACAAAGTCTCCGATGGCAGTTCTTACACTGTTTTTTTCTCGAGATACTTTTGAAGAAACTGATGCTCCAAAAGGAGGAAAGGGAAAATATAACTTGAATGTAATTGAATTTGCATGAAATGCACACACACACCAGCAACAACAATACTGTATATATTTTATAGCCATATTGATGAACACGAATTCACTGAAACATATCTGGAAGGACATACAACAAACTGATCATTGTAGTTCTCTCTAAGGAATAAAGTAAGTAGCAGGGACATGGGTACAGGGGACAAGCATGGCCCCAAATGTACTAGCATTTTGCCAAAAATGAAAAACAAAATTAACCCTAAAATAAAATAATTAGATTTAAAGAAGAGGAAATGTGTGTGCCAGTCTCCTTTCCTCACAATAGTTAGGATGGTTCTCTGATTTCTGCAACCCTTGTGCCCATGGGGAAGTTTGCTTAGCTGTTTGCCATTTTGGGGCATGGGCTCAACTTCCTCCCACCCTCTACCAGGAAAGTCAGACAGACAACTTTAAAGGGAGTCCAATGACTATTTTACTTCACATCTGATATAATAAAACACAGAGAGGACAGAATCAGCATTGACTTGGACAGAAGTCATAAATGCCTCCCTTGTTCTTACCACCCTGTCCTTGGTCCTGAGCCTAGGTGGAGGACCTCATGCCTATGCATCTGGGTTTCCTGCCAAATCCTGGGACTGGAGTGTGCCTACCATCCCTTGCTCTGCGTTTCATGTCTGCTTTCTCTTCTACCATGTTTAACACTTTCTCTGACCCTCGTACTCCAATGCTGGTCTTTTTAATCTTTCTTGATCCCCTGAAATCCCCACTGCCATTCAATATGTGGTAGTGACATTCTCTCAGCCACCTCTTCCAGTCTTGTGACTCAATAGATCCCTTCAGCTTAGAGTGCCAACATGGTAAACAAGTATATCATAACAATTCTATAGTGCTCATCCCAGCTAATGAGGAAATATTGAACATCTTCCTCCTGAGGTTAGAAAGAAGACTAAATTATCCATTATCATCAATTCTATCCAACATCATGCTGAGGTCATAGCCAAGGAAGTAAGACAAGAATAAAAATTAAAACACACACACATAAAAAAAAAATAAAAATCCAACTTAAAAATGGGCAGAGGACTTGAATAGACATTTTTCCAAAGATATACAAATGGCCACAGACATATGAAAACACACTCAGCATCACTGAGGGAAATGCAAATCAAAACCACAATGAACTATCACCTCATACCTATCAGAATGGCTAAGATCAAAAACACAAGAAAAAAGAAGCATTCGTGAGGATGTGGGGAAAAGGCATCCTCATGCACTGTTGGTGGAATGCAAACTAATGCAGCCACTGTGGAAGACAGTAGGAAGGGTCCTCAAAAAATTAAAAATAGAATCACCATATGATCCAGTAATACCACTACTGAGGATTTACCCCCCCCCAAAAAAAAACAAAAAAACACTAATTCAAAAAGATATATGCTCCCCTCTGTGGATTGCAGCATTATTTACAACAGCCAAGTTATGGAAGCAACCCACATGTCCATCCACAGATGAATAGATGAAGATGACAAACAGGAAAACAGACTCTTAAATACAGGAAACAAACTGGTGGTCACCAGAGGGGAGATGGGTGGGGAATGAATGAAATAAAGGGGATTGAAGAGTACACTTACCATAATGTGCTCTGAGTAATATATAGAATTGTTGAATCACTAAATTGTACACCTGAAACTAATATAACACTTTATGTTAATTATATTTCAGTTTAAAAAGGGATAAAAGTTAAACCATATTTTTCAGAAATAAACTTGTAATTATCCCAGATGGTATGATATTTTATGCACACTAATCTAGAAACTAGGCTAATCTACAGATGAACTATTGACGTTAGATGTTAGCAATACTTCTAGATATGACATAAGCAGACAGAAATAGGTACATTTCTATATAGCAATGAAAATGGTATTATAAATATTTTTAAAGGAATCATTTACATTAGAATCAAAACAATAAAGCACCTGGTGAAAAAATTTAACAAGATTTTATAAGCCTACTACGGAGAGGAAATAATGAACATTTATTATTTTTAAGTGATTATAGAGGAGTCACGAGTATGTAATGTTTAAGAGAAAGAAGTTTCAGAGGTGAAAATGAAAATATTATTATTCAAATAATAGAAATGTCACAAGAATTATCTACTTGCTAAATCTGATATATTTTTTGCATGCACAACTCTAAAATTTCAAATGTAAAAAAACACAAATAAAGAAACCACAACCTGTTTACCTAAAACTGTTTGGGAATAATTAATTAGTAAAAGTAAAGGAAAATTGGTATAAAATCAAGTGATGAATCAAGCCAACAGCAAAGACATCTCTATTACTATAGATTTGTCGCCATATGGGACAAACATTAATCAACTGGGAATTGTTCAAATTATTTAGGTACAAATGGCATAGCAACAAACAAACGAACTCTGAGCATAGTTTCTAACTTTTCCATTCATTGAAAAGTTTCTATCTGCTTATTTGACAACTTGAAGCAAGTTCTATACAATATAACCTTCTGTAGACTAATAATCACAGGCAAATACACCATAACACAGGCCGCAGGGCTGAAACCTCTTCATATGTCCAGGAGCAACTCATTCCTTTAATCTTGTTCAATGAAGCTACCTCCATAGTCGCTGATACGGTAGACCACTTCCGTATTTTACAACTGTTATACTTTTTCTTTTCAGATTTTCTTTTATGTGGAATATTTTAAATATGTATGCCAAGGTGGTGCTTCTTTTAAATAATCTAAAAAACATAATGAGACGCCTTGCTCATTATAAAATTGTTCCATTTTGCAATAGGAGAAGAGTGCCATTTTAAGGATTTGAATATATATATTTCAAAGATTCAGCAGAGAAATCCTAATGCTAATGAGATGCCAAAGATTTTGTTCAAAATGCTGATAAAGTCCAAATGTGCCATTTTAACCACAATTTGGGGAAACATTTTGGAATGCTCCAATAAAACAAGTGATAAAGAACCCTGTGTTAGAGCCCAATAATGGGTACTTCATGTCACCTTTAGTTATTTAAAAGGAATTGAAAGGAAATTGTGATAAAGTATTAATGAAAATACAACAAAGGTGATCAAGATGAAGGTAGGAATCAACCAAAATTATTCTTAAATTATACATCAAGAAGCAAGGACTAGGAAGAAATGTTTTAGATTATACCAAGGGCACTAAATGATTAAGAGAAAGACATATATTTCAGATAAAAGTGAGGAATGGATTCTTGGATAGCTTGAAAATGAAATGGATAAAAAAGTGAAATATTTGAACCCATATTAAAAGGTTTAAATTTCTTACCAATTTGATGCAAAATACTGATGTCAACTAAGATCACATAAATCTAATAATATGTCACTACAATCTAACATCAATAATAACTGGTTAATGGGCCATTAATTTAAAGAGTATGGAAGATTAGCCACAGCCACAGAAAATTTAAAATACTCTGAGATTTTATAGTTTAGGTATTAAAAAGCAAACAACTCAGGAGATTTCCCCAAATGTCCCAAATTTGATATAACAATCCTTAAAAGGTACATGACATGACCAGTAATGAGGTAGGAAGAGCTAAAGAAGTTTCTCCAAGCCATCAATAATAAAATAAATTTCTATCACCAGTGCTAGAGTCCAGGCTAAATCATATTTATGTTATCTCCATAAAACCATTGTCATAAAAAGAGGCTATCAAAGCAGCCGAAAAAACATGGGGGTGGGGGTGGGGGAATGGTTCTACTGAGGTCAGGTCTTGAATAAATTTTTTAAAATCTTATTTTTCTAAAATGTTATGATGTGTGTGATATGAGTCAGCTTTTTAAATTTGCAATTTGCTGCAACTCATTTTCTCTTTCGAATGAATTCTAAGTGTTTGTACCTAATTATGTATTTTAATTGTGTTTTTTTTCTCTCAATGAACATCCAGCCCCAAATTGTAAAAGCGTTAGTCCCCACAAAACCTGGACCCACCCAGTGCCATGGTGAAGTAAAAGTTAGAACTGGGAAGCCCAGTAGAAGTAGGCTGGTGGTGACAATTCCTTGGGGGCAAGGGGGGGGGGTATTTTATTTATTTATTTATTTTAACATATTTGCAGCTGGAAGCCAAGACACAGACCCTGAAGTCGCCTGGGAGCAGGGGTGACTTAACTTCCGGTTCATTCACCCTGAAGCTGTGGCGTTCTGGAGTCCTAGCTTCCTCTTTGAGACTCTCCAACATGGTGGCCGCTGGATCTTTCTCCCTCCCACTCAGCAAGTTCCAAAATCCACCGGGTTGCCAAATTCAGCAAAAGCCACAGAGAAACAGCCTGGAACTTTGGTGCTCTGCTGACCCCCCAGCATCACTGCCTTCAGTGAGACTTGGACTTGGCAATCCCTTACGATCTTGTCACTTTTAGATGCTTTTAAATGTTTTTTAATATATTTTGTGCTGGATTTCTAATTGTTTCCAGTGGATGGTCAGTCTGAATTCTTAGCAAGCCAGAGCCCTGAACACAAAACCTTATTTATCCATTTTATGCCTGATTTAGAAAAGTCCTATATTTTGTCAGACATGCCTTGTTTTTGTAAATAATAAATTTATTTAGATTGCACGTAATTAAAAAATATATATATACCCACAATTATTTTAAACAAATAAAATCCGTGTTTTCACAGGGGCTCCTAACTATAGCTTTTTCACAATTTTGAAGTCCTAGGCTAGCTCACGTTTTGAATTATGCTTTCTTCTCCCTTTTGCTCTCAACATTTTATCATAAGCATTTTCTCACACCATTAAAAATGCTTGATGAACAGTTTAGTTGGTTGGGCAATAAAAGTATATGTGCTACTCTAAATTATACAGTACTAATTGTGCAATTCAGTTAATTAAAGGATAGAATCTGAGAATAAATAAAACATACATATGCTTCACCTAGACCTTCATTCTATGAAGTTCAGTTCCATCGGGCAGGTTCACTTGCCTGAATGAAAGGAAGGCTTCTTAGGGACCTTGTTTTGGGAACAGTGTCATCTCTGTCCCCTGTCTGAGACCAGGCAGCTTTGAACTGAGCTGGCCCCAGTGGGCAGTGAAAATGAGTTTGCATTTCCTGACTAGCTGGACCCAGCCAGCTCCGAGGGCACATCTGAACAAGTGGCAAACGAGGTGACATTTGAGCAGCCAGAATTTAGTGCTTCCTCAAACACATACTTTCTTTAAAGATTCTTTGAAGAATTCCTGCCATGTATATTCAAATATAGAAATATATGTTTGGGTTTCAGAGAGAAAGCAAAACACAAATGTTTCCTTCCCACCACTCCCAAATCCCTTTGAAATGAGAAAAGATGTACAGAAAGGAATAAACCTGTTCCTGCTCTGATTTAAAAAAAGAAGAAGAAGAAGAAGAAAAGAAAAGAAAGGAAAAAAATGAAACCCATGAATTGACTCAGACATTTTGATGAATTTCTACAAGCAAGAAAGGGGACAGAAGTGTATCAACATGCTGTAGGAAGCTGCTATCCTGGACACAAAGAAAAGGCCATAGGAGGGGCCCCTCCCTGGGTGGCTCAGTCGGTTAAGTGTCCAACTTCAGCTCAGGTCATGATCTCATGGTTCATGGGTTTGAGTCCCACATCGGATTAACAGCTCAGAGCCTAGAGCCTGTTACAGATTCTATGTCTTCCTCTCTCTCTCTCTGCCTGTACCATGCTTGCACTCTGTCTTTCTCTGTCTCGAAAATAAACAAACATTAAAAAAAAATTTTTTTAAAGAAAAGGCCATAGGAATTCAGGGGCTATTCCACTGGCTACACCTCAAAGTCTCCAAACAGAGGTTGAAATAAATAGAAGTCTATGTATGGGACACCTGGGACAGATGTCCCGCACCCCCTACCATAGAGATACTGGCTAGAGTAATATCCGCTCCCACACGGAAGTCTAAAATCTCTTCTCTAATGAAATTACATGACCTGCCGAGAGGGAGCTGTGTTGTGGATGTGGGTGTTGATGCCACAGGGTGAAGTCCTGCTGACTTTGTCACTGAGGGAAAAAGGAAGCCTGCCTATGTGCTCCCTGTATACACACCCTGAACGAAAACCTGCTGGTTGGTCTCCCTCCCCCGCCCCCACCATGTATACAGAGAACTTCTGATTAGCTATTGCTGCTTAACAATCTATCCCAAAATGTTGAGACAGGACATTGCATCCATTTTATCTCATGATTACTGGCTCCCTCATTCGAACAGGACTCAGCTAGACAATTCTTCTGTGCAACAGACATTGTGAGATAGACTGAGGTCCCTTGGTGGTATCCCCATAGAAGATGGCTGGCCTAGAGGGCTCAACATGGCCTCACTCATTTCTGGCATAGCTAAAAGGCTAGACTCCACCAGGATAGTCCTCGGGAGTAACTGTATGTAACCTTTCCAACGTGGAGGTCTCAAAGTAGTTGGACTTCTTATGTAGTTACTCATGGATCCCAGAGAGTGTGCTCCAAAAGACAGAAAGAGAAAGTCTCTAGTCTCTTGAGGTCTGGGCCAGAACCTGGCCCATCATCACAGCCACCATATTCTATTGGACAAGCAGTTAGAAAGCCCCTCCAGATTCAGGGGGAGGGACCATGTACCTCACATCATACTCCCGTGGGAAAGAGGGAGACAAAATAAATTAAATAAACCTCTAAATAGATACTCTACAAGAAGGTGATTTTCATCACAAAGTAAAAACAGTTGAAGGGTTGGAGGGTGTCAGAAAGGTGACAGAATTCTATTTATATAGGATGGCCAAGGAAGTCTCCACTGTTTATATGACTTTTGAAGGAGAAGGATAAGAAAGGGAGGGTACAGCCAGCCATATGGATTTTGGCTTTTACTCTGAGTAAAACAGGAGATCTTTAGAGAGTGTTCAACAGTGGACTAATTTGATCTGACTTGGATTTCAAAGAGATAATCTTAGTGCCGTGTGAATAACCAGAGGGGAGATGAAGGGGAAAGTGGGGACACTAAAAGGTTATTTTGGAAATCTAGTCAAGACATTGTGGTGGGTTGGACCAGGATGTATTACATGACCAATTCTGTGAAGATACTCTATGGATATAGACGTACCTATAAATATCGTTTTGGCTTCCTGGACCCAACTGCAGTGTGTGTGTGCGTGTGCATGTATGTGTTTAGACGCTTTCACATACCAACAAGCAATTCAGACACCAGCTGGGTGTCTGAGCATCCCACACAGTTCTGACACTGTCTACCCAGAGATACCATCAGATTCCACAAGCTGAGTCCCTCCACTTCTGATGCCAATCCCAAGCCCAGGTTGTTATCCATGCTTCTGATTGGCTGTGAATCAGAGGTTCCTATGACCCATTCTTTCAGTTTGATTAATTCATGAGGACTGCTCATAGGAGTCAGGAAACCCATTTATTCACTGTATTACCAATTTATTACAAAGGATATTAATCAACAGCCAGATGCACAGATACATAGAGGAAGGTTCTAAAAAAAAGCTTCTGTCCCCATGGAGCCTGGTACCCCAAATGGTGGCACATGGAAGTGTTCTAGGTCACTAATCTGAAAGTTCTCCAAACCCCATCCTTTTGGGTTTTTATGGAGGCTGGGTTTTACATAGGCATGGCTGATTAAATCATCGGCCATTAGTGATGGAACAAATCTCCAGGCTGGCTCCCCTCCCAGAGATCAGGGCATGAGGTTGGAAGTTCTAACCCTCTAATTACAGGGTTGGTTCTCTGGGCAACCAGCCCCGATTCTCAGGTGAATTCCAAAAGTCACCTCATTAACATAAACAAAACAAATAACACCTTTATTGCTCTCATCACTTTAAAAAAATCCGAGAGTTTTACCTCTGTGCCCAAAGCATAGGGATAAAGAACATATATATATTTCTTATTATAAACACAAATCACAAAATATATTCCCAATGAGTTTTTTTAATCATATACATCATAACAAATCCACAATTTGTGAATTACTGGTACTAATAAACAATGTGAGTTATTGGTACTAATAACCAGTAATACTATTTCTTTTTTGCTGAAGTATAATTTACATACATTAAAATGAGCGTCTTAATTGAATCATCTGATTAACTTTCAAATTTGTGTATACTGATGTAACCACCCAGAATCCCTTCTCTCTCTTCCCTGTCAATATTTTCCCCAGAAATAACTACTATTCTAGCTTCTCTTACTCTAGATTTGTCTGTTCATGCACTACATACAAATGGAATAATATAAAATATATCCTTTTATGCCTGGCATATTTCACTTAATATTATATCTGTAAGACTACTCCATGCTGTTCATGTACACAGTGAGTTCATTCCTTTTCACTGAATATAGCATGATTTATTTATAAAGATAGCTGGTAGTTATTTGCTGATGGTTTGGAAATGGGGTCTGAAAGAAAGATAGAAATCACTTTTTAGCCTGAGCTTCTAGAAGTCATGGAATTATCATGGGGAAGCTGTAGAAGGAGCAACTTTAGGTCAGTGGGGATGAGAAATAGTGTTGTTTGGGTCATATGGGACACACCTGTTAGACATCTGGCAGCAAAAGTCAAAACACAGTTGGATATGCAAATCTGAAGTTTTGAGAGAAGTCTGAACAGAGAAATGACTTTGGGTGCTATCGTATATATAGATGTTATTTAAGACCTTGGGACTGGATAAGATCGAGGAGAGAACAAAAATGGCTATCCAGTAAAGTAAGCTGAGGGCTGAGCTCCAAGCAACGTTGAGAGCTCAGGGGAAAGGATGAACATGTAAAGGAAACAGAAAAGGTATGGCCAAGGAGGGAGGAAAAGAGCTATCCTAGAAGTAAAGTAGGAAAGCGTTCCAAGGAGTGAAGTGGGACAAAGTCTACGGAGCGGTCACTAATGACTGGGGTTGACTTGTGGAGAGCTGCTTCTTTGGAGAACTAGAGAAATAGCCTACTTGGATTCCTGTGGAAATAACTATGTTTTCCCCGCAAAAGCCATGCACTGTTCTTTTTTCAGGATCAAAAACTCTAGTTTTATTTGGGTAAAATGCACCCAGCTGTATTTTCTAATCTCCCTTTCATCCGAGTGTGACCGTATATGACAGATAAGTAGAAATGTTTTGGGGTTGGGGGATTTTTGGGAGGCCAGCTGAAAAAGGAGTTGATTGAGCCAGGGGGCTCCCTTTGCCCTTCAGTACTACTCAAATTTTCACTGTGATATTTTTATGAAACAAACCCCAAAATATGTCAGTGACCTACAACATACATTCAATTTCATGCTTCTGGATCAGAAGTATGGCTGCTCTGAGCTGTGCTCATTGGACTTGGCTAAGTGAGGCTGCCTCCAGACTTTGGATCAGGTTCAGAGCTGCTTCCATTTCAGGCTGACAGAGAAATATACTGTTCCCCTGGCAGGGGTGGGAGCTCTAAGAAGGCGTGTAGAAATTTGCCATACCTCCTAATGCTTCCTAATGTTCAGAACCCACAAGGTCACTTCCACTCATTGGCCAAAAAACTTACATGATTGGGCCCAAAGTCAACAAAGAAGGCTATTATCCTTCACCAACTTTAAACCATAACAGGGAAGAGGAGACAAGGAAAACTGGGCACAAATAGTAACATCTGCCACACCGTCCTTTGTTCTGACCTTCTAAGTAAAACCCAAAGTGATGGCTGGAGCACCAACAGCCTTTGTGGGTCATGTGGCTTTGGAAGCACTAAGCACATGTAGGTGACAGAGTAGAAGGATGTGTCACATCTGTCCATGGAGTCAACATATTAACCTTGACCAGACTAAATCTGACCCTATTTTTTGTGGAAAAAAAATAGCCACCATCTTTTAAATTTTCTTTTATGTTATATTTTCTACTACATACACCCAAACCTACGACTCATAGTGTAATACCTAATACTTACACTAGTGGGTGTAAGTAAGAATGGTAGGTGTATGGACAATACCTTCAAAGAAGTTTCTATACAGAACAGAGAGATGGATAGTAACAGAACAGGCAAAGGAGTAAAGGGAGTTTTGTTTTTCATTTTAAATTGGAAAGAAATACAGCATGTAATGTGATGATGAAAAAATCTAATAAGGAAAAATTTTTGATACAAGAGAGGGAAAATTATTAAAGTACTTACTATCCTTGAGTAAGCAAGAGAAGGGATTGAGTGCTGACCTTGACAGAGGTGCCTTTGTTTTGACTTAACCTCAGAACAATTTATACCCATTAGATGACCTGCACTATTTACATTCCATGAGTTTTTCCCGAGACTTTTCCAGGCAACTTCATATATTAAAAATGTTTTAAACTCATATTTTTAATTTTGTGTAAATAAGAACTGAACCTTTGACAGACTGAACCTTCCTCCTCCCCACATTGTTTTTCATTTTGAGTTGGGAAGGGAAGTAGAGGGGGAGTTTGCACTGCTTGGAATTATAGGAAGGGTTGAAAAATGGCCCAAATACCTAAATTAAGAGAAATAACTCATTAAGTAACATAGATCATCTTGCCAATAAAAATGTAAGAATGTAAGAAAGCTGATAAAGCAAGTACAGAAAAATCTCATTTTTTTCTAAGTCCCCTGTTAAAATGGAATTTTTAAACCCACAGATGTTTAGAGGAGGTAAAAATATACTTCCTTGTTTGATGGAACTGCTTGCTACAACTCCAAATTTATAAATCCACCCACGGCATTAATTAAAGTTTAAATTTTCCTCTCCCTCTGATATGAGTAGCATAGTGGTTTTACCTGAATAAGACATTCCATTTCTTCCCTGTTCTACCAGAGAAGTGCAGAACTCTTCTAAATGCATATTTTTTTCCAGAGGGAATAGCAGATAGCATGGGGACAAAGATCTAGAGTTCCATTTGGGATCTCTTAACTTTGTGATGCCTACTAGACTTTCCAACAGAGATATTAAGTAACAAGCTGGACCTCCACGTCTGGAGTCGAGGGAAAAGGTCTGAGCTAGAGATGTAATGTGGGGAGTCATCAACACTTGGTATATTTAGAGGCATATGATCGTCTGGGGATTTCATGTATATAGAAGAAGAAGGAAACCAGGTATTTCAACTGAACCCCAAGGACGGCATTCAGAGTTTAGGGAAATGAGACTCAGCAAAGGAGACTGAGAAGGAGCAGCTGGTGATGTGGGAGGAAAACAGGAAATGTAGAATTCTGGAGACCAAGAGAAGGAAGGGTCTAAGAGGAGATCTATCTATGTTAACTAATAGGGTGGAAACGGAGAAGTGACATTGGATTGTGCAAATGCCCTTGGAGGTCATAGATAGTGTAGGCCATCTTGTGATAAGAGTATTTAGAGTGAAGGATGGGAGTGACCACCTGTTTGGAGTGGGTTTAAGAGGGAACCGATGAAAAATTAGACAACGGGAGTAGACAACTCTTTTCTGGAGCTTTGCTACACATAGAAAGAGAAAGAAATCAGATGATAAGGTCAAGAAAGTTTGTTTGCTTGCTTGCATGTTTGTAGGTGGAGAGAAATAACAGCATGTTGCTCCACTTTTGGGAACGACTCAGAAGAGAAGGGCAAGCTAGTGATGCAGGAGAGAGATGGGGAATTTACTGGAGGAACAGGAGTGAGAGAGAATGGGACCTGTGTATAGGAAGGAAGTTTGGCTGTAGCTGGGAACATAGACAGTTCATCCAAAGTGATACAAGAAAGTTAGACTAGAAAGAGCCTCCAACACAAGTAGCTGACAGATAATGATACAGTGTTGTGGAATCTGGTCTGGATCACCCGGCAGAAGAACCACGTGGCACTCAGAGATTTGTGAAGGCAGGAGGTTTATGTTGTTACACTGGTGGGCTCAGAGGAGATCATTCCTCAGGGGTCTGAGCCCAGAGCATCGACAGAGGCCACAATTTATAGTCTGTTGGCCTGGCAAGCAAGGTGGGAAGGAAAAACTGGAATGGGAGTATTCAGGCAGGGACTGAAGTCCCTGGCAGACATAACAGATTTTTCCCTATCAGCAGGAGTGTGTGGAAGCTCTTTCAGATGTATTCACTTTTCTTAGTATTGCAGCTAAGCGAGGATGGGCAGAAAATGCTAGAAATTTCAGGAGAAGAGGAAAATAAGAAATAGCCACCCAGGAAAGCAGAAAAGAAATAAATCTGGAAAATATGATGTAATCACCTGGCAGTTTTAAAGATCCCCTTGAGGTTATTGCCCATCAGGGTAAAGAGAGAGCGGTAGGCAATGTTGTATGTTTACCACAGCTGTTTTCTTTCATGGACCCAGGTCCGGGGGGAGGGGTTGATCCATGGTTCCACCAAACAGCATGACGAACGGAAAGGTGTCAAGAAACTTGAGGATGTGTGCAAGGAAATGACTAAAATGATTGACTATAGAATTGAAGCTTAGCTCACCAAGGGGAGGAAGACAAGAAAGGGGTGATGAAGAATCAAAAGATGGCAACATCAGTGGATTGAAGGGCCATGTGGAGACGAAAATTACAGAAGTCAGACACTGAATGGGATGATCCAGAAAGATGCTGGGAGAGCTTAATTGACATTTGGAGGAGACACAATTTCACGGCAAGATCAAGGTTTACCATGAAAAGAGAAAGCTCAAGCGGGGGGAAAAGACGAGATTACTAAAGGAGAGGTCACAAAACCACCAAGCCAGGGAATTGGAAGGATCATCCACGCATACGTAAAACACTAAGAATTACAATAGCAGAACTTCAGCGAGAATGGCAGTGGACAAGAAGTTAACTCCTTTGCTGAAGATCACTGGTCAGCCATGGATGGTTGCAGTGAGGATGCTACTTATTGGCTAATCTCACAGTCTAATGACTCGAGATGCAAGGCTCAGGGTTTTCAGGGAGAAAGGGGGGAGGTGTGGACAAGTGCCATGAGGAGCAGGAAGTACCCTTGCCCCCCAACAAGGGTGTGATGAGTGGGAGAGAAAAGAACCACCCTTGGGAACCTGCTGGGGAAGCCAGGTCCTGAGGCGAAGGCGAGGCTTCTGTTGTAACAGAAACACTGTGTTAGGAATGGATTGAAGAAGGAAAAAGGGGGGAGGTGATTGCAAAAATGTAGACAAAAGATGACAAAGGCTTATCCCAGGGAGATGGTGTTAAAGGTGTTAAGAAATTGTCCGATTGTGAAGACTTTAAAATAGACCTTATTTCATGGGGCGCATGGGTGGCTCAGTCAGTTAAGTGTCTGACTTCAGCTCGGGTCATGATCTCTCTGTTCATGGGTCCGAGCCCCGCCTCAGGGTCTTTGATGGCAGCTCAGAGCCTGGAGCCTGCTTCGGATTCTGTGTCTCCCTCTCTCTCTGCCTGTCCCCTACTCATTCACTCTCTCTCTCTCTCTCTCAAAAATAAACATTAAAATAAAATACATACAATAAAAAGACCATGTTTCACTGCACCACTCGTTTCAAGATGCTCCACTATCCTATGTACCAGTAAGAAGGAGAACAATGCTCCCAATTAAACAACAACCATGTTTTTACCATTTCAATGGTAAGATGTAGTCAAATTTCACGGATGTTAAAATATTACAGTGTGCATCCGAGAACAGATGTCATATACTATATTGGTTGAATAAACTACCGTACTGAGAAAGGAACGTTTTTCCCAAAAAACCGACAATTAAGCAAACAGAGTGTTCAGCTTCTTAGAGGGCTTGCTAGAGAAATCCTCCGCCAGCTGCTGCAGGAAAAGCGCGACTGTACTCCTGTTAGCTGACCTTCACTTGACACATTTTGCCACCTAGTTACTAATTGGCACCTGTCAAATAACTCCACGGTGCTTGGTATGTCTAATGAGTAGCCACAGATCAATTTACTTATCATTTGCATCTTCGCATACTCCTTGTTATTTCCAGCTAATGGTTCGTGTCTGATCATCGTGGGAAAGTGGCTCAGAGTGGCCCACGTTGCACATTTATTCTTGTCACTGTATCCATGTTACATCATGGCCACGGGAAGAAAAACTGCAAGACAGCGGTCTGTGCGGAGTTAGAAGTCTTATGTTTGAAGCCCCTTTTCTCCCTTGTTAATTCCGACTAGCACATCTTCCTCAGTGGGGCATGATTCTGAATGCGCATTAGAAACAAAAACTTCAGGGTGCTTTTTAAAAATATGTATTCCTGGACCCCATCCCAAACCAACCAGAATGAAATCACTGGAGTTGAGCTCCAGGCTTCCATGTTTTTGGAAACCGTGCAGGTAATTCAAATATCTAACCACCACTTAGGGCCTGGGGAACTTTGTAGTGTCCTCTTTAATAAGTAACACACTTTGATGAGCTCGGATCAATTTGTATAAGAAATACAGCTTTAAGAAGATAAGTCATGTGATGAAATGTAGCAGGATTAGAAATAAATACAGAAGAAGTGGAAAGTTCCTCACAATGTGTCAGTAATGAAAAAGAAAACTGTGCAGAGTATTATCTTAATTAAAATAAGTTTTACCTATGTATTTTTGTGTATACACAAGTCTAATTAATACTCATGGATCAATTTACCTACCTATCACTTTATTTTCCACATATTTCTTGTTATTTCCAGTTAAGGGTTTATGTTCCATCACTATGGAAAGTTGATTTTGAATCTCCATTGATCCAAGTTTAACCCTATCACTGATGAATATGACATAGACACATTTATCCATATGCAATGTGTACATTTGTTTCTATACACACATGTTATTCACATGCATATACTTAAAATGATAAAATATAGAGAAAATATTTACAACTTTAAATGCTCAAGATTATGGGAGATTTTAACTTCTTTCTTTTGATTTCATTTTCTACAATGTAACTGTATTTACTTTAAAATAAAAATTCATGCAGAAACAGTAACATCTCTATTCATTAAAGAAAGTTTGGAAAATTCAGGAAAGCATAAGGAAGGATATTAAAGTGGTTCAGATTTCACCAGCCAGAAATAACCACGTTGGACATTTTGGTTCATTCCTTCCATTTTTTTTTCTTTACATGAGAGTATATGTATGTATATGTGTGTACCCAGAATTGTACCTACACTGAAATTTTTTCCCAAGGTTTCAGCCCTTTCTTCTCTTACTATAAGCTTTATTTATCATGGTATTAAAAACTCTTACAAAACATACATTTTTAATGAATTACATAGTATTAGATTGTGCACGTGCATCAGAGTTTATTTGACCAAACTGTCATTGGATAGCTTTTAAGTTGTTCCCAACATATTACCTAAATACAACACTGTAGAGAAAAATCTCTGAGCTTAGCTTTGGACCGCATTTATATGAATTGTTGGAATTGACCTTCCTGGGTCAAGCATGTGCTGATTTAGAGGAGTCTGAATGCCTGCCTTTTGAGAGACTTGACACCTTTCACACCAACCAAGAGGATGATGGTAGTTTCATTGCATTCCCAATATTGGATACTGTGTTTCTACATACTTGTGTGACTTGTATTTATTTTAAATAAGTAAAACAAATACTGAAAAATGTTGAACAACAAAGCACAAGGCAAAACCCAAAGGTCACCAATAATCTATTCAGTTTTTTTTCCACTGGAAATCCAAGTGTCAGCCTTCTGGGTCTTTCTCTATGTTGAAAGAAAAGTATTATACTGATATTAAATTTCCTGAGAGTGATATTTGTATTTTGGTGATCAGGGCAAATGCCCTTAGTCTTAGGAGATACATACTGAAGAATCTAACAGTGAAGAGTCCTTACTAATGCTCAGCTAGCTGTCTAATTATTCACAAATAAATACACACACACGCGCACACACACACACACACACACACACTCATTTAATGAAAGAGAGAGATATAAAGCATAAGTGACAAAGTGTTGACAACTCTTAAGTCCAACTGAAAGTTATATAGATGTTCATTGTACAATTTTTGAAACTTCTGAGGGTTTGACACTTTTCCAAATGAAAAGTGAGGGATAACATCAGTCTCCTCTAGGCAGCCTTCCATCTCTCTACCCTCCGTCTACCCCTCCTATTTAGAAATGGTTCTCTAAACTTAACAGAGGACCATGGGGGAAAGGAAGGGGAAAAATAATTTAAAACAGAGTAGGAGGCAAACCATAAGAGACTCTCAAACACAGAGAACAAACTGAGGGTTGATGGAAGGGGCATCGGGGGAGGGGGAAATGGGTGATGGGCAGTGAGGAGGGTACTTGTTGGGATGAGTATTGGGTATTGTATGTAAGTGATGAAACATGGAAATTACTCCCAAAGCCAAGAGCACACTGTGCATATATACTATATGTTAACTAACTTGAAAATAAATTATATTTAAAAAAAAAAAAAGAAGAAGGAGAAATGGTTCTCCAAAGTTCCCCTTCCTTCTCTCCATGAGAATGCTGGGCTCCCAAAGGCCAAGAAACTCCCATTTCTCTTCTCTATTGCTAGGGTTAGTTGCTAGACTTACTTTAAGACTAAAACCTTTCAGGACACCAAAGGGTGAGGTGCCTGAACCCATCAGCTGGTAGATCTCTGAACTTGGAACATGAGTACATAGCAATCTTTGTCCCTGAGTTTAGGCATTAGCTACAAATCCTGGGCAATGGAGCAATCCTAAAGAATGTGCTTATTGGGGGTTTGTTTTGTTTTGTTTGTCTTTCATGGCTTCCAATTGCCCTTAATATGAAAAACTAAAATCCTTAGTGTGACCTCCCCCACTCCCCTGACATCTCCAGACATGTTTTGGGGAAGCATCGCATGGGTATTCTTTTTATGCAAAACTTCATGTGTAAAACTTCCAATCTTTCTTCAACTAGCTCAACCTTACAACCCTTCGGATTTCATCTCAAGCATCCTTCTCTGAAGGAAGCTCTTCCTGGGCCACCCAGCAAGATCAGTCTCCCCGGTTATACACCTCTTGGAGCATCCAGGCAGAGATAAGCCACAGCGTGATGGTCAGAGTTGGCAGAGAGCATGACTCCTTCCAGAAACTGAAACACCACCTACTATCACTAAAACCAAGTAATTGAGAAGTTGAATGGTGCTGGTTGAAGCTGGACAGTGGGTTTTAAGTAGAACTACAACATAGTCAAATTTTTTTATACATCTTTTTTTGGTTTATTTATTTTTGAGACAGAGAGAGACAAGTACATAGGCGTGGGGAAGGAGCAGAGAGAGGGAGACACAGTATCTGAAGAAAGGTCCAGGCTCTGAACTGCCAGCACAGAACCTGATGTGGGGCTCCAACCCACAGACCACGAGGTCATGACCTGAGCCAAAGTCAGACACTTAGCCCACTGAGCCACCCAGCGTCATGTCAAACTTTTTTTTTACATCATGGTAGCTTCAGGGCAGTGAGGAACAGAAGGAAGAAAAGAATAAAAGCAAGATGATTAATGCAAAAGTAAAAATGTCTTTGACTAGGCCAGTAGTGGTGAAGGCAAAGAAAAATGAACAAATTCAAAGGATATTTCATGACTTCTAACTAAAGACAGCAGCCCAATGCACACTGCCCAGCTAACGTGCCCACCAGCACCAAATTTGTCATGAAATTGGTGATATTTGATAAAGCCTTAAAGATGGGAGGAGAGACTCTCAACAGAGCAGAGTTTATTGAAGTTCTGAAAGACGTCTTTACCTTACTGCCATGTCTTCCCAAGTGAGGCCAGCAAAAGCAAAGTTGTACTTGATATCAAGAAATATCGGGGCGCCTAGGTGGCTCAGTCGGTTAGG
The DNA here is from genome assembly GCF_006229205.1 of Suricata suricatta. Classification (NCBI taxonomy): domain Eukaryota; kingdom Metazoa; phylum Chordata; class Mammalia; order Carnivora; family Herpestidae; genus Suricata; species Suricata suricatta. The sequence goes on along the minus strand of NC_043701.1, from coordinate 140,956,382 downwards.
CAGCCAACTTCGGCTCAGCTCATGATCTCTTGGTCCCTGAGCTCCAGCGTCTGGCTCTGTGCTGACAGCTCAGAGCCTGGAGCCTACTTTGGATTCTGTGTCTCCCTCTCTCTATGCCCCTCCCCTACTCAAGCTCTGTCTCTCTCTGTCTCAAAGATAAGTAAAAGTTAAATAAAAGTTAAAAAAAAAAAAAGAAATACTGAGATATCTCAGCATGATTCCAACGGATTACAAATGGCTAAATTCTCAGAGTAAAGTTCAGCATGTACTTTAACTTCTATATCACTCACCCCCTGCCCTCTTCTGAGAGGTGGTGGTCCCAGGACTTTTGCATATTCTACTTTTTTTTGGCCTGGAATGCTCAACACCCACTCCTCCCCAGCTCTCTGACCAACTAATTCAAATTCATCACTCCTGCCTCAGCTACAACATCATTTCTTCAGAGAATCCTCCTTCACCTCCCTCTTCTGAATTAAGTTACTGTTAGAACCCCTATTCACACGTTTCACTTTTCCTTCACAGTCCCAGCACAATTTGTAAGTATGTCTTTGCCTGTGTATGTATGTGTTCCATGTCTATCCTATTCAGATTATAGACTGCAAGGAATAAGGAATGTGTCTATTTTACTGCTATATCCCTTCTGTCTTGGAAACCCAGAATGTTCAGTAAGTATCTGTTGAATAAGTGAATGATTGTGAGCCAGAAAGCAAGAACTATTAGCCCAAGGTGCCATTTGCAGGAGTTGTACTTTGCATAACAAAGAGCTTCAAATGCCTTCCAGGTAGAATCACTTTTGGGGGAGGGAAAGGAGGAAACTTTACCTTCTCAGCCTCCTACAAAGCTGGTATGAACTGATGCAGTGAGCAAGATCTAGATCTCCTTCTGACTTGGGAAAGGTTACTCTTTTCTGCCTTAAAAGTTCAAATGGGCAATGAAAAGTGAGAAGTGCATGCAGTCTAGGTAGACCTTAAGCCAAAAGCAAAATGACCCAGTAGAGTCTGGGAGGTTGGGGAGCTACATTCGCTAGTGAACAATACTGTATGTTTCTGTCCTCAGGGGTCCTCGGCATAACTGTCTTGAGAACTTGAGCAGGAAGTTCTGCAAAGCAGGTGACAGTGAGATTGGTGATTTATAGTCCTACTGTTAAGTCATAGAGCTACAGCTAATATCTAAGGTAATTTGGCAAAATGAGGTGGGTTAATGATAAGAGATTACAATATGAGAGACTAATTTTGATAACCATAACTCATTTCCAAGGCCAGTATACTTAAATAGCAAGAACAGCATTATATCTGGTCATCAGCACCCATGAAAAGAAATCCACCAAAAAGTTCAGCAAATGGACTTGGGAGAGAAAAGCAAGCCTTTTTATTGCTGCCATGCACTGGTAGATGGAAACATTTTTGCTAACTGAATTTTTCCTTCATTATTTCTCAGCCATAGGTGACATCATGAGGAACACAAGGCCATGAATTTCCTACAAGTTATCTGTCATTAATATGACATTTCCTCATGACACCTCAGGATGAGTCTGTGAGAAAATCCCAAATAAGATAAAATTGGGATTCCAGAAGCAAAGAGGAATGAATAGGAATGGAAAGGCATCCAAAGGGAGAGAAAAGGAGACATAAACAAATAGAAATGGAATAAGATGGGTTATTCAAGGGGCACCTGGGTGGCTCAGTTGATTAAGCATCTGACAATTTTGGCTCAGGTCATGAGATAGAGCTCCTCACTGGGTGTGGAGCCTGCTTAAGATTCTCTTGCTTTCTCCCTCTGCCTCTCTTTCCAGCTCTTGTGTTCTCTCTCTTTCTCTCTCTCTCAAATACATATCTATATATCTGTATATCTATCTATCTATCTATATCTTATTTCATTTTGACACACACACATATATATGGATTACTCAAGAAAATTCTAGGGAATGATCATGAAATCATTATGAATTTCTAAACTGTGGTCATACACAAACTCTTATAGAGAAGACATCTGGTTAGACTGAGGATTTTTCTTCCTCAATATGGGAATTTTCATTTCTCAATTACCTCAGTGGGAGACTTCTTGTAATTGAGTCTTAAGTTCACAGATGGTAGATTCTGGGAAACTGTTGCAAATTGACCATCACTGACAAAACTGAAAATCTCTAGCCTTTCTTTCCCTCTCCTTCATTTTCTCTGCCTCTCTCATCCTCCCCTGACACTAAATCTCTGCCAATGTTGGAAACAAAACGTGAATCTGGGTTTCAAGATATACTGAGCTCTGGAAGTGCTCCTCATCCATGGTTAACGTGACTTGCAAACTGTGGTAGCCTGGAGTACTCAGGTTTTGTTTGAGGATTCTTGGGGGGTTTTATTATTATTATTATTACTTTAGGGTCACTGATATATTTTCAGCACTAACTATTATACTTTTTAGCTGTTGGCACTGTATCTATTTATTCTTTATGACTCTTCAGAAGTGTAGAAGCAGGAGACCATGAAAGACTTAAGATGTAAGTAATCTAGCTTCAGAGATGCTAAGGGAACACAAAGTGTAAAATGTCCCACAATACAGTTCCTGAAGGACCTATCCACCTACCAAGTCCCACTGAAATCTGGCTGAGACTAAGGAAAGAAAGAAGTCAATAGTGAAATATTTTTGGTACCCATTTGTTAGGAACTCTATGAGTTTCTCTGAGGAACCGCATGGGAAAGGGGTATTTATACTCTTTAATTTTATACAGTAGGATCATATGTGGATCATTTTATGTCTTGAGCAAGGTGATCACTATGTTATACTGTCCCTGGGACATTATATAAGTCTGCTGGCTTAATTGTTTTGGATGGCATAGCTGAGAGTTCTTTAAAATTGGGTAATAGAATAGGGCATGGCTTCTTGCCTTAGTATACAAAGTGGGATTGAAATAAAATTAATTGAAGCATTTTTGGTCATATTTCAGAAGCACTTGATAGCAACCTCCAAGAAAAGCCTGCGTCTCCCACAGCATTGGTCTCAAATGTGTATAGAAAAAGTAACAAGGTTTGCATCTACTGTGATGAAAGCCCACACTGGAAACTTCTAACACTCTTCCAGTCCCTTTCTTTGAAAGGAATTCACCACTGCTTTACATCAGCCTTCATCGTTGAATCTATTCGGTTAATATGGGTTGAATGTCTACAGAACCTGGCTACACAATCTGGCACCCACCAAGAATTCTGACTCCTGGGGAAATCTCCACCTGCACTCCATAATCTGTTCCACCAGGGGGAGAGCTGGTGCCACGAGCCTGGGAAAAATGCGTCCCCTTTACTTTTGTTCTTGAAATTTCATAGAAGGTTTTGGGTCTCATTGCGTTAGAAAGGAGGCGCATCATTAAAAGAGAGCCATGGCAGCATAGAGGGAGAGGCAAAGGTAAGGGGTCAAAGTCATCAGGTCAGGAAGCCGCAAAGGCCTCACCTCTTAACGAAGAGCATATCATGCGAATATGTGTCTATGTATATTCTCCTTTTAAGTCCTATAATACGATATAATTTCTTTAATTAGGCAACGTAATTCCTTTCTTTCTTTAAAGATTTTTGTTATTGTTTTATTTATTTTTGAGAGAGACAAAGACAGATTGTGAACTGGGGAGGGGCAGAGAGAGAGGGAGACACAGAATCTGAAACAGGCTCCAGGCTCCGAGCTGTCAGCACAGAGCCCGAGACAGGGCTGGAACTCACAAACTGTGAGATCATGACCTGAGCTGAAGTCAGATGCTCAACCGACTGAGCCACTCGGGCGATCCAACATGTTTTCTTTCTAGTGGATGATGATGATGATTGCAAAAGAGAGGGATTAAAGTTACTGCTTCCACTAGGGTTTGACTGGTGAAGCAGAACCAGTCTGTGATAACGAATAAGGATTAAGTAAAGGACTCTTACTTTACACAACTTTGGGTGAGGCTGGGGGTGGAGGGGTCCAGGAGGAGATGGCAGTAGATTAGAAAAAGGTCAATAACCAAGGACCATGAAAAGAAGTTTGTGGACAAGTCTATGGAAGGCCATTGCCTCTGGATCTGGTGGTGAGCATGTTGATATAGGTCAGTAGGGCCAGCAGTTGGGAAGAAAAAGTGGAAAAGAAACAGCAAATAGAAAAGACAATGAAACTCATAAGAACAATCTGGAACATGTCAAGATAGACTGGAACTTGCATTTATCTGTCTTTCTCTGCCTCCATCCTCAATGGTGGGAAGGAGCTGCAGGCGGAACACTTTTGACTACACAGCTGTGCAGAAGTCTTGGTCGGAACTCAGGGAAGCTGATAGAGAATCTCTGGTTAGACTCAGAGGAGCTGCAAGCCAGGCCATTGCCAAAAGCTAACACTGGGAGCAGGCTAGCAAATGACTTCTGTGAGGGACAGTGGTACCAGGACCCCTACCTACCAAGCATAAGAACTACTTTCATTCCCACTTGGAAATCTCCCACAAATTGCTGTTGTGGCCAACCCACCGTAACCTGGGACCATTGAGGGGAGGGAATTCTGGGAAATGTAGTTCCACCTTCATAATTGAAATAGCTCAAACCTCCACAATTTCCCAGGAATGCTAGACAATTATACCCTTTTAATCCTAATCTCCACATCAGCATTACATGCTTTCTCCAAAACATAAATTAACTTTATTAACTACCTATTATCTGTCCTGCATACATTCCATTTCTTTTTAAAATTTATTTATTGAAGTACGTTCCATCAGTATGCCTGTCTTTGCAGTCTTGTCTGACAGTCAGGCTATGAGGTATGAGGGAAAGTCTGGAAGGCTTTCACTTGTCAAGTGTGGATATCTCTGTAATGTACATTTCTCTTTCCTTGGGTCTTGGCTGAGCACATTCATATCTCCATTCAACTCTGCTTCTAAACCCTGGCTATAGGCACATTTCAGGACATCATTATTGCTGTTTTTCCATTAACACTTCATAATTTTTAAATTTTCAAATAATTGAATATAGTTTCATCCATACATGTATAGCAAACTCATTGACTCTCTCTTTGGAAGAGCTGAACTTGCCTGTTAACTCTATTCCAGTAGATACCCATCTTGTCTAATTAAGAAATTATTAACAGACTGTTGAATATAGAAAATTTTTCTTCTGGGGTACCTGGGTGGCTCAGTAGGTTAAGCGTCTGACTTTGGCTCAGGTCATGGTCTCATGGTTCGTGGGTTTGAGCCCCACGTTAGGCCCTGTGCTGACAGCTCAGAGGCTGGAACCTGCCTCCGATTCTGTGTCTCCCTCTCTCTCTCTGCCCCTCCCCCACTCCCTCTCTGTCTCTGTCTCTCAAAATAAAATAAAGACATGAAAAAAATTTTTTAAATATATTTTTCCCCTTAAGATATAAGCTGTTTGCACAGTATGGGAAAGAAGTAAAATTGAAACATTTTAGTATTATATTCTCCCTTGTGGGTTTTCAAACTTAAAATTATGAAGATTTTTCTGCAGGCGCCTGGGTGGCTCAGTCGGTTTAGTGGCCAGCTTCAGCTCAGATCATGATCTCAAGGTCTGTGAGTTCAAGTCCCACATCGGGCTCTGTGCTGACAGCTCAGAACCTGGAGCCTGCCTCCGATTCTGTGTCTCCTTCTCTCTCTGCCCCTCCCCTGCTTGCTCTCTCTCTCTCTCTCTCTCTCTCTCTCAAAAATAATAAACATTAAAGAAAATTTTAAAAAACATCTTTAAAAAGCCTATGCAGATTTTCTGGTCTACTTGTTTTTTTTCCAGAAGAGACTATTTCTCTTTCTTTTTTTTTTCTTTTTTTTCAGAAGAGACTATTTCAATAGGTAAAAAGCAACTTAGGAACAAGTGAATTGTTCACATTCACCAGATCAACCTATTTTGAACATTCTTTTGTGTTTATCCATTACTACAGTACATAAGACATTGTTAGATATTCCGAACTACGTTTCTAAAATTACACAGAGCACTTGCTCTGCATTTGTTTCCTTCCAGTATTTTTTAGCATGACTCAAAATCATATGCTTCTGGTTAACATTTTTCTAGTTAATGTCATTGAAGATTTCTTTGTAAATGGTGTCTTAGAGCCTGCCCATGTTTTACGCCTGGCCTTTTACCTCCAGGATTAAATTTCAGAAACTAACCTTTCTTTGTAGAATCAGTAATGTGGTACCTGGCAAAACACTCAAGATAACAAGTAGATCAATTATTTCCTAAACAGTAAACAGGAAATAATATTCTGAGAAAAAGAGAGCTCAGTGCAATTAAATTCCAAGTCTTCTATAAGCTCTCAGACCACATACCAGGCCTTTCTTCCATCTTCCTCAGCTATTCACAATCTCACATGCTGTGCAAAGTTAATAAATATTCATCGATGATTAATGACACAGGGCAAACTGTACTCAGTCCAATACCCTCAGATATTTACCAAGCGGCCAGCATCAGTGAAATTTTCATCTCATTGCTCAACTGGGTTCCCTGCCTCTGGGCTCTCCCTGCTGCCATCTGCCCTGTGTTTTAACACCAAATTAATCTTTCGGAAGCCCTACTTTTATCATTTCACTCCCTCGTTAAAAAATATGCAATGTATACTTTGCCAGCTGGACTATGTCCAAACTCCCCAACATCACTGATAAAATTTTTCGTTTTCTACCCCAATCTCCTGCCAGCCCCCTTCCCATCCACTTCTTCTACTCACTTCACTCTTACACACTAGCCATATTCAAAAGCAGTCAAATCTTCAAATGTGCCAAATGGGTAATGCATACTCATTCCATTTTTCAGTTATTTGTTGTTTTATTTATTTAAAAAAAAATTTTACATTTATTTATTATTGAGACAGAAATAGAGCATGAGTAGGGGAAGAGCAGAAAGAGAGGGAGACACAGAATCCGAAGCAGGCTCCCGGCCCCAAGCTGTCAGCACAGAGCCCGACACAGGGCTCGAACCCACGAACCATGAGATCATGACCTGAGCCAAAGTCAGATGCTTAACCGACTGAGCCTCCCAGGTGCCCCTATTTGTTGTTTTAAACAGACCTTCACCCAGCACCATCCCTGGTCCCCTGTGCCTAGATAATTGTTACCTGCAAATTTCAGTTGTAATATTTCTTATCCTTTAAGAAAGGATTCCTGGACCTACTATATCGGGGTTGGGGTTTCTCTGCTTTGTGCTTCCTAGCACCATGCAGTTCCCTCTCTGAAGTTGGCTGAATGACGACCCCTCAAGGATATCAGACTTTAATCTCTAGAATCTGTAAATCTTACCTTATAACAAAAAGGATTTGCAGATGTAATTAAATTAAGGATCTTGAGATGGGGAGATTATCCTGGATTATCAAGGTGGGCCCTAAATGTCACCACAAGGGTCCTTATGAGAGCAGAGAAGGGATTCCATACAGGGAGAGGAGGCAAACCCACACAGAAGAAAAAGGGAATGAAAATGGAAGCTGGAAAAGGGAAGAAGGGAATCTCCCCTAGAGCTTCTGGAGGGAATACAGCCTACACCACCTTGATTTCAGCCCAGTGACACTGATTTTGGACTTTTGGCCTCAAGGACTGTAAGAGAACGAATATCTGCTGTTTTTAAGCCACCAAATTTGTGGTAATTTGTTGCAGCAGCCTCAGGAAACTAATACACTCTCATCGCTCTATCCATCAGGGGCCTCTCAGAGAGCAGATGGCAAAGTCAAGCTGGCTAATGAGAAGAGTTAAATAAAGGGAGGGAAGAGCAGCCCAGGGCTAATGGTAATAATTTGCCTTCACCATTTCTGAGAGGAGAGAAGAAGGAAACAGCTGCCAGACCTCAAGGAATAGCTGAATAAAGAGAGGTCCCCAATAGGAGCCATGGCCTTTAGTAAGGGGACACAGTCAATGCAAAGTGACTCAGTAGGGAGAAAGCCAAGAGAATGAATATCCCAACTGCACCCTCTCTCCACCCCTGATCTCCCTCCTGTTGAGTGAACCCAGAAGCCAGAGTCAAGGGTGCCTTTTCACACCTTCCACACAAGTCAGAGCCCAAAGCAAGGCACAAGGAGGTGGTGGACAGTGGAATGATAAGGAGTTGGATGACATCCAACAAGCACCACAGCCAACTCAGGTAACTACCTGGTTCCCTTGCTGTGCTTTATACACCACGAGCACAACTACCGCATCTGTCCTGGGATGGTGTGGGGTGTAAGCTGAAACTTTATAAACTATGTATTGAATGAGATTCATTAATAAAACAGCTCATAGAAAGAGTAGAGAGCCTTCACAATCGGGATCCAGTCTCCCAATTCCAGTCTCAGTTTCCATTATTATCTTCACAAACGCTTTGCTGGAGGCCAGTATGAACCACAGAATAGTACCCAAGTGACATTCACCTTTACCCACCTCCACACCTCTGCTCATGCCATTTCCTTTTCTGAAGCCACCATCCCCATCCCCATGTCTACTGAATTGCTGTCATTCTTTGAAGACCGTCTTACAGGCTGTCTCCTCCGTGATGTCTGCCTGGATCCTCTCATCAAAAATGGCCCCTCCCTTGTTGGGATTCTTTCAGCTCTTGTTTACATTTCCCTGTAGCAAGTAATATTTTATTGTTGTGTTCTGTTGATGTGGATGCACATATCAGAACTCAACTTGAAGACCATCATTTCCTTGAGAGCTGCCTCTGAGTCTCATAAAGCAGCATATCCTAAAGAGGATTTAGCCAGCGACTTTTAAAAATAAGTACACAAAAAACATTATTGAATAAATTAATTAACCGTAAAGTTTTTGTGAATTAGCATATTTCACGGTCACTTAATCCTCATCGCTCTGTGTTTCTACTATTCAATACTGAAAGAATCTTCTTTGAATGTCATTCTTATCTCTTTCCATAACAGTAGCTTCTTTATTTAATAAAAGTCACGAGAGAAAAGAATTTCAATGCTTAGGTTCTCACTCTTAACTTACGTACTTAGTAATTAATAATGGCAATGCATATTTTACCCTGAAGCATCATTATTAAGAAATTGCCCAAGGATAGTGGGAGGTAGGGGTGGGAGCAGTGACAGACCTTTAGGAATTTCTCTGACATTTCTGAAGCTTGTCTTGAGGTATGAATTTACCAGTTCTTGGCATTCCTCAGAACTCAAAGTAAGTTAAAACTGCATCTTATTATAATTGCTTATAAAGGGAAACATAGAAAGAAATCAGCCATCAAAATTCAAAAGAGTGACATGTACACTGACCAAGTGTGATGAAATTTTAATAAAATCATATTAGATGAACAAATAACATCTGCGAGAAGGCTAAAATGACATGTTCTGCTGCAAAGTTATATACCTTTAAGCATCTGAAAACATTTAAAACAATCCTTATCCACAATTACCAGGAATATTTAGCAACGCTTAAGAGACTTTATGAAATTTACCGTCCCATTTCACTATCCTATCACCTAAAAAGGTAATATAGAGCTGAGTATATCTCCCTGGGGACTACGATAAAAGATGGTATGAATCCCTAACATATTGATTTTATTGCTGTCAGAAATAAACACATACTTTCATACGTAAAAGCTATGTAGTTCAGTAACTATATTTTGCAAATGACTGCAGCACCATAACGACATCCAGAAAAACTCATATGTGAATGCCTTTTGAAATGTTTAAGCTCTTTAATATTTGAATTGCTTATAAATGTTTATCTGTGTTATGTTTTTCTTCCAAAACCTACCAAGCTTACATCGTTGTAATGCATAAGTCAATATTTGCATATGGATGCGGGTAAACACAGCTTTGCTGTGGATTCATTTAGATGCAATGGGCAGAATAAATATATATTTTCTAAAGGAATAGATCCTCTTGGCTATTCACTTAAGACTCAAAAGCAAATGAATGTTCAGTGTTTCATAGCTATTTAAACCAGTGGGGACTTAATAGCTAAATTCCTAAAGAAGAATAAAAAGTATTTGAAAATGAAGAACGCTGTGCGTTACTCAGAACTGAAGCAGCTTCCTACTCCTTGGGCATGGAAGTCTCACACATTCTGCATCGCAAGGCCTTGTATGGGCACTATTACAGAACTGGAACCAATGGCCAGGGCATCTTCTGGGTCCTTAGGCTACCTTGATAGGACAGAGGTAATACTGAATAGGACTAAGGTAACTCAACAAGCTAATGGTACAGAAGAGCATAAAGAGACACCTCAAACTCATATCAAGGATAATTTTTGTATCAGATTTATATAAATTGTATAACCCCGTCCCCTATTCTACATGGATTATGGAATAAATGCAATCTCCATAAGTTGTAAACTATCTCAGATTTCTAAAAGGAAGGCTTCCACCATCCTTTTGACAATGCAAAATTATTCATCATTTAAATACCAAGACATAATCTCAGTTACTGTGCCCAAGAATGATACAGGAATGATGCAAGAGACTAACAGAAATGCACTAAAACAATTAACTTGACAAAGGGATGAGCCAAAAGAACATATATCTAAGACTCAAGTTCTGACATCTTAAGACCAATGTCAAACTCCCAACAGCAAAAAAGTAGGCAGAGATTTCCAAGGTTTCCTGCTTGCCCCTATAAACGTCTCTATTTTGTGTTAATATTAGGCCTTAGGACAGGTTAACAGGCACTAGGAATAAACACTGAATCATAAGTAAATTCCACACTCAGGAGCTCCCCTACCTACTAGTGGGAGCAATACACGAGGATTAAGAGTTACAAATGTTTGCTTAGTGGAGAAATGCAGTTCCAGGTGAGTGATCAGACAATGCTTCATATAGAAGGCAATGAAGTTGGGCCAGGGAATATGAGTAGTTTTGGGTTTATGGACATGGGAAAAGATTATATTCCAGACAGAATTAATAAGATAATGATAAAAAAGATGATGTGATGATAATGGTAATGATGATGTAATTATTATATTTCAATCAATAAACTCTGGTGTAATAATTATTTTCTTTATTTTCTATAACTCAACTTACTGACTCCAAGACTCTCTAATAGGAAGTACATCCTTAATCACTCTTGAGCCGTCAATCTTCCTACTCCAGTGTTGTGTCAAGGTTCTGAGGCTTAAAACTTCCAAGGTATCAAGAAAGCCTCTTCAGGGCCACCTGGGTGGCTCAGTCGGTTAAGTGTCTGACTTCGGCTCAGCTCGTGAACTCGTGGTTTATGAGTTTGAGTCCCATGTTGGGCTCCATGCTGACTCTCAGATCCTTGAGCCTATTTCGGATTCTGTGTCTCCTTCTCTCTCTATTCCTTCCCCACTCACATTTTGTCTTTCTCTCTCAAAAATAGAGAAATATTTTCTAAGAATTTGAATAAAATAAAATAAAAGGAAGCCTCTTTAATCATTGGTCAGCTGTCCCCATTGATTCCTGCTTATAAACCTATTGTCTCAGTCCCTGTGGTGTCTTTGAGGTAGCCACTTTGCTATTAGCTTCTAAACCTTAGACACAGGAATTCTAGTGAAGCCAAAATCATCCTCTCAAATACAATATTCGTATTTTCTTTCAGGTCCTACCATTCCCCAGACATTATCAAAGCAGTTTCTTGCTGCCAATTAAGAGCCAAAGACTCTCTCTTGCCTAAGAATCTCAGTTTGCAGGCAGTCTCTCCTTTTCACTGCATTTCTCTCGGAGACTTTCCTGAGCTTTTTGAACACTGTTCCCTCCAATGATCATAGTCTATTCAAAACAAAATCCAGGTTAGGGGTGCCTTGGTGTCTCAGTCAGTTGAGTGGCAGACTTCAGCTCAGGTCATGATCTCACAGTTGGTGAGTTCAAGCCCTGTTTTGGGCTCTGTGCTGACAGCTCAGAGCCTGGAGCCTGCTTCTGATTCTGTGTCTCCCTCTCTCTCTGCCCCTTCCCGCATATGCTCTGTCTCTCTCTCTCTCTCAAAAATAAATTTAAAAACTTTTTTTAATTTTAAAAATAAATAAATAAATAAATAAATAAATAAGTAAGTAATCCAGGAAGTCTTGAGTCCAGAAGACCTGGAGTCTGATAAGAAGAAGAGTGAAAGACAAGACATAATAAAACTTAAATTAATGCCTCAAAAGAGTATCTGCCATCTTTACTACTATTTGCTAAGCTTTTAACTACTCTACTAGACACCTTCTCTTAATGAATTCTTTTGACCCCTGTGGGGAAGCTACTCTTATTTCCCTGTAACAAATGAATGTGTTACGTAACTTGCTTCAGGTCTCACAGCTAGTAAATGACAGAGCTAGGAATAACCTGATGTCAGCACTTACATGTCGCCATTGTGGTATGTCCAAGAACATGGACAAAGACAAAAAGGCAAGTAACCTCAAGAGGTAGAAACAGCAGGAAATGATTTTAATAACAATATTGAAGCCAAATAGTGAAAACCTTTGAGGGGCTTTTTTTGCAAGTAACATGATCATCTATGCAGCATATCTAAAAGAATTGACTAAAAAATCCTCATGGAATTAGCAAGCAATTATAGCAAGGTTACAGGACACAAGGTTAATATATAAAAGTCAATTGCTTTCCTATATACCAGCAACAAAGAAGTGGAAACTGAAATTAAAAACATAATACCATTTACATTAACATCCCCAAAAATGAAGTGTTTAGGTATAAATCTAACAAAATATGTATAAGATATATATATATCTTATCTATATATAAGGAAACAAAACTCTGTTAAGGAAATCGAAGAACTAAATTAGAAGACATATTCCATGTTCATGAAGAAAAAGACTCAATATTGTCAAGATATGAGTCTTCCCAACTTGAACTATAGATTTGATGCAATCTCAATCAAAATCTCAGCTTGTTATTTTGTAAATATCAACAAATTGAGTCTAAAATGTATATGAAAAGGCAAAAGACTCAGAATAGCCAATACAAAATTGAGAGAGAAATACAAAGTTAGAGAATTAACACTACCCAACTTTAAGATGTATTATAAAGCTACAGTAACCTAAACAGCATAGTATTAGTAAAAAATAGACAAACAGATCAATAGAGAGGAACAGACAGCCAAGAAATAGACTTACACATGTATAATCCATTGATCTGTGAAAAAGGAACAAAGGCAAGATAATGGAGCAAAGCTCAATAAATAGTACTGGAAGAACCGGACATCCAAAGGCGAAAAAAAAAAGAAAAAGAAAAGAAAAAAGAAAGAAAGAAAGGAAGGAAGAAAAGAAAAGCAAAAAAAAGGAAAGAAAAAGAAACTAGACACAGACTTTATGCCATTCATAAAAATTAACTCAAAATGGTGTATAGACCTAAATATAAAGTGCATAACTATAAAATCCCTAGGCTATAACATAGAAGAAAACCTAGATGACCTTGGGTATTTAAATTTCATTTTAGAGCTAGAGCATGCTCAAACAGTGCCGAAGGGCAGAGGAAGAGACAGAGAGAATCTTTTTTGAAAGTTTATTTATTTTTGAGAGACAGAGCATGAGCAGTGAAGGGGCAGAGGTGGGGGGGAGACACAGAATATGAAGCAACGTCTAGGCTCTGAGTGGTCAGCACAGAGCCCAACATGGGGCTCGAACCCACAAACTGTGAGATCATGACCTGAGCAAAGTCAGACACTTAACCGACTGAACCATCCAGTTAAGAGAATCTTAAGCAGGCTCCATGCTCAGTGTTGATCCCAATGAGGATTTGATCCCACAATCCTGGGATCATGACGTGAGCCAAGATCAAGAGTTGGACACTGACAATAAGAGAGGAGCATAACTTATTCCTGGTTCAAGTTCATTAAGTGGCAGAAATGGCACACAAAACCCGGGTGCTTTGATTTAAGGTTCAAATCCCTCTCCCTGACAGCATAGCTGTCTCCCTGAACACATCTTCTTAGGTGAGCTGTATATGGTTGATTTAACCAGTTTTCTCCCTCCAGGGCAGAGGCGCTGGTTACTATAGAGCATCACTTGCTGTTTCCAGGGATCCCAGCTACAGAGCAAGTGAGAAGATTGGTAGTCTGTTAGGCAGTCGTTCCAAACATCTGCAAAACTCATCTGCGTACTGTGGGCATGTGATTTAGATGGAAGGGTTTAGAATTATACTCTAGAGGTCCTTTGTGGG
>NC_043701.1:140940201-140942267 GCF_006229205.1 Suricata suricatta | reverse complement strand
TCCCTCCAGGGCAGAGGCGCTGGTTACTATAGAGCATCACTTGCTGTTTCCAGGGATCCCAGCTACAGAGCAAGTGAGAAGATTGGTAGTCTGTTAGGCAGTCGTTCCAAACATCTGCAAAACTCATCTGCGTACTGTGGGCATGTGATTTAGATGGAAGGGTTTAGAATTATACTCTAGAGGTCCTTTGTGGGATGTGTTTTAGTGAAAGAGATTACCTGGAAAATGATAATACAAGCCACAAGGCTGGGACAAAATATTTCCGAAAGACGTATCTGAAAGGGCTGTTATCCAAAATACACAAAGAAGTTTAAAAAGTTAAAACTATATATAAAGTTAAAACTATATAAATATCTATATATAGTTTTAAAACGTTTCAAAACCCAACAATAAGAAAACAACCAGATTTTTAAATAGGCTAAAAACCTTAAAAGACACCTTACCAAAGAAGATATATAGATAGAAAATAGGCATTTGAAAAGATGTTCCACATTATATGTCATTAGAGATATGCAAATTAAACAACTGACTACTAAACACCTATGCAAATGACCAAAATCTGAAACATTGACAGCACCAAATGTCGACGAGGATGGGGGGCAGCACAAACTCTCATTCACTGCTACCAGGAAGGCAAAATGGTGCAACCACTGTGGAAGACAATTCGGCAGTTTCTTCCACAATTAAACACACTTTTACCAAATGATCCAGCAGTTACACTCCTTGGTATATACCCAAAGCAGTTGAAAATGTATGTCCACACAAAAAAGTGCACACAGACTATAGCAACTTAATTCACAGTTGCCTAAGCTTGGAAGCAACCCCAGATGTCCTGCAGGAGATGACTACATAAACAAGTTGTGGTACTCCAGACAATGGAATATTCTTCAGTGCTAAAAGGAAATGAGATACCAAACCATGAAAAAACACAGAAGAACCTTCAATATGTATTACTACATGAAAGAAGCTAACTTGAAGGCTATACACTGTATGATCCCAACTATATGACACTCTGGAAAAGGGCAAAAATACGGAAAGAGTAAGACATCAGTGGTTGCTGGGGGCTTGTAAAATTGATAAATGAATAGGCTGAACACAGAGGATTTTTAGCATGGTGAAACTATTCCGTATAACATAATGGCAGATACATTTCATCATACATTGTCCAAACCCAGAATATGTACAACCCTATATTAGAGTTCTCCAGAGAAACATAACCAACAGGACATAAAGATATATGAAGAGAGGGATGCCTGGGTAGCTCAGTCGGTTGAGTGTCCAATTTCAGCTCAGGTCATGATCTCATGGTTCTTGAGTTCAAGCCCTGCATCAGGCTCTGTGCTGACAACTCAGAGCCTGGAGCCTGCTTCAGATTCTGTGTCTCCCTCTCTCTCTCTGCCCCTCCCCTACTCATGCTCTGTCTCTCAAAAATGAATAAATGTTTAAAAAAATGTTAAAGGTATATAAAGAGAGATGTATTATGGGAATTGGCTCATATGATGATGCAGGCTGAGAAGTCCCACAGTATGCCTGCCATCTTCCAGCTGGACAAGCAGGAAGGCTTATAATTTAGCCCAACTCCAAGTTCAAAGATCTGAGAACCAGGAGCTGCAATGTTCAAAGGTAGGAGAAGATGAGGGTCCCAACCAGCCCTCATTTCTTTTTATTCTGTTTGGGCCCTCAAAGGACTGGATGATGCCCATCCACACTGATGAGGGTAGTTCTCCTTTTCTCAGTCTACTGATTTGAATGTTAGTCTTTTCCAACAACACCCTCACAGACACACCCAGAAATGTTTTACTAGCTATCTGGGAATCCCAAGCCCAGTCAAGGACACATAAAATTAACCATCAAAAACATTAAGAGTGAACTCTAATGTCAACTATGGGCTTTGAGTGACAATGATCCATCAATGTAGGTTGATCAACTGCAATAAATGTACTGTTCTCATGTAGAGTGTTTACAGTGGGTGGCTGTGCATACGGGCCGGTAGAGGTATATGGGAATTCTTTGTACATTCTGCTCAGTTCGGCTGCGACCTTAAAACTGCTCAAAAAAAAAAAAAA
>NC_043701.1:140897593-140940101 GCF_006229205.1 Suricata suricatta | reverse complement strand
GCCTCTGCCCTGGAGGGAGAAAATTGGTTAAATCAACCATATACAGCTCACCTAAGAAGATGTGTTCAGGGAGACAGCTATGCTGTCAGGGAGAGGGATTTGAACCTTAAATCAAAGCACCCGGGTTTTGTGTGCCATTTCTGCCACTTAATGAACTTGAACCAGGAATAAGTTATGCTCCTCTCTTATTGTCAGTGTCTTCTTATTTAAAGTATGAATAATACTATGTACCTCCTAGGACTGTAATGAGAATAAATGGGGTCATTCATGTGACGGAGTTTTGTAAAGAGCTATGCAGAAGTGAAGGGTGTAAAAATTCTTCCTACTCAGCAGAGTGAGAATCCCATACTTGATAGTAGTAGATCCTAGATAGAAAAGATTTCACCAAAAGGAAGGAAACAAGGTTTACAGTCACCAAAGTAACTTCAGGTTACTGAACCCATTGTGTGTTTATAAGAACCATTGTCCAGGGCCTTCCTTTGGACACAAAGTAATAAAAGATACTATTTCTGACCAAGTCAAAATAGCCTAGGATTCACAGGTAGCCCAAATATATGCATATCCATCTAAGGAATTCTAAAGAATTTGGGATAAGCCAAAAGGACACTCATTTTCATAAGAGCTTTTAATTACCTAGGGAACAACTATAAAAAGAACATTTACATTAGAAGGCCGAGCGTCCAGCTTCAGCTCAGGTCATGATCTCGCGGTTCATGGGTTTGAGCCCCGCGTCGGGCTCTGAGCTGACAGGAGCTGAAGGCCTGGAACCTGTCTTCAGATTCTGTATCTCCCTGTCTCTCTGAGCCTCCTCTGCTCACACTGTCTCTCTCTGTCTCTCAAAAATAAATTAAAAACATTAAAAAATAAAGTAATACCAATGGTGTAGCATGGGCCCTCAGTTCTCAGTTTGTTCTAGTGTAGCATGGGGACCAAATAAATTGTGGCCCTGGATCAGGGCTGCCCTTCTCCAGGAGTGGGGTCTTACCCTCTGCTCTGAGCTGGCTTCCCCAGTACCCACACCACAACCTCTCACCTCTGTCCCCCTGCCTTTCTTTGTCTTACTGGATCATCTACAGACTTTGACTTCCACACCGTCTCTCAAGACTATCCAGTTCAGTGAGCACTGATGCGCAACAAACCCAAAACTTAATGGCTGAAAACCACAATCGTTTACCAGTTTCTGTGAGTCTATGGATCAGGGAGCAGGTCTGCTGATCTGGACTGGGCTTAGATGATCTCATTTGGCGTCACTGATGCATTGAGATTTAGCTGCTGGGCTGCTGGGGCCTGGCTGGTCTAGGCCATTGTTAACTGGGATATCTTGGCCCTCCCACCTGTCTCACATCCCTCTAGCAGGCTAGCCCCAGAGAATTTCCTCATGACAGTGACATAATTCAGAAGAGAAAAAAAGAAATGTGCACGTGTTTTTTCAAGCGTCAGCTTGTGTCAAAGTCGCCACTGTCTGTTCTCAGTCATATGGACAGTTCGCTGGAAATCAGTCCTGACTTTCTCCCTTCTCCAGCCCAGACCTTACAAGAGTGCTTCATTGTTATTTAGAAAATGAAGACAAAGGATCACATATTTTTTCACAACTTATTTTTATCACTTATCAATATGTGTTAATTTTTTTAGTATTTATTTATTTTGAGAGAGAGAGAAAAAGAAACAGAGACAGTGAGTGGAAGAGAGGCAGAGAGAGAGGGAGAGAGTCCCAAGCAGGCTCTGCACCACCAGCAGAGTCCTACATGGAGCTCAATCCCACATAACCGCGAGCTCATGACCCCAGCGGGAATCAAGAGTCAGACGCTTAACTGACTGAGCCACCCAGGTGCCCCTAGTATGTGACAAATTTATTTGCTATTACAAAATATTCTGCTAGAGCAGGGATAAAATCCTGCCTGCTGCATGCTGCTATATGGCCTGCAAGCTAAGAACGGTTTTTACATTTTTAGATGGTTGGGGGTAAAAATGAGAAGAAGATCATTTTGTGACTCAAGTAAAATACATGAAGTTCAAACTTCAGGGTCCATAACTAAAGTTTTATTGGAATATAGCCACACTCATTCATTTATGTATTATTTATGGCAGCTTTCCCACTACAAAAGCAAAATTAAATTGTTGGAATAGAGACCATATGGCCCCCAAAGCCTAAAATATTTACTCCACCTGGCTCTTGACAGAAAAAGTTTGACAATTTCTGTTCAATAGCATGACTTCCAAAACCTGAACAGTAATTATTTTTTGTGGCTGTTCCATCAAGATCTAAGGTATAAGTGTGAATATGGAAATCGTGCCTAATTTTTAGTATTACAGAGAACAACTTGGAAAAAAATATTGTGTACATTTCCAAATTACTACTTAGAATAATTCTTAAAATTATTGAGGCAAAAGATAAACATGTTTTTCAGGCTTTGATACATGTTACCAATTTGCCATACCTTTAAGATAGATAAAATATCTTTTAAAACACAATTTTGTTCCCAGTTTTTAAGTTATTTTAATAGAAATGGATCTGGAACTTGCTCAAAGAACAATTTGATCTCTGACTGAGATAGTCATTTGACTTCTCCTTTTCCGTTAATGATGTGATCAATTTTGTAAATGTTCCCTTGCTCATACTGGCAGTTGAGGGATTATCGCCAGCCTTTTGAGCAAAAGAAATTGAAGAAGGATATCAGGTCCCACTGTATCCTTTAATGTATGTATAAAAAATTATAAGACTTTCTCATTTAAAAAAAACAACATAATTATCTTAAGAACCAATGATTTATCTGTGACTATTAACCACACCTATGGGAAAACTGTTTCTTGACTTTGTAGAACTGTCCACCTATTGATGTCTTGTAGAATAACAAAAGACTTCTCTCCCTGTTGCCCATTTCCAAGTGTTTTATTTTATTTATCTGTTACACCCTATTCCACCTATTATCTCCCAACTGTTTCCATTCCAAGACCCTTTATTTTTTTTCTACAATATCCTATAGGCTATCCACAAGTATCTTCTTACTTGGTTTGGCTGTGTAGACGCGCTCTGAATTCAGTTCTCCCTTTCCCACAAATAAAAAAAGAGGTAGATCCACTGAGGCATTTATTGGAGGAATGAATGTTTATCATAATCCAAAACAGAAAAAAAAATATGTCTAAGCTAAAGACCATGAAAAGAAGCCCAGAATCAAAATCTGGTGGGATCACATACAGATGCCAAGTCCAAATGGCAGCCTCAAACTCACACACAGGATCTTGAGGCAAGATTCAGAAGCCAGACTGTCGGAGCCGCCAAGTTTTCTGTCTGCCTCAGGCAAGGATTATCACTCTCCGGAGAGTGAACCAGCAAAAAAGATTTGCATCTAGAGGCTGGAGACTGCCATTTTCTGGTCAAAATAACTTTGGCGTCTGTCATGCTGGGCCAGACGTGAGTGGCCAACGTGCACAAAAGATCAAAACCGTATTTTGGATTATTCAGTGCTAACTCCCCCCTTCCCAGCATTGCTGAGGCAAATCTGGGCATTTCTTTTGATATTCATTTGACTCTGTTTACCTGGTAACTGACCTTGGTCAGCTGCTTTGTTTTCCCACCTTGAAACCTATATAAAAGACAGTTTTCTGAATAAAGCGCTCTCTTTCGCCTGATGGGAGAACTGTGAGTTCTGTCTTTACTCTCTGAGTCTCCCTCTCCTGCCCCCTTTTTCTCTCCCTCCCTCAGGAGAAGGACCCGCGATGATTCTCCGCCCTGCCAGGTCGGGGGCTGGGGCAAACGAAACAGGTACTGCGGGGGACAAGCGGCCCCGGTCCGGTCCGCGGGATACCACAATTGGCGCCTCAACGCGGGGCTCAGTGAAGGAACGCGACCCTGAGCGTGGGTTACAACACCAGACAATGATGAGAATAGCAGGCAGTCAGATCTTCCAGGTCGATTTCTGTAACCATCGTTCAAGTGAATATGGCTTACCATTTTTAGGTACGGGAAGTGTCCGACTATTTTAAAAGTAAAGATAGACTGGAAATTGGAGTAATCAACAAAGTAGCTATCTATCATCTAACTGTATGGATTAAGATTTATTTTAAGATGAGTTTGTACAAAAATCTTTTTCTATCTTCTCTGGAAGATAGAAATTATACCTTTGCTATCCTTATGTATTTAAAAGTTTGAAAAGGTAAATACCATCTTGAGTACAATGTTGTTCTTGAGTTAAATATGTAGATTAGAACCAATTATTAGAAGTCATATGATGTGACTGTTCTGTTTAATAATCTGAAGCATATGGTACCCCTAAAGACTCAGTTTCCCCTAAGGATTAAGCGTACGTATATAATAATTGGGTCCCAGGCTTGTTGAGAAACTAAGATGAAACACTGTCCCCTTTAACAGATTATCTCTTTAACAGAGTGCTGTAAATAAAGTGATGAAAGAGGGAGAGAGAACAAAACACAAGCCAGACGAGATAAGATGATGATACACAGAAACAAAGACACAAAGGACACATCAAAGCCAGGTTCCGTCT
Source organism: Suricata suricatta (assembly GCF_006229205.1). Classification (NCBI taxonomy): domain Eukaryota; kingdom Metazoa; phylum Chordata; class Mammalia; order Carnivora; family Herpestidae; genus Suricata; species Suricata suricatta. Next base: position 140,935,599 of record NC_043701.1, on the reverse strand, counting down.
CTCCCCCAACCCACCGCTCTCTCTCGCTCTCTCTCTCTCTGTCTCTGTCTCTGTCTCTGTCTCTCTCTCTCTGTCTCTATTTCTCTCTCTCTCTCTCTCTCTCTTTCTCTCTCTCTCTCTCTTTCACACACAGACACACACACACACACAGAGTAATTACAGAACATAAACTTAGGAGTAATAAAGATGACCATTTCAGGGGCACCTGGGTGGCTCAGTCGGTTAAGCATCCGGCTTTGGCTCAGGTCATGATCTCAGGGTTCATGGGTTTTGAGCCCCGTGTCAGACTCTGTGCTGATAGCTAGCTCAGAGCCTGGAGCCTGTCTTCGGATTCTGTATCTCCCTCTCTCTCTGACCCTCCCCTGCTCATACTTGTCTCTGTCTCTCAAAAATAAACAAAAAACATAAAAAATTTAATAAAAAAGATGGCCATTTCAATGGAAGTCTTCAAATTCCACCCTCTCAGAACTGATCAAAATGGATGAACAACTTCAAATGTAAGAGAAACACTTATATGCAATGAAAACAAAACAAGAATGTCTGCTTTCATCACTTCTATTTGACATTTGCTGGAGGTTCCAGCCAGGTCGAATAGGCAAGAAAAAAAAAAAGGAAGAAGTAGAACTCTCCATTCCCACGTGATGTAATTGATGGCCTAAATAGAAAATCCTAAGGAACCCACTTAAAAAACTATTAGAACTAATAAATTTAGCAAGGGTGAAGGATACAAGATCAATATAGAAATATCAGTTGTGTTTTTGTATATTTGCAAATTAAGAAGAAAACAAGTCCATTCACAGTAGCATCAAAAAGAATAAATTACTTGGGAATAAACTGAACAAAAGAAGTTCGAAACTTATACTCTGAAGACTATAAAATATTGTTGCTATTAAATAAGATCTAAGTAAATGGAAAAACATCACATATTCATGGATCAGAAGATTTACCATTGTTTTTATTTTATTTGATATTACTTCTTGTCAAATAGGCTTCCATACAACAACCAGTGCTAATCCCAAAAAGTGCCCTCCTCAATGCCCATCCCCCACATTCCCCTTTCCCCCATGATTTAACACTGTTAAAATGACAAAACTGATTTACAAATTCCACCCAATCCCTATCAGAATTCTAGCTTACTTCTCTGGAGAAATCGACAGGCTGATTCTAAAATACATATGGAATTGAAGGAACCCAGAGGAGCCAAACAATCTTGAGGGAAAAAAGGTAAGAGAATTTATACTTTTTGATTTCAAAACATAGTACAAAAGAAGGGTAGTCCACACATTGTGGTATTGGTGTAAAGACAGACATATAAGTGAAAGGAATAGAATGAAATTAATCCACACATCTATAATCAACTGCTTTTCAACAAGAATGCCAAGAGCATGGGGAAAGAATAATCTTTTCAACAAATAATACTAAGAAAATGGGTATCCACGTACAAAAATATGAGGTTGACCTCTTAGTTCACACCATTTACAAAAACTAACTCAAACTGAATCAAAGACCTATATGTAAAAACTAAAACTATTAAAACTCTTAGAAAAGAACACAAGGGTAAATTTTCATGACCTTGGATTTGGTATCAGGTTCTTAGATAATAACATCCAAATCACGAATAACAAGAGAAAATAGAAAAACTATACTTCATCAAAATTAAAAAGTGCAATTTTTAAAAGACACTGTTAAGAAAGTGAAAATTTAACCCCCAAGTGAGAGGTTCTGTTTGTAAATCACGCATCTGATAAGGCACTGTCTAGAATACATACAGAACTCTTATAATTCAATAGTAAAGACAAATAACCTAATTAAAGAATGAACAAAGGATGGAAATAGTCATTTTTCTGAGAAAGATCTACAAATGGCCAACAAGCACATGAAAATATGCTCACATTATCATATCATCAATCATCAAGAAAATATTAATCAAAACCACAATAAAATACCACTTTACATCCACTGGGATGTCTAGAATCAAAATGTCATATAATGAGTGTAACAATATACAGAAATAGTAAACCTCATACACTGCTAGCAAGAATGTAAAATAATGAAACCACTTTGGAAAACAGTCTAGCAATTCCTCAGACACAGAATTATCACATGACCAGAAATTCTGTCTGGAGGTAGTTAGCTAATAGAAATGAGAAGAAATGTACAGCCGTCCCCACTTATCCAACCATGATATATTTCAGGACCCCCAGTGGACACCTGAAACTGTGGATAGTACAGAACACTATACATATATACTACGTTTTCCTTTACATACATACCTATGTAGAAAATTAACAGCAACTAGTGATGAAATAGAACCATTAAAACAATACCCTGCAGTAACAGTTATGTGAATGTGCTCTTTCTCAAAATACCTTATTGTATTAGACTCACTCTCTTCTTGTGATATGAGATGATAAATGCCTATTTGATAAGATGAAGTGAGGTGAATGCCATAAGTATTCTTATGTAGCATTAGGCTATTATTGACCCACTGATGATACGTCAGAAGGAGGATTATCTGCTTCCAGACCATAGTTGACCACAGGTAACTAAAGTGAAAGAAACCAAAACCATGGATAAGGGGGGGGACAACTGGACTCACAAAAAATGTACCTCAAAATTTATAGCAGCATTATTCATAATAGCCAAACAGTAGAAACAACCCAAATATCTACCAACTGATGAATGGAGAAACCAAGTGTGATGTTCTTATACGATGAACATCATCCAAAGTAGGAATGAAGTACTGATGCAGGTGACAACTTAGATAAACCCGAAACCATTATGCCAAATGAAATAAGCCAGTCACGAAAGTCCACATTTCCTATGACCCCATCCATGTGAAAATTCAGTATCAGGAAATGTACAAAGAAAGAAAGAATATCGGATTGGGGGCAAATGGGGTAATAAGAGAGTAATAACAAGGATATGGAGTTTCTTTGTGAGTGACAAAAATATCCTAAAGTGAACTATGGTAGTAGTTTCACACACCTGTGAATATATGAAAAACCATTGAATTATATGCTTTGAATGTGCTAATTATATGGTGTATGTATCCAAACAAAGCTATTTCAAAGAAAAAAGGAAACAAATCCCAACATCAGAAGAGACCATCCATTCCTAGTCTAAACTCTTCAAAGAAAGGTGGGTTTTTTCCCCAAATGGGATATTAGACATGTTGAACAGTAATCTTACTTGAACCCCAATCAAGGATTTCCTAAGACTTCACTGGTCACGTACAGCCTAACTATGAAGGTGTGCTAGATTTACAAGGTCCCATCCATGCTATGGGCTGTTGAGTTACTGCTACCTTTAATTAGAGCTGTGTGGTACCTTGTGACACTCAAGTTCATAGACACGTGCCTTCTGGGGCCTCCGGATCCTGATCTGTGCACTGGGCCCCTCGCCCTTGCTCTCGGCTCTGCTCATTTGTTGTGGACATCAAATGAGATCATGAAAAGCACCTAGAAAAGATGAAGACATTATCAAGACTCAGGACATTATTTCTTAGCATTCCTTTCAAACGAAACTTTCAGTCACTGGCCCTCTGGGGAAAGAAGATTAAGTACGAAGCAAAAACAAAACTCCCACTAGTGTTTTCATCCAAATTCAAAAGGTATTTTACCATTAATAAAGCTCTGAACTTCATGAACTAGTAGATCATTCGGCTGTTCCCACCAGTCTTGCAAAGGGAGAAATCAAATCACAGCCTTTGTCTGAGGACTGAATGTTTTCCAAGTGACACATCTCATGGATACAGGGCCGAAAAGTAGCGAGAAATTTCAAACTCTTTTTTAGTACACTCTTACTGAAAAAAAAACTTTAAAATTAAAAAAAAAACTAATAATGCTGATCATACATTGAGTATACTTAGTGTTCTTTTCAAAGCATTTTCTCTGCTGCGTGGAATTGAAGCTGCCATTCCTTAAACAGAGAAAGTACGTCTTAAGGACAAGAATTAAGGAAACGATCATCATGCAGTCAATAGCAAGTAATCACTTTACAAAAGCGAATTATAATGGAGGGCCAAGACATCTAGCCCTTGGACTCCCTCCCTGGCAGACCCTGGCCATTTCTGCTGCTGCATAAATTCACAACATCCAAGTTCTCCAATTCTGATTTGAAATTATGATTTCCAGTATTGAAATAATGATTTCAATTTTCCGAGTCCCTTCGCATATATTATCCCTTTTGATCATCACAACGTGAAGGAAGTGATGTGTTTCCCACTCATGAATCACAGAAACAGGAATAGCGCCCAGCTCTGGACCCACCCGTCCCGCCCCATGCCCTGTGCAGAGGCAGAGGGTTCCTCGACACCCCCGTGTGGGGAACCACATGAGAACTCTTGTCATACAGCGGCTTCCTACAAACCACCACACCCAGAGGCTTGACAGCCTTAGCATGGCTTCCTCCAGCCCAGGACCACAGTGCCGTAATGATGGCTGAGACCACCCTTTGAGTTCCTGTCTAAAAAAGCTCAAGACTGTCAGAAAAATTCATATTTTGTTCTAGCCAGCACCTGACCACAGGCCCCTGACACCCTCCTATCTTAGAGTATTTGCTAAAAAATAAAGCTTACGATTGTAAATTCTTCCCCTATTCCTTTCAGATATATATGTATGTGTCTCCTACAACCAAAGATTGTCTTTCTCAAGGACTTGAAAGTCATTCCTTTGAAATGCAATCAGCGGGAAAGACTGGGCCTCTGTGTCCCCAGCCTCTGTGGGAGGACAGATAGTTAGCTAGCAGACATAGTGGGTCTCATCACACTGACGCTGACCCATCCTCCTACCAGATTTTTGTAATTGTTTTATACTTCCCTGGCTCTCCTGTGTCCTGCTCATTCCCCCTTACTTGTCCCTAACTTTTCTTTCAAAACACAGTCACCTCTGTATAAACCAGAGTGGAGCTCAGCTCTTTCTTCTACTGTCTGCAGTTCCTCAATAAAAATCCATTTTCACCACTGTATAGTCTGGTTTTGTTTATCTTTCTTAGGCACACACACACACACAAATATGGTCAAATCCTGTCATGTCTCCTCTTCATTATATGTTGTACCCGACCCAAGGCTCTACCTCTGCCCTCTCCCCTCAATCTTTATGGCTCCCCACCTGTTCCGATGGAATAACTGCCTTTATATCTCTCTGCCTCAAATCTGTCTCCCAAGCAATCCACTCTGCGTCTTCCTCCCAAAGTAGAAGTTGAATCATGCCCCTTCCTCTCTTCAAAAGTTCCTGCAGTGTTGACAAGCTAATTTGCATTCAGTACTCTGCACTGGCTGGTCTAAGGCTCAATTTCATTTATATCACTGAGCTAACATGCCAGGGACAGGAAGGAACAAGTCTTCCACATATTGCTCCTCAGGGTCGCAGGTGAACACAGCCACACAGAACGGTAGCATGACAGTCTGAGGGAACGCCCTGGTCTAGCCACTCAGAAATTTTCAGCCCTATCCCAACCACTGGCTGAACATGCGCCCTGATTAAAGACCATCGTCCCCTGAAAACAACCCAGAATTGCATAAAACCCTGCCTCACTTTGGCCAAAACTGACCATCCTTCATCTTCATTCTCTTCTTTGGGTTTGTACGAAACAAAATAAAAACCAAAATTAACAATACTGACAAACAGTTTCTACTGAGCGCCTTCTCTGAGTCAAGCATCTTCAAGATGCCTACTTGCCTTTTTTCATGTAACTTCCACAATGCTCATAGCTGTGAATATTATCATACCATTTAACAGATGCCCATTTAACAGATGAAAGACTGAGGTTGGATCTGCACCTGTCTCTATTGCATATATCCCCATAATTGGCAAAGCTGGGACATGAATCCAGATCTCTGTGTCCTCAGAGCTTGAGTTCTTGACTCAACAACATGGTAGGCAAGCATCCAAACGTTTTTAAACAACCGTCGATCAATGTTAGGATCGCCAAACCATTTCTCATAATACATAGACTGCGTTCCTTTCGTAATTCCAGGCATTTTCCTCTGGATTTGGGCCAGTGAATCTAGAATGATATAAAAATAGCAGTCCAAGGAAGACACTTCTCATTCATTTAACACCATGCTCTCATTAGGTTTCTTATTTTTTGTTGTTCATTTAAAAGACGTGTTCTCCACCCCTCTCAATTCATCAAGATAAATTTCAGATAGATTCAAGAGTGAATATTTTCCTTGGAAAAAAAATCAATGAAAAAACTACCAGAGTGACATATTTTTCAAAGCTTCTTTTTAAAAAGATCATATTCTAAACCTAGCAGTAACACAAGAAAAAATAAAGGAAAATATTGAAGGATTTGACTCCAAAAAAAATTTTAGCTTCTGCACATAAAAAGCAACTAAAATATAAAGAAACAGGAAACTGAAAATAATTTTCGCAGGAAATGTGACAAGGGTAAGTGCCCTTATTAAATAGTCTGTATCGAGTATGCTGATCGATAAGAAAAACATTAGGATCAATGGCCATCAGCAGGAGATTTACAAAAGAGAAAGTACAACCTGTGAACTAGTGAACTGAAGCCTCAAAAGAAGCAAAGAAATGTAAATAATAACAAGTTAGCGGTTTTCACCTGCTAATTAGTAAAAGATATAAAAAGATGTTCAAGGCTCTCAGAGGATGCGGCAAATTCAGGATACTCATACTTTTTCTGGAGGCAGTATAAGTTGATAGAAGCTTCTGGAAAGAAATTTGGCAATAAAGTCCACAGCTTTTTTTTTCTTTTCATTTTTATTCTCAAGTTAGTTAACATACACTAGAGCATGGTCTTGGCTTCAGAAGTAAAATCCAGTGATTCATCACTTACATCCAATATTCAGTGTTCATCCCAACGAGTGTTCTGCTTAATGGCCATTACCTATTTTGCCTACCCCCATCAACCCTCAATTTGTTCTTTGTATTTAAGAGTCTCTTATGGTTTGTCTCCCTCTCAGTTTTTATCTTATTTTTCCTTCCCTTTCCCTATGATCATCTGTTAAGCTTCTCAAATTCCACATATGAGTGAAATCATGTAATATTTTATTTCACTTAGCATTATACCCTCCAGTTCCATCCATATTGTTGCAGATGGCAAGATTTCATTCTTTTTTATTGCCAAGTAGTATTCCCTTTTACATACACATATATATACATACATACATATGCATACATATATACATACCTACCACGTCTTCTTAATCCATTCGTCAGTTGATGGACATTTGAGCTCTTTCCATAATTTGGCTGTTGTTGATAGTGCTGCTGTAAACACTGGGATGCATGTGCCCCTTCAACTCAGCACTCCTGTATCCTCTGGATAAATTTCCAGTAGTGGAATTGTTGGGTCATAGGGTAGTTCTATTTTTAATTTTTTGAGAAACGTCCACACTGTTTTCCAGAGTGGCTGCACCAGTTTGCGTTCCCACCAGCAGAGCAAAAGGATTCCCTTTTCTCCATATCCTCACCAGCATCTGCTGTTGCCTGTTATTAAATTTAGCCACTCTAACCAGTGTGAGGTGGTATCTCACTGTGGTTTTGATTTGTATTTCCCTTATGATGAGGGATGTTCAGCATCTTTTCATATGTCTATTTACCATCTGGATGTCTTCTTTGGAGAAGTGTCTATTCATGTCTTCGGCCCATTTCTTCACTGGATTATTTGTTTTTTGGGTGTTGACTTGGTAAATTCTTTATAGATTTTTGATACTAACCCTTTATCTGATACGTCATTTGCAAATATCTTCCCCATTCCATTAGTTGCCTTTTAGTTTTGTTGATTGTTTCCTTTGTTGTGCAGAAGATTTTTATCTTGATGAGATCCTAATAGTTCCTTTATGCTTTTATTTTCTTTGCCTCCAGAGACATGTCAAGAAAGAAGTTGCTGAGGCCAAAGTCAGAGGGGTTGCTGCCTGTTTTCTCCTGTAGGATTTTGATGACTTCATGTCTTACATTTAAGCCTTTCATCCAATTTGGGTTTATTTTCCACAGCTTTTTTAAAAGTCTTATAGTGAGGCTAATAATCTGACTTCTTAGTATTCAAAATACAGAAAGAGCTAAAAGGTGTAAGATAATTATAGTGGTTTGAATTGGAAATACCCAAAGATACAATAATAATAGAAGCATGTCTGTGTGATTTGTGCAATATATATTATATCTACTTCATAAATTACTATTTTATTATGTAAATATCACGTGTATACTTTTTTAATGTTTATTTTTGAGAGACAGAGAGTGGGGGAGAGGTAAAGAAGAGGGGGAGAGAGAGAGACAATCCCAATCAGGCTCCATGCTGATGGCGCTGACCTGGGGCTTGATCTCAAGGACCATAAAATCATGACCTGAGTTGAAATCAAGAGTCAGATGCTCAACCAACTGAGCCACCCAGGCACCCCTATACTTTCTAATGACATTAAAATATATGTATAATGTGTTGTGGGAAAGCAAGATTAATATGCATATATTCTGTATATTTATTAATATAATTATGCCCAAACATTCATCTGAAAAAAATATAAGAGCTAGAAAGGCAAGGTAAGGGTTGATGAATCAAACTTTAAGATTTATGAGTGACTTGGATTTTTCTCTTATTTTTCCACTATGCATGAACACACACAGAAGCACAATTATATAACATGTATAAATATTTCTCTCAAGTCTTAGCACATCCATGCATGTTTGTTTTTTTAATAAAACCTTTTTCTTATATTGTTTATAAAAAATATTAGAAATAAAAATAAGTACAAAAAAGAAATAAACACCTTGAAATCTTATACCTAGGTCATTGCCACTATTGTCAACATCTGGACAGACAGTACCCTTCAATCATATTAGTAACAGTAATTATGACTGACTTTTATGTATCACTTACTCTGTGCCGGGCAGTATTCTGAATATTGATCACTAATTTCTTACAAAAACCTCATGAAGAATATTTAATCATTATCCCATCTCATAGACAAGACAACTGAAGTATAAATACATTAAGTAATTGGCTGAAGTTTATATAGCTAGATTCAAATGGAGCTAAGATTCCAAATTACAATGGTTCAAAATTAAGCTTTTTAAATAAATTTTTAATGTTTTTATTTATTATTGAGACAGAGAGAAACAGAACATGAGTGGGGAAAGGGCAGAAAGGGAGACACAGAATCTGAAGCAGGCCCCAGGCTCTGAGTTGTCAGCACAGAGCTCGATGCAGGGCTTGAACCCATGAACTGTGAGATCATGACCTGAACTGAAGTCAGCCGTTTAACCGACTGAACCACCCAGGCACCCCAAAATTAAGATTTTTTTGACTGTATTATTGGTATGGAATCAACATGCATTCAGTAGAAACTGTACTTTGAATCTTCAGGTTCGATCTTTCCCTGAGCTAGCAATGCAAGGCATGATCCTCTCTTGTTTGCTGGGCAGGATCAGTGAGCCACAGCTCCCAGTCGGCCACGAGATCACTAGGGCAAACACCCCATTCCCTCACAACTGTTCTGTTTTTTATGTTCAATACAGCATTCAATGAATTACTAGAAATCCAACACTTTATTATAAAATAGCCTTTTGTTAGATGGTTCTGTCCACCTGTAGACTGATATATTGTGTTCGAAGGACATTTCAGGTAGGCTGAGCCGAGACTTATGCTATTCCGTAGGTTAAGTGTATTAAATGCGTTTAACTTACAATATTCCCAACTTACACTGGGTTTTTCAGGACATAACCCCACTGTAGGTCAAGTAAGACCTGTATGCACCATTCAAATATATAGAATGGACTCATTCTAAACATAGTTTTTCAAAATTTGCTCTTTTAATACAAATGTATTTTAGGCATTTTCATGTCATTATTTATTTATCTCCAATTTAATGATTGGGATAATGAATATAAAAATATGACCAACTCTGGAAGTGTGGGTGGCTCAGTAGGGTAAGGGGGTCGACTCTTGATTTCAGCTTAGGTCATGATCTCATGGTTTGTGAGATTGAGCCCCATAACAGGCTCTGTGCTGACAGCATGAAATTTGCTTGGGATTCTCTCTTTTCCCCTCTCTGCCCATCCTTGAATCATGTGCACTCAAAATAAATTTAAAAACTTTAAAAATATATATGACCTGCTCTGTGCTGTCTGCAAAAAATTCACTTCAGATATAATGATGCAGGCATGCTGAAGGTAAAAGGATGAGAAAAGAATATCATGTAAGCATTAATCAAAGGAAAGCAGGTGTTGCTCTGCTAATATCAGATAAGACAAATTTCAAAACAAAGAAAATTAGCAGAGAAAAAGAGGAACATTATACAATGATGACAGGATGAATCTATCAAGAAGATGTAGGAATCTTTAATGTGTATTCACCAAACATCAGCACAGTATGTGAAGTAGAAGCTGATAGAACAAAAGGAGAATAGACAAACCCAGAATTATGGTTGAAGATATCAACACTCCTTTTGCATCAGTTGGTAGAACAACTGGACAAAAAGCCACAAGGACACAGAAGTCAACAAGACTGTCAACCAACAAGATCCACTGGGCATTTACACAACACACCACCGCATTCCCACAGAATATGCGTTATTTTCAAGTGCCTACAAATAGTATAGCAAGATAGACCCCATCATGGGCCACAAAACAAACCAAAAGCAAATGTAAAAGAATGGAAATCATACAGAGAGTGTTCTCCAACTACAGCGGAATTAAATCAGACGTCACGGGGCTCCTGGGTGGCTCAGTCGGTTAAGTGTCGGACTTCAGCAGGGGTCATGACCTCACGGGTCTCATGAGTTCCAGCCATCCCCACATCGAGCTCCGTGCTGACAGCTAGCTCAGAGCCTGAAGCCTGCTTCAAATTCTGTATATGCCTCTCACTCTGCCCTTCCCTCACTTGCATTCTGTCTCTCTCTCTCTCTCAAAAAGAAATAATCATTTAGAAATTAAAAAAAAAAAAAACAGAAGTCAGTATTTGAATGCAAACAGGAAAAATGCTAGATACTTTGGAAATTAAACAACATACATCTAAAGAATCCATGGGCCAAAGAGAAATTTAAAAAATATACATTGAGGGGCACCTGAGTGGCCCAGTCAGTTGAGCACCCGGCATTGGCTCAGGTCATGATCTCACGGTTCATGAGTTGGAGCCCCATGTCAGGTTCTGTGCTGACCAATAGCTCAGAGCCTGGAGCCTGTCTTCAGATTCTGTGTCTCCTTCTCTCTTTGACCCTCGCCTGCTCATGCTGTCTCTCTCTCTCAAAAATAAATAAAACATTTAAATAAAAATTTTTAAATAAAAAAATATATTTACATTGAACTGAATGGAAGTGTAAATACAGCATGGGAAAATTTGTGTGACATAGCAGGAAAATCATAGCTCTAAATGCATATTAAATAAACAAAAAACGAGGAAAGTTTCAAGTCAGTAATCTAAAGTCCCACCTTAAAAACCTAGAAAAAAAAAAGAGAAAAAATAAACCCAAAGCAAGCAGAAACAAGAAAATAATAAGAAGCAGAAATCAATGGAACTGAAAAAAAGAGTAAAAAGAAGAAATGAATGAAATAAAAAGTGGAGTTTGTAGTGTTCAGCCTCCAAGGGCCATATGTATTTTGATAAATTGATACTAAAGTGTCAGACGTGCATGGGCCTGGGCCTCTCCATGCAAGAGCTCAGTGCATTGGGAGAGACACACAAGCAACAAAATAACCACAAAACTATAATGAGGGATGAGCCAACTATAGGCCATGAGACCTGAAAATACGGTGAGGTTCCAACTCCCTCTGCAACTCAAGGTGAGTGCCAGGACCACGCCTGCTGAAAAACCAGACAACACGCCCCAGAATTCAAACTTAGGGGACAGTTCTGCCTCCGTGTCACACACTTTGAAGTGTTTCTGCCAGCTATGTCAAGGATTGGAGCGGTTTAGTAAAAGCACAGAAGGGACATTTGTGGAGGTCATAGGGCAGAGACTTGGGCACACCACGGGCCAAGAAACCACCTTCTCCGGGCAGTGCACCAGGGTGCATGGGGAAACCAGAGAAAGAAGGGACTGTGTGCATGTGTGTCTCTCAGGATGGGGCCTCCATCTAAGTAGATCACGGGCAATGTCAGGCACACCCATCGACTCTCCATTGATGAGGAGCTCAGCACCCGGCCTCGAAATTATCCCAAGGGTTTCTTGTTCCTTTTGTTTGTTCTATCCACATTTTAAGGCTAAATCTGATGAATGTTTACTTCAGTAAATATTGTGAAAGACATAATTTATTTTAGTAGAGGAATGAATACAACAAAACAGCAGTGCACAGCACTCAAATGCAAACAAAAACGTATTGCAGCCAAAGGTTTAAGAAAAGATGTTGAGAAATTCTGAAAATAAGCTTTCTATTTTCGAAGTGCACAGTGGGGAACAGCGTCAGCAGGATGGGCCCAGCTTCTTCCTTCTACTCCTCACTGGGCTCCACAGATGGCTGCCAAGGACACAGGCTAGGCTCCATGACCAACGGGCAGTGTCACCCTCGCTCATCATCGTGCACTCCTCCAGACGCCCTTGCTGTGGCAAATCTGGACCCAGGGTCCCGTCTCACAGCACATGGAGCCACCGTTCTGCCCAGGGCACAACTGTGGCTTCCAGATTTGCCAAACACTTGAAATCTCTCTCTGCTGACTGTTGTCAGTCACAAGGTGTCTTCATCCATTGAGGTTGACATAACGAAATAGCATGCACTGGTGGCTTCCAAACATGGAAATCTGCTCCTTACAGTCTTGAAGGGTAGAAAGTCTAAGAACAAGGCACCAACACATTTGATGTCAGGTGAGAACCCACCCAATAAACAGCCATCTTCTTGCTGAGCCTCACGTGATGGAAGGGGGAAGGGGGTTTTTAGGGTCACTAATGCCATTTGGGAGGGCTCTGCCCTCATGACCTGACCTACTCACCTCCCAAAGGCCTCATCTTTGGTACTATCACTTAGTGGTTAGGTTTCAACATAGGAATTTCAGAGGGAAACAAACATTCTGACCGTAGCAGGAGTATAAGAGCCCGGTGTCCTCACTGAGAACAATTCCAACGCTTTATCGCTTTTCTGTGTGGCCTGGCCCTTGAGGAAGTTAACACAGTGCCTTCCTTCCTCATTTTACAAATGGACAGAGACTCAGAAAAACAGTGGTTGTCACCTTTTGGTCTGTATGTAGTAGGCTACAATTAAGATTTTCACTGTCATAAGCCTAAGAAATTCGTCAATTATGAAACAATTTAGGCCCTAACACATTGATGTTTACTTAGAAATAACAAAGAAAACTGTTCATGTGTATGTGTATCATTTATTTTTTTTCCTGAGGTTTAAGATATTTGCAAAATGAAAAAATATACAACTTTAATATGATGTTTCTATGCCAATCATGATGTAGTCTCTCCTTTGAGCAGGAAGCTCTGTTTCAAGAAGTGGGCATACCGTATGGTGATTCCTGCATGGAACACTCCAGCAAGGTGTGACCGGTCACCATGACACTGTAGCGTTCAGATCAGTGATTTTACAAAAACAGAAGGGAATGTCAACAGCCTTCCTTCAATCTTTTTTTTTCCTTCATACTTCTGTCAAAATATCACAAGACTCAATAGGAAAAGAAAGAAAATTGGCCCACATCAACCTTTATCTGTCCTTTAAAAAAACTTTAATGTTTTCTACTTCCTGGAAAAAAGATGGTTGTCAAACTTTCCTCCGTGGGTTTAACTTGTAACCTGGTGGTTACAGATGCAACAGGTGGTTGCAGAACCAAGAGTTACAACTTTGCCCATCACCCATCTAGCCCATCTCCTTCCCTCTGTTGACCCATAGTTTGCTCTCTATCATTAAGAGTCTTCTTACATATATAGAAGATATGTGTCTTCTATGTATGTGTGTGTGTGTGTGTGTGTGTGTGTGTGTGTGTGTATCTCACATTTTCTTAACCCATTCATCTATTAATGGACATTTGGGTTCTAACCATAGTTTGGCTATTGTTGATAATGCTTCTATAAGCATCAGGGTGCATGTACCCCTTTGAATCTGTATTTTTGTATCCTTTGAGTAAATACATTATAGTGCAATTGCTGGATTGTAGGGTAGTTCTATTTTTAGTTTCATGAGGAACCTGCATACTGATCTCCAGAGTGGCTGCACCAGTTTGCATTCCCACCAACAGCACAGGAGGGTTCCTTCCCCTTTTCTCTGCATCCTCACTGCTTGTTTCTTGTATTGCTAATTTTAGCCATCCAGGCAGGTGTAGGGTGGTATCACTGTGGTTTTGATTTGTATTTCCCTGATGATGAGTGATGGTGAGCATTTTTTGATGTGTCAGACATCTTTGAAAAAGTGTCTATTCTTGTCTCCTGCCCATTTCTTAACTGAGTTATTTGTTTTTGAGGTGTTAAGTTTGATAAGTTCTTTACAGATTCTAACCCTTTATCAGCTATGTCATTTGCAAATATCTTCTCCCACTCCATAGACTGACTTTTAGTTTTGTTGTTTCCTTTGTTGTGCAGAACTTTTTATCTTGATGGAGTCCCAATAGTTCATGTTTGCTTTTGTTTCCCTGGGCTTCAACAATGTATCTAGTAAGAAATTGCTATAGCCCAGGTCAAAAAGGTTACTGCTTGTGTTCTTCTCTAGGATTTTGACAGTTTCCTATCTTACATTTAGGACTCTCATCCATTTTGAATTCATGTTTGGGTACGGTGTAAGAAGTGGTCCAGTTTCATTCTTCTGGCACGTCACCATCCAGTTTTCCAGCGCCATTTGTTGAAGGCACTGTCTTTTTTCCATTGGATATTCTTTCCAGCGCTGTCAAAAATTAGTGGCCCATACAGTTGTGGGAGATTTTGCCATCCTGTGGTGTCCAGATCCCAGAGAACCCCAGCTGAGCTGAGCGTTCGAGAGAGAACTCAGCAGAGCTCGCTGAGAGTAAGCACCAAACCTGCCATCTCAGCTCTGTGCTGGTACAAGTTTGGCTGAGGGTTACCAAGGGGAGTTGAGAATTACCTCCAAGTGCATCCCACGCTACATGTAGCTCTAGCCCCTCTGTTCTCCTCTCTCTCAACATTCGAAAGCTTCTGCAGAAATCCCATCCATTAATTCTCAGGCCGACTTTATTTTTGATGCAACATCTCACAAGTTCATCAGAAGCTCCTCAGTGTGGTCTTGGCTACACTTTTATCATGCAAAACTTCCCCAACATTCTGACAAATGAGCAGCACCTTTTGATGATTCTCTATATTCTATTAGTCATAAGATGGAATTCACGATTCAGGGAGAATTCATTCATGGATTCATATGCCATCTTGAACTAGAAATTCAAGTTTGGTTTCTAAAAATTCCCCTCACACTGAATCTTCTGAGCCAATAATACTCCCAAATCTTTCAATCCTGTTACCTTTAACATTTCTCCCACTTTATATAACTCAGAGACATACATATAATCTGAAACATTGGTGCCTACTAGCTACAAAACATGAGGAAAAAAAGGATACCAATGACCTCTAGCTTTAAAATCTTTACACAATCAGCAAAACCCAATAGTCCAATGGCCATCACTCAATGTTCTGTTTTTTGCTACTTATCCCAGAGCTGGAATATAAGCTCCTCTCATCTCCTTATTGCCTTCTGCTCTTAACTTTCCAAAGCATCCACATGTTTCAAAGAGCAAAGGTCATGGAAAATGGGGAGGTCTTTAGTACACCCAAAGATATGAAATTATCTGGTCTGGCCAGATGAGGAATCCTGGGTAGGAGAAGAAGCAGTAGTAGTGATGAATGTCTGCTGAGTCCCACACAGAAAGCCCTGGGAACTGACCAAGAGCACGGCCATAAATAGCAAGCCTTTAACTCCGTGCTGTGGGACACCCTTACTTTCTTAGGCAGCCTCTGAAGACGATCAAGATTTCCTAAGAATGATGTTAGATTTCTGCTTCAGTGTGTAATAAGCTGTCTTAGCTAAAGCCAGGTCCCCGCGCTCCTCCCAGGCATTCGGTGGTACCTGTCTCGTCAGCCCCCCAACCGGCAGGGCGGAGAATCCTCGTGGGTTCTTTTCCTGAGGGAGGGAGAGAAAGGGCAGGAAAAGGCACGCAGAGAGTGAAGACAGCACACGGAATCCGATCAAGCCTCTCTTTTATTCTTCTTCCTCTCCTTCTTCCTCCTTCCAGAAAACACTCTATCTTATATATGGTTTGGGGCGGGGAACTCACCCGGGTTGGTTGCCAGGTAACAGAGTCAAATGAATATTAGAGAAAGGGGTAAAACGAAACTGAAACTCCAGACACAGCATCAAAAGGAAGCGCGCAGACTAGCATCTGCAATGCTGGGGAGGGGAAGCTTAGCGCTGAATAATCAAAAATGCGGTTTGATCTTTTGTGCACCTTGGCCATTCTACGTCTGGCCCAGCATGACCGTCGCCAAAATCTTGGACCAGGAAATGGCACTCTCTTAGCCTCCAGATGTAAATCTTGTTTTTTGGTTGCTCCCTGGAGAGCGATATATCCTTGCCTGAGGCAGCCAAAAGCTCCGGGGCTCCCAACAATAAGCAAACAAGTTTTATAAGCAAGCATATAGAACTGTCAAGTTCCTTTCCATAAGGAAATATCAAGGCATATTACGGAACTAATCTGCATTATATTGGTCAAAATCAACCTTTTCTAGAGACAGTCCCAAGGGTCTTCTCACTCCTGTTTATAGCATTGGTTTTAGATTTTAAAAGTAGTTTGCAGCAGGTGTTAAAACCAAAGGAATGAAGCCTCCAACTTTGTTAGTCTGCAGTATCTTGTAGGGTCTAGTATACTGTAGTCTCAGAGAATGGCTGATTTATCAGGCTTGATCTTTAAGGTTTCATTTGAGTTTATGAATATACTTTGCTTTTAGGTTTTTTTAGTCCTTAGGTCTATTTGCAGGGAGGAGGTGAGGGAGGACATAGTGTTTGTCTTGTTTAGTTTTTTAGCCCCTCATCTTCACAAAAGCAAAGAAAAAATTCTATTTAAAGCCTTGCTCCTCAAAGTATAATTTGGAGAAGCCCAGCAACTGTGTCACCTGTATGCTCATTAGAACTTCTATTCTTAGATTACCTGGGTGGCTCAGCAGGTTAAGCATCCGACTTTGGCTCCGGTCATGATCTCACAGTGTGTGGGTTCGAGCCCCACATCAGGCTCTGTGTTGACAACTCAAAACCTGGAGCCTGCTTTGGATTCTGTGTCTCCCTCTCTCTCTCTGCCCCTCCCCAGCTTGTGCTCCGTCTCTCTCAAAAATAAATAAACATTAAAAAAAAAGAACTACTATTCTCAGGCCCACTCAGATTTTCTACGGAGTCAGAATCTCTTTTTTAATAAGAATCTTGGGTGGTTTGTGCATCATTTAAACTGGAGAGATACTGATTTAAAGCATTAAATATCTTCTGTGTCTCTATATCCTGTATCTGTAAAATAGGATAAAACCAAGTGTGTCTATCACAGGATACTATGAGATTCAAAGAATATAAGGAATGTGGTAATGTTGTCCAGATGATGAGTATTAATATCAGCCAACGGATTAAGAATTTATGGAGTTATAGTGCAGATTAAGTAAAATGTGCATGGCTTGATACTTGGCATAATGAAAGATTCAATCACAGAATTAATCATCCATTTATTCATCCAATGAATATTTATTACACTCCTATTAGATACCAGGCACTGTTACCACTCTGCTCTCACAGATGGAGAAGTAAAAATTAGACAAGAGGTTCATAGCTTGAAGAACTCTACAGGGTGGTTAGAGGCCAGACTCTGGGGTACAGAGCCCTTTCACCCCCAAACAGACGAAAAACGTATGCTTAGAGCTTATTTCCTTTCCCTTCTCAGAGCTGGCATATCCCATTTACATTTAACTCTGCTGGGGTGGTTCAGAGCCAACCTACTATTAATAACGCAAACTAACAGGCAATGCTGGGAAAATAAAATATTATTCCTTACCACTTGCTCTCCTCATGATTCATGAGGTGACTAAAGTCTGAGAGGCACAGACACAAGACTTAGTTATGAACATTTCTGTAAAATCAAACACAGCAGGTCTGTATCCAACGTAACACTAGAACAAACTGAGTAGGCCCAGTAGTTGGAAATGACTTCCAGTTCTTGAGAAAGGGGCTTGCTTAGAGGCTGACCTCTTCATTGAATCACAGTCCTCAAAAAGCCTAAGGAACCTGGGAAAACAGCTCATCCGGGGCACATCTGCATATGTACAGGTAGAAGGAAGGTGGGGGGAAAAGAGGGAAAGAGCATAGCCAGCAATTAGTGCCGAACTGAGAAAACAGGAACAAGTGGTAAAGCTCTGACTAGTCAATACACACACAGGCACCTGGGCTTACTGATCTGTTCCTACCTCTTCGTTGTAGAGGGAAAACTGAGTCCTGAGAATTAAGTCTTTTTAAAAAATGTTTATTCATTTTTGATCAAGAGAATGTGTGAGCAGTGCTGGGGCGGAGAGAGGGGGGTACAGAGGACCCGACGCGGGCTTTGTGCTAATAGCAGCGAGTCTGATGTGGAGCTTGAACTCACCATGAACCAAAAGATAATGACCTGAGCGGAAGTCAGACCTCAACCTACTGAGCCACTCAGGTGCCCTCAAAGAGATTAAGTCTTTAGGTTTTCCATAACACTATGGAATTCAAAGCTATTCTAATTCCACTGAAAATCTCACCATCTGATTCAGAAACAATTCATGTTAATAAAAACCTGTCAGGTAGTCCCCTTGGCTGTGGAAAAAAAAAGAACATTGTGATGGGGATGGTAGGAGAAGATGTTAAGGGGTGGCTTTTGCATTAATTGAAAAGTTGATCCTAAACTTCATAAGGAAATCTATATGGACCCAGAAGAACTCAAATAATCTTTAAAAAGAACAAGGTTGAAGAATCCACACTTCCCAACTACACCAATCAAGCTGTGTGATGCAGGCATATGTATAGATACAGAGATCAATGTAATAGAATTGAGATTCTAGAAATAACCCCTCACATTTATGTGCAACTGATTTTCGACAAGCATGCCAAGACACTTCAAGGGCGGGGGGAATGGTATTTTCCAAAAATGATGCTGAAACCATCGAAGATCCATATGCAGAGGAATGAACTTGAGCTCTTAACTCACACCTATCAACTGAAAAGCAATGATAGACATAAACGTAAGAGATAAAACTGTAGAGACTTTAGAAGAAAAAATTAAATTTTCCTAATCTTGGTTCCGGCTAAAGTTTCTGTGATGATATCCCAAAAGGACAAGCAACAACAACAACAAAAGTAGGTAAAGTGGACTATATCAAAACTAAAATGAGTTTAATAGAGCTCTTCAACTTCAGACTAAATGCATCAGAACACCCTGGGGAAAAGGAAATGGAAGCTATGTGAAAACACAGAATCTTAACTCATACCCTCGAAGAGTTTGAAAGTTGTGCTTTTAAATGTTCCCCAGGGACGCCTGGCTGACTCAGTTGGCTAAGCCCCTGACTTTGGCTTAGGTTGTCATCTCATGGTTGATGAGTTCGAGCCCCACATTGGGCTCTCTACTGTCAGCACAGAGCCCTCCTCAGATCCTCTGACTCACCCCCCTGCCCCTTCCTCCCTTTCAAAAATAAATTAGAACAAAAAATTGTTTTAATTTTCCAAATACTTTTTAATTTTTTTTAATGTTTATTTAATTTGGAGATACAGAGCACAAGCAAGGGAGAGGCAGAAAGAGAGGGGGACACAGAATCTGAAGCAGGTTCCAAGCTATGAGCTGTCAGCACAGAGCCCCACTCAGGACTCAAACCCACAAACCTCAGGGCCATGACCTGAGCCGAAGTCAAACACTTAACCAACTGAACCACCAGGCACCCCGCCCCCAAATACTTTGATGCCAACATACAACTGGAGCTGGAACTCTGGATCAAGAGATTGAAGCAGAATGTGTCTGGGGCACCTGGGTGGCCCCATTGGTTAAGCATCTGACTTTGCCTCAAGTCATGATCTCTCAGTTCAAGGGTTCAAATTCTGCATTGGGCTTTGTGCTGATAGCTCATAGCCTGCAGCCTGCTTTGGATTCTGTCTCCCTCTCTCTCTGCTCATGCTCTGTCTGTCTGTCTGTCTCTCTCTCAAAATCAAATAAACATTAAAAATAAGAGAGAGAGATTGAAGCAAAACATGTCAAATAAACTGGGAAAAGCTATTTGCAATTTCTATCGTTAAGAAAAGATACCTTTAATAAGTTTTATTAAAACTCTTACAATTCAACTTAAAAAGACAAGTGATAGAAAATGGGGAGTTGACATGGATGGACCACGAAGAAAATAAGTTCCCAAAATTAAAATGCAAATACTTGAAAACCCGTTTGACTTTTCTGATAGTCATAGAAATGGAGACTGTCGAGATAAAATACTGTGCATGGCTGGCCATCAAGCTATTAAATACAAAAACCAATGCAATGAACACCAAAGCTATGACAGGGCTTTCTTACATTGCTCTTGGCTGTTAAAACTGTCACATATATGAGTCTCATTTTCTTTGTCTGTCAGCTTTCATTAGGCCCTATTGTGGAAATAAACAACCCCTAAATCTCCATGGCTGATGTCAATAAAGGTTTATTACTTATGGTACATTTTGGCTGTGGGCTGGCCATGGCATTTCTCTGCATTTCCTCCTTCTCAGCTCCTGCCTCCTCATAGGGACATGTTATCTGGCATAAAGAAAAGCACAGCTCTGGAAACAGCAATGGTTCTCGATGCTTCTGCTACCGAGCAGCATTCTCCACATTCAGTCATGCTCCATTGGCCGGTGCGAAGTCGAGTGGCTAAGCCTTATACATAAATGAATAGAAGAGCACGAAGAAAGGGCTCTGATACAATGGTCTAAAAGGGGAACAGCAAAAACCATGATCAAATTATACGATCTTTCGTGATCTGCTCTCTTGATCACAAATATTCACTTTCTCCTTTTTGCATGAAAAATACACTCCTCCCTAACCCCAAGGGGAACTATCTCCCAAAGGTCTATTGAATCATGGCGTTAGACCCGAAAAACCTTCTGAAACACTACTGCACCTGTACTATCTGTGCCTTCTCTTGATGTGGAGAGTGACGAACTAGAGACAAGCTATCTGCACCACCACCACCACACACACACACACACACACACACACGCACACACACACACTCACACACACTCACACACTGGCTCACATACAAGCAGCATAATGAATGGGTCAAGAGGGACCAGATAACCAAAACAAATACTTCCATGAAGAAAGAGAAAGGACAGACACACATCAACTACTGGTCCATAAAATTCTGAAACCCTCTGGGTCAGACGTTTAAAAACCCCTTTAACCTAAGATTGGGAATCCATTGTTCTTCATGACTGTGCCCTCTTGAAAATCCACTCTTTTCAATTGCCCTTGTTGTCCCCCTCTGAAGATGGCACTGGAGAATTTGCCCCTCTTATGGAATGAGGACCTATTTCTTCTTATAAACGATGAAGTGTCTTAAGGCCATTTAAGTCTTCAACAGTCTCAGTCTCTTTAATCCATGCTGGTATCCTTTTTGGCAAGAAGACCTTCTCAAAAACATAGCCATTCATTTTTTTGACTGGCAACACATGTAAGAGGCACTCATAAGTCTTTTCTGAGACATGCCAGAGCACATCTCAACTTTCTAAATGGGTTGTAAATGAAAACCAAGCACATCTTTCAACCACGAGCATCCCAGAATTTCTAGACTCTGTAGTCCCTTTTAATTCTGCAGATTGGCCAGTTCTTTTCTGAGCTGACTTCATTGCTTCAGCACATTTCCAATAGCAGTCAACTCACATTTTATTTTTCCACTTTCTCTTAAAGCCACGAGTCCATTATATTCATTTTCTACTTTCTAAGTTTTTGATTTGGAAAGTGGCTCCCATACACAGAGAGAGTGAAGAAACCAACAGGCTGCTTCAGATGGGTAGGCAGCAGGTTTAAGGAGCAAAAGAATTTCCATACAAGCTTGTCCTGGGTGGCTGGAACAGAATTCCAGAATTCTGCTCTGCCTGTCACAATCCTAAGGTTTATATAGAGGGGTGCCTGGTGGCTCAGTCAGGTAAGTGTCTGGTTTCAGTTTAGATCATGATCTCACGGTTAGTGGGTTCAAGCCCTGCATTGGACTCTGTGTTGACAGCTCAGAGCCTGAAGCCTGCTTCAGATTCTGTGTCTCCCTCTCTCTCCACCCCTCTGGCACTCATGCCCCATCTCTCAAAACTGAATAAGCATTAAAAAAAGATTTTTTAAAAAAGTTTATATAGAGGCTTTACCTGGGTTCACTCACATGTATTGTCTGGTTGGTCTCAACAAGACCTTACTCGCCCCAACCATGTTCTTGAAAGGGCTCCCACCATGGGAATGGCAAGAAGAATGGACATTCCAAGGATAGGGAGGGGGTGAGGCACCCCCAATTGCCAGGATCCAGCTCCCGGATCAACAGTGGTCACATCTTCTCAATGATCTCCTCCAACGCAAGCTGTTGTAGCCAAAAAAAAAGTTTTACCAAGGGTTTTAGCATTGCCACATATTTTAGATTCCATTGTTGCTTTTATTGTTATGCAGCACCCCTTTTCTGGTACCGATTTTTGTATCATTCAACGAATGCTATGTTTTGGTACATTGTGCTATCATAACAAACCCACAAATCCCAGGGACTTAGAGCAGCAAGGGTTTGGTTCTCACTCATGCTCACGTTGGCTGCAGATCAGCTGTGGCTCTCCTTCATTCTGGGATCTAGGCTGAGAGCTAGCCCTAATCTGAGACCTGCAATTCTTTGAGCAGATGGAAAAGAGTGAGGGCAGGAACACCAATGCCTTGCAAAGCTTTTGCGGAGAGAAGGCACCTGTCATTTACACTCAAGTTCCATTGGTCAAAGCAAGTCATGAGATCAAGCTTGGTGTCAATGGGAGAACCAATCAATAAGATCCTTCCCTTGGAAAGGTCCTGGAAGGCCCTTGCAGAGACCAGCTGGGGGGGAGGAGGGGAACCAATAATATTTTGAATAGGTAATACAGTGTTCCACATCTCCTTCACAAAAGTATGAGGATTTCATTTGTGAAGGGGCCTCATACAGTGCCTGAAACATAGGAGTTACTCAATAAATAATCGTTTATGTCCCTTTTCATTTCCTTCCCTCTCCCTTTTGCTTCACAATGTTGAGATCTTAGTATTTAATGGTTTTGCTGATAGCATTTGCAGCCAGCAAATGAGAACCAAAAAAAACCGAAAAAAGATAATAAAAATAATCATCAGTCCGTTTGTTAATTTCCAAAGTGGAGGCCATGTAGAAAATGTTACGACCTAATTTGTCCATTTTTATCTTACAGGATTTACAGTATAGCTCTCTCCTGTATCCTTTCAAAATTGTAATAAATATATGCTGTGTGTCTGTTTTAAAGTCAGCACAAAGAGTTAGGAAGCCAGGTGTCATTAGGGTTTTCTTTGGTCCTTACTGCCAACAATCAAATGTACTTTCTTCGCTTGAAGACTTTACCCTGGACTGAGCTGCACTGGCAAAAGCTGAATGCATTTCAGGACTTATTGCCTGATTATATCTGAGCCATCATTTGCTTTCCTTGCTGAATTGTCTCCTTTTGAGTCATTGCCTCTACTTGAGACTCCATCGTGCAATGACCAAAACAGCTGGATTTCTGTGGCAGCTTCTCTCCATAAAAATAAAAATTTAAAAACCAGAAAAGAAACTGCTGAAGTACAACATTTTCCCAAGGCAGTGTTACTCACCTATTTAGTCAAACTTTCTCTCTATTGCTGAGCTTGGACAGCATCTTTATGGAGTAACAAGGCATTATTAATCCTTCCCCTCCCTCTTCCATCTGCCATGTTACTCAGCCAGAGGACGTAAGCATGGGTAATCCAAGTGGCAGGCTTTAGTCCATTTATTCTCACCTTTTCCTAAATAGTTCTTGAATGAAGACAAGCCCTCCCTTCGTAATTAGTCAAGTCTCTCTTTCCTTCTTTCCAAATTGCAAACAGAACCAGATTCAAGCTTCAACAGTGATGACCGTTTATTTAGACAGGTGCCAACATAACCTTTCAAGTAAATACAACTGACCCAATGATGAAGATCACACCAGCTAAGACTAAAAATCAAAGGAACAGCAAGGGACAAAGGTTGGGGATACTGGAACGAACGAGCATCCTAGAACAGAGTTTGATAGAAAGGCGGGAGGTGGGCACATTGACCTGAAGCACCTCATGAAATGAGATGCCTGAGATCCTGGCCCAAGCACCCTTTGCCCATGTGTTCCCGGGCCAGTGGTGCACAGAGAGCTGGCTCACACCAATTGACAAAAGTGCTTGCAAACCAGGTGTGAAATCATTGTTAGCCTGAAATTGGCCATGTAGGAGAATGTACACCATAGAAACTGATAAATGTGACAAATCAGGGGTTTTGCTTTCAGAGAGCCAATTGTTAAATATTAACCAGCCCATCAGAGGTACCTTGGTTGCTGCTCTCAAGCTAAAAGCCTGTGGAAATGAGAGCTTCACACCTCCTTCCCCTGGGCATTTACATCCAGATTCTGTTCAGAAAGCATCAGAAAACATTAAGAAAGTCTGACCACCGCGACCTGTCATTGGTCATTAACCACAAAGCCTGTTCAAGGTCTGTTTTAAGAGTGGTCTCCACTGACAACCAGGCCACCCTCTGGGTACAGCAACCGCCCCTTCCTGTTGTTTACATCAAGCAAGATGGTCTTGGAGGAGACGGGGAATGGAAAGGCATGGGGAAAATGGGCACGAAGCTTAACTTGCCTGCAGCCTAGCTGTTTGAGTGAGACAGAAAGACCCCCACCATCCAAACACTGCTTAGTCTTTTCTCAGAATAACACCATAGGCAGAGAAAAGATTCCCATGTGGGAATGAGACCAGAAACCCAGGTCTGCCTCTACTTCTGACACTGACAGTGTGATCTAGAAAACAAGTCACCAACTGCTGTTGCAAGTGACCATGCTACCCAGAGGTTTTTCAGACAGTGGCTGCTTAATAATAGACCCTACCACATGTTTGGAGGATAATGGAAAATAAATGGAACTAAACTAAGAAGGAAGGAAGGAAGGAAGGAAGGAAGGAAGGAAGGAAGGAAGGAAGGAAGGAAGAAGGGAGGGAGGGAAAAGAGAGAGAAAGATAAAGGGTGAAAGGGGGAGGACAGGGAGAAAGGAGAAAGGAAGGGAGGGAGGAAGGAAGGAAAGAGAGAGAGGGAAGAAGGGGAGAGAGAGAATAGAAAAAGAAAAAGGAAGGAAAGAAGAAATTAGAAGAGAATGATACAGAAGGAAAGAAAGAAAAAGAAATTGGAAGATGAGGTTAAAATGACAGGTTTTCTCATCTGTACGAATTTTCAAAATGTTCATCTTTCCAAAGTCTCCCTGAACTAAATAATTGACTTTAAAATAAGTAAATGTCATAAATGTGAACTTAATAAAATAACATACATTCATAAAACATCACTTCTATGTGTTTGTATATTTGGGACTTGTATGTAAGATAAGACTTGGGAAAATTTTTTCCACTGCTAAAGATTAAGTTTGAAAACTACTGAATCACTCAATAATTCAAAGATGAATTATTTATTCAGTAAGTATTATATTGTGAGCTATTACAAGATATGATGCTAACTCTGTACATTTAGCAATCGAGAGAGAACACATAGTGGCCCTCTTCTTAAACAGCTCAAAACTGGATTTTCAGTCAAAGTTTCATTCTTTAAACAATCCCCCCTGCTCTTAAAAAAAAAGCAATTTAATAGTTTTCATTGTCTTCTTAAGAAAAAATTAAGACAAAGCCACTTTCAAAGAGAAAAGAAATTTCTCAGTGAACCAAAACAGAAGGCAAACTAAATGTTAAGAAGGCACTGAGGCCATGACCGTGTTGACTCCAGGTCAAAACTATAAGGGGCTGGGAATTCAACTACAGGCAATATGGAGGCGCCAAATCCCAAGAGTCAAGGAAGGAAAGAGCCGGCCTGCCACATACAGCAGGACTTGGGCAGAGATCCTCATATGAAAGAAGGTCAAAACAAACTGTGACCATTGCATGGAAATTCAGGAAGAGGCATGAGAAAGCTGATCATGTAGGACCCACTCCTGCATGTGCGACAGCTCTGATATCAGCAGGAGATGTGAAACCTACATCTGAGGTTCCATTTGGCCAGATGAGGACAGCCATGAAGCCTCAGGACAGAGAGGAGTGAGTGCAGAGAGAGGGAAAACAAAACCCCCACTCAGTGTGAGCCTGAAGGAAAGGAAACCCCACCGCAAGGGGGAAAGCTAACGCTAAGAAGGCTGGCCAACAGAACCAACCGTGATCAGATGAGTTCGCTCTCAACAAAATGTGAACACTTAGAACAATCACATATTGACTTTGCAATTGGTATGTTTAAGATCCTCAAAGAGATAATGTAAGAATAATAGCCATTTTTAAAAGGACCAAAAAAGACAAATGAAACAAAACAGATCTGGTCACCCCAGACAAGAAACCGGAGAAAGTGCCCAAGCAAAGAATCCTCTGTATCTGGCTCAGAGTCCCCACAAAATACTCACCACCTCATGTGGATAAAGCTCCCTCAGGGGATGGCACAGCTATCACCCCGCACAGAGCGGCTCCGAGGCAATCAAAAGACAATTTCAAAAAATCATGGCCAGCCCAATTGTGCCATATTTCACTTGGTTGAATTTTTCTTCATGGGCAAGAAAATCTGAAAATATTTCCCCTTCTCTTTACAATATGGATGTTCTAAATATGAACAGAAATGTGTATCACCTGATTTGTACTCCAAAGGGTTCTTGATATAGACACAGTCCCCAGAAGCCCACCTTGAGATAGGAATCATAACCAAGTGATTTGGTCAGGACTTCCTCCAAGGAGACCCCTATAAAGGAATGGGGGGAACAAGAGAGGAAACAAGAAGCCACAAGACAAGGGTGCAGTTGCGAGTCTCTGTCTTAGCCTATTCCCATATAAATTGCTGCTAAGAGGTTCTCCTGCCCTGAGGCAGGGGAGCTAGGCTGTCACTCTCTCATGCCCCTTGGTCACTGGCAGAAAATCCCAAACACTTGCCTCTCCGTGCCTATGGCGAGGGAGTCACAGAAAAGGGAAAAGGCATCTCACGGGATTTAGGTAGAGCTCAACCATTGTGAGCTGCAGTTACCTTTTCTCCTGGTCAGCACCGGGGAACGTTTTGTGATGATTTTACACTTCCAGAGAGTGAACTCAACCAAGGATAGAAGGAAAATGCAATGCAGAAGAGACAGGCTTTATTCAGGTGTATGAGTGAAGAATAGGCCCGGACCATAAAACCCTGAATATAAATTAATAAGAGGGCGTGGGCAACAACCAATTACTTAGGTCCAGATGAGCTACAGAACTTAAATTTGGGTCAAACTATCACCGAAGCTATGGCTCTGACAATCTCTTCATTTATTTGAAAAAAAACACAAGATTAATTTGGAGGCAATTGGTAGTTTTAAAAGTCATAAATAGATAAATAGATATATATAAATAGATAAATAAGAAATAGACATAGTACATTGATAAAATCCTTTTGTATTTTGTAGATGTACTTCCAATAACATTCTTGCCACTAAGTAATCTGACAAAACAACTTCAGTAGATGTGCTTCATTTGCTTAACAAATGACTTATGATCTTTCTGCTAATTGAAGATAAAGTAGGAACTTAAACAAAATAATTTAATTTCTAGCAAAGTTGATACCTATAGATAAAATCAATGCATAGCAGTTTGGGATTCAATAACTTAGAAAACATAGATCTATATGGATTGGAGTTCTTAGAGTTTCAATCTAAGTGGTCCAGGCACACTTTTTTTTTTAATTTATTTATTTTGATTTTAACTTATTTATTTAATTAATTAATTTTTGTTTTATTTATTAAAATTTAATTTATTTTATTTTTAAATTTATTTATTTACTTATTTTAATTTTATTTATTTATTTATTTATTTATTTGGAGGAGAGACAGAGAGAGAGGGAAAGAGAGAATCCCCAGCAGGCTCTGCACTGCCACCCAGAGGTCTATGCAGGGCTTGAACTCACAAAACCATGAGATCATGACCTAAGCAGAAACCAAGAGTCCCATGCTCAACCGACTGAACCACCCAGGCACTCCCAGGTACACTACTTAAAATAAAGGAGAGTAAAAGAAAAACTATGTTATCAAAATGTGTGGGCTGCTTTCGGGCCATGAACACTCCCTGTATCCTTTTTGTCAAAGTATTGGCATGATTCATAGGCCTTTATTCTCTGGTGCCCATACCCTGCCTGTGGCTGCCAGAAGGGCACTGACAACATTGTGTGAATGTTTCCAAGTCAGGCTGTAGAGAAGACACAAGGGCCGATGATGAAAACATTGGGTCAAGGTTTTTATTCAAGGTGTTTTGTAATCAACTGAAAAGTAAACATTTTTTAATAAAGAAAAAAAGAGGTAGAGATTACTATTTTCAAAAAGAACCAATTATAAATAAAATTAAAAAATAAAAATATGGTCATCAATGGGGGTCAATCGATGGGGGCAGGTTCAATAAGCTCTAGATTGGACAGAGTACTGCTGGACCAGAAAATTAAACTGGATATTGTTCAATTGAAAGCTCTCTGAGGATTTTTACCCAGAGAGAAAGTAGCAGATTAAAACGTATGAGGAAGAAAGTTAAGAGATCTGGAGAAAGATTGAAAGGCTCTAACAAGCTTTTAATAAAGGTTCCCAAGTAAAAAGCAGAGGGAATAGAGAAGCAATATGCATAGAAACCACAGCCAAGAATGTTCTAGCATTAAAAAGAACAGAAGGTTTTTAGACCAAAAGCCAAATAGGAGGAATAGAAATAAAAGCTCAAGTAAATAAGCTGGATATAAGATGGATATAAAAACCAAGAATACGGAGAAAGCCAAAAGAGACTAAATTACTCTCAGACTCTCCTAAGCAACAGAGCTGTCAAAAGACAATAGGATGGCAACTCTCAGTGCTAACGGCAGTATGACTGTAACCCGGAAGTAGATATTTACAAATCTTCCCCTGTGAGCCATGGCATAATAAATAGGTTTCAGACTTACAAAACAGAAAACTTACCACTCATAGACCATCACCGAAAGAATTGCTAACTATATTTTAGCAAGGAAAAAAACCATAAACACAGAGGGAAGTTTGTGATGCAAAAAGCAATAGAGAGCAGAGAAAGTGACCAAAAATTTTCCATAAACGTAATAATAAAACTAAGAGTTGTGTGTTAAAAACATAGAACCAAAATGTTTGGCAGTAGTAACAAGAGAGTTAGAATCAAAGAACAGTTTGTAATAAAGTGTGCTGAAGCCTTGTTCCTGCATTTTTTTTTATGTTGGAAAGAGAATAGAGACACTATGTTCAAATTTTAGATTAACCATTACAAGAAATATAATTGGCTTGCCAAACACTAGGGGAAATTTTATTAGTTTAGAAGAAAAATAAATTGAAAGTAAATCCAAATAGTATGATAAGCAAAAAATAAATAAAATAATTTAATTTAATTTGATGGTAGTAATTAGAGGAACAGTTCAATAATTACAAAAAATATACATGCATTAAATTTGTCCAGAAGAAAAAAGAGAATTATGTGATTTGGATTTTTTTGTATTTATATATGTATATAATATACATATGATTACATATGCATATACATATACATATATGCTGCTTATTAGAAGTAAGCTAAAATAATATAACACAAAACCCCAAATCTAGTAGGAAAGGTGAGCCATTAACTTAAACACAAGGCAAAAGATGTGAATCATCAGAAACATGAAACAAGTTCTGTGAAAGTTCAGATGAAAGGGAGAAGAAATAAGAGAATCCATGAAATATGAAATTAGACAAAGAAGTCTTCATGGAAGAGGAAACATTTGAGTTGATCTGGAAGAATGGAAGATTGGATTGGGCTGGCAAAGGTGAAGAACATCCATGCTAAGGAATCTGAAGATCATGGCATTTGTAAAGGCAGAGGGTTCGACTTCTATTTGTATCTTAACACATTATTTTTAGGCAAAGAGAGCCACTGAAATCTTATACTTCAGGGAATAACATTATATTCTCAAATATCAAAGACTTTAGGTCTCAATGAGTGGATGGAAAAAAAAGAACATGAAGGAATGAATAAATATGACTTCATGATGTTCCTGATGTCACGGTCTTCCAGCGCAAGCTTTCCAGATCATCTTGCTTACAGATCCACTGGACAGTGGCCTGTTTTCCCAGAACTTCAGTTTTCATCTGGACAGCTGGGAGCTAGGGTTCTAGTCTTACTGTACTAATGTGGTGAAGAGTGTGAACCAGATTCACAAAGCTTGGAAATCATTCCTATGTGGTTTTTCCCATACGCTTCCTCTGTGCTGCAGCTTTGGTTAGGGCATGGTGAGGTAGAAAAGTAAACCTCGAGGAGAGAAAAACGTAGCTTAAGCTCCTTCCAACTTCATGAAATCATGATAAGGACTTTACTTATGTATTGTGGGAGAACAATCCAAGACTGTCCTCTTTATGTTGATCACTATTTCTTTACCTATTTCTGTCCTGGATAGTCTACAACCAGATTTTCAGTTGGTTTTGCATTTTTATTTGTCTAAAGGTCATTTCTGTTCTCATTATATTTTTATTATAAAATGTTTTATATATTTGTATACAAAAATAGAGATATCACATCATCTATAAGTATTAAGGCTTTACTGTGTATCTCTAAAAGGTGACTCTTCTTTTGAAGAATAATCAACAATTCCATGATCATATCTAAAATAATTCATGATAAGTCCTTAGCATATACATCTACACTCAGTGTTCAGATTTCCACAAATATTTTATCAGTTGTGTTTTTGAAAAAACAGTTGGTTTGTTTGAAACAGAAATCAGTTTGGTTGATGTAACTCTTAAATCTCTCATAATTTGTAGATATCTCCATTTTTTTATTTTCCTTCAATTTCTTATGTGCTTTTGTTGTTTTGTTTTTCTGTAGAAACCAGGATTTGTCTTGTAGAGTTTCCTATACTTCAGACTTTGCTGATTGCATTCCTGTGGTATCATTAACATGTTCATTTGTTCCCTGTGCTTTCTGAAAATAGTATTTAGATCTAGAATCCTCACCAGTCAGTTAGGATAAAATTCTAGGAAAATAGGTCACTTTCCAGTGAATCTACAAGCAGACAATCTTGAAAGCTTGTACTGGAAGACTGTGCCATCAGGAACAACATGAAGTCTATATTTATTTTTCCACATTTCTCCTTTGTGTACACACACACTCATACACACAAGCATGACTGTTTCAGAGGTGGTGATGTTCATTTCTATCAGGATATACACAAATGTCTCATTGCCTTTCCTTTTGTGATGTTCTCAACCACTTATATGCCTGGTTTAGCACCACTGCCTGGATTCATTAATGCTTTAGACACTGCAAAATGATCTAACTCTGTCATCCTTTGTATATAAGCTGAAATTCTTCTTTTAAAAAAATGTTTATTTATTTTGAATGAGATAGAGAGAGCACTCAAGCAGAGGAGGGACAGATAGATCTCACAAACTGTGAGATCATGACCTGAGCTGAAATCCAGGGTCAGACACAACCAAACAAGCCACTGAGTGACCCCAAGATGAAATTCTTCTATACAGAGAAGCTACTCCTCTTCAACTCATTATCCAGAGAGAGAAATCTGAAAATAAAGGCAGGATAAAATTTGCTATTTTCCCCTCGTTGTCTAGATTTAAAACGATTATTTGCTAGCATCTCCCAAAAGCTGTTGGTAAGTTTTCTTTTCTTATGATCATTCTGAACACATCCACTGAAACCTATTTGATGTGTTTTAATCCACCACATTGTTATCCTTATGGACTACCAATGGGTCCCATCTTTAGCCAGCAGGAGCTTATTCACATGGCCTCCTAAGCCCTTTGACACATGTCTAGTAGTATTTAATAGCTTCCTTGCTGCATAGTATAAAAAGCCATTTTAGGCCATTCTTGAACCTTTTGTTCCCCAGAGCTGGAATCAGCCAGTTCTCCAAGAAGCTCTGATTCCTGTCGGTGTAAATGGTATTAGAGATTTTAATCTAACCGCCAAGGATGTTCACTGTTTACTGGGTTGGTCATCCCTGCCTGGCCCTTTCAGTCAACAGATAAGGAAAATTTTTTTTTAGTTTTTTAATGTTTATTCAATTTTGAGAGAACGAGAGAAAATATGAGCAGACAAGGGGCAGAGAAAGAGGGAGATACAGAATCTGAAGCAGGTTCCAGGCTCTGAGTTGTCAGCACAAAACCTGACATGGGAGTCGAACCCACAAACCATGAGATCATGACCTGAGCCAAAGTTCGACACTTCATGACTGAGCCACCCAGGCACCCCAGAAAATGTTTTAAGGTAAAAGACAGTTCACATTGATGATTCAAATTTAGAGTTACAGAGTTCTCGCTTAACCTCATCCATCTTACACTTCTTTTTCTTTCAACCATCCCCAAAACCTCATCTTTTAATGTCAGCAACATAATCATTCACTTGATTTGCTCCATGATATGAAACCTAGTCCCAGAATACTACCTACACGACTACCACCAATATGATTACTGAATACAATTTAAGATGTTTTGCAATTCTTTTTAACCTTAGAGAATATTCCTCTAATGATGTAAAAGTACTGTGTTTTAGTACTTTTCTCTACTCAGAATCGTTCTTTCTGTATGGTTATACCAACAATTGGATTCACACATTAGTTTCATTTTTCTGAGAATCCTTTTCAAGTTCAATTAGCTTTCTTGCTATTTCATCTGTTGACTTTGTGTCTCATTCCCTTACCTCCTTCTCTTTGCCTATTCTTGTTTCATGAAGACTATGCTTTCTAAAATTCAGATGTTAAGTATACATTTTTATATATCCTGGTTATAAATAATTTTTGCATCAGGATTATTTGAAAGGCCTCATTCTGTTTGTTGTTTGTTTTGTTTTTCTAGTTCTTTCTTAAACATGGTTTGTTCTATTTAGAACTAGTATTGGGGTTTTTTATTTTAATTCCAGTATAATGAACATACAGCGTTATATTAGTTTCAGGTGTACAGGATAGTGACTCAACATGTCCATACATCACTCACACTCATCATGTCACTTGCACTCCTTAATTCCC
The DNA here is from genome assembly GCF_006229205.1 of Suricata suricatta. Lineage (NCBI taxonomy): Eukaryota > Metazoa > Chordata > Mammalia > Carnivora > Herpestidae > Suricata > Suricata suricatta. The sequence goes on along the minus strand of NC_043701.1, from coordinate 140,902,451 downwards.
ATCACCGATTTCACCCATTCCCCCACCCTCCTTCCTTCTGGTAACCATCAGTTTGTTCTCTATAGTTAAGAGTCTGTTTCTTGGCTTTCTCTCTCTTTCCCCTCTGATCATTTGTTTCCTAAATTCCACATATGAGTGAAATCATATGGTATTTGTCCTTCTCTGACTGATGTATTTCACTCAGCTTTACATTCTCTAGCTCCATCCATGTTATTACAAATGGCAAAATTTCATTCTTTTTTGTGGTTGAATATATTTCATTTTACATATATATTTATGCCACATCTTCTCTATCCATTCATCTATCAATGGACACTTGGTTGGGCTGCTTCCATATTGGCTATCATAAATAATGCTGCTACAAACATTGGGGTGTTTAGTGTTTTTGTATTCTTTGGGTAAATACCCAGTAGCACAATTACTGGATCATAGGATAGTTCTCTTTTTAAGTTTTTGAGGAAGCTCCCTACTATTTTCCACAGTGACTACACCTATTTGCATTCCCAACATAGTGCAAGAGGATTCCTCTTTCTCCACAGCCTCACCAATTTGCTATTTCTTATGTTTTTGATTTTAGCCAACTGACAGGTGTGAGGTGATATCTCATTGTAGTTTTCATTTGGGTTTCCCTTATGATGAGTGATATTGAGCATTTTCATGTGTCCTTTGGCTATCTGTATGTCTTCCTTAGAGAAATGCCTGATTATGTCTTCTGCCCATTTTCAACCAGATTATTTGTGCTTGGGGTATTAGTTTGTATAAGTTATTTATGTATTTTGGATACTAACCCTTTATTGGATATGTCATTTGGAAATACCTTCTCCCATTCAGTAAGTTGCCTTTTAGTTTTGTGGATTATTTTCTTCTTTGTGCAAAACCTTTTTATTTTGATGTATAAGACTATTATTTTTTTAATACAGTAGATGACTTGCCTTGCCTGCCTATTCTCCAATGCAGATGCTGGATGAGGCATAATGATTTATAGTAATATATTTATTAAGGCCTTAGTATGTACTAAGAAGTATGAACTAAGAACCAAGTACTAGGTACTGAAAGCGAACTTAATCTCCTTCACAACCCCATGGCATAGATATTGCTATCTCTATTTTAGAAATGAGAAATCCAAGATATGGAATACTTTACCCAAAATAACACAGCTAGCAAGTGCCAGAGCCAAGTAAAACTCCTCCTTAGAGTTAACGCTAGAGGAAAACCCAATGTCCACCTCCCTAGCTCCAAATTCTAGCACTGATGTATTTCCTACTGCTCTGAAGGCAAAGGATGTAATTCCTAGTAATGTTGAGAGTAAGCTGGGGGTTCTTTTTTGACCAAATGCAGTTCATAAAAAAATCTGTAAGCTGCTGCCCATTTCTGTCATTCCCTGTTCCCAGAGCTCACCTTCTCTCCCTCCTAACCCACAACAGCCTCCAGAATACAATGCACAATAGGCAGTCCCTTCCTAGGTTGTACATGGAAATTATAGACTCACAACTCTACTTCTTACTTATTCCTCAGCAACTGACACCATGGTTCTCAGAGAGAACAGTGGGTAGAACCTGTGCCACCAAAGTAGCTGAGAATTTTGGGGCCATTTTGGAGTGTCCAGTATATACTAATTTAGCAAATAATGTTATAAGTCACTCGCATTGCTAAGAAAAAGAAGCTATGAGACAATAGGTCTGATCAACCTTTCATCAGAATTGTACTTAGGGAAATTTCTGCCAAATTATTGTGATGACTGACTGTTCTTACTTTCAGAACTGTTTTTCTAGAATTTCATTAACATTCTCATGGCAACTGGGATTGATTGCCAGGGGCCATTTAAAGTATAAGTCCTCCACATGTTGAATAATTTAATCTTCACAACAAACGGATGAGGCAAAGGTTAATTTTCCAAATTGCCAAGGATGGAAACTTTGACTTAGAGGAGATGTGGCCAAGGTCACGTGGTTATTAAGTGGCAGAGACTGAATTCCAAAAAGCTTGCCATGACTCCACCTAGCAGGAAGTATCCCCAAGCCTAGGAAGAAAGCCTTCTAGGAAATATGGGTTCCTAATCTCCAGGAAAGAAGCAGTTTTGAGCTCCCAAATATAAGGCCTTATATGCTATTAGCTATCTATTTAATCTCCAGCCTGCTTTGAAACAAAGCACTTTAACTCACAAAGACCTCCCAGCCCTGGCTGAGGTGATGTCCTTCATGTCTCCAGTATTTCTCCACCTACTCAAGCCCTTCAGCACCAGGTGCTATGTATCAATGGTCTCACGGATTCTCTTCCCAATATTAAAGCAGGAAACTTCCCACATCCTTTATCCATCTAAGACTCACCACCCCAAACAGGGTCCAGAAACCTCAGCTCCTTCTTTGCCCGGTGAGGTTTCACGGTGAGAAACCATCCCCTTTAGATACAGAAAGACACACACGATAAAACTTTGGCTCTTCTGATCCCAGGCTGGGCAGGTTTCCTCACAGGACCTCAGCTTTCCCCCTTTGAAAAATGAAAGACACATCCTACTTGTTCTCTGCCAGGTGAGGTCCCTCCCAGGAGAGAATTCTATGCCTGGAGGAAGGAAATGGGGCAGTTTCAGAAAGAAGGCACAAAACAACCTCTGAAACGTGAGCTCTGCTTGGCTCCAACTGAGCTGGTTTTCTCGTTATTGGGGACTGCACCAAAACCAAGTTAGATTGCCCATTTTCTCCCTCGAGGTATTGGGTGTGTCAACAAACACAGGGACAGGAATTCCCAACAGAGGAGGTAACTGTTAGAATGTGTACTTGTTCTCCATACGGGAACTTGGAGACCATAGTGGGCATGCATCTAAGTAAAAACCGTAACCGTGTGACTTGAAAACATTAGAAGCGGGGACTTCACTTTCTGTCTCCTTTCCTTTAATCCTGGTTGAGACTCCAGCACAGAACTGTGCCCTCAGTCACGGTCACGGCTTGCTCAGCCTGCTGGAAGAGCTCTGAGGACTCAGGGAATGCAAATCTTCAATGCCTTAGGTGGAAAGCCCAAGGTCCAAGGTCACCATGAATTAGTAGCCATTCGAAGACTCCTGCAAAGATCTGCTGGCTCCCTGGGTTCTCCTCCTTTCCAAGTGCCTATGATGCCTCCACCAGACTCCCCTCCCTCCTTAATTCCTCAGTAGAAACTTCTCACAGCTTTAACTCCTTTTTAATCAAGACAAATAAAAATGTTTTTTAATTAATCGCCTTGGTGTTTATGCCTCACACCCAGCTGCTCTTTGCAATCTGGCAGGTCCCATCTGTGATTCAGCAGGCAGCTCCAGCATTCACCGCTCCTCTCCCATCCCCTCACTGAGCAACCCCTGGGCACCCATAACATCGTCCCAGGTATGGGGGAAACAGGCACATAAGGAGTTATAGCCCAGAAGGGGGCACACCAGCAGAGAACTCCTGATGAGGGTTATACACCTGAGACGTGCAAAAATAGGAGAGAGCGACAACCACACTGCAAGGAATCAGGAAAGATTTGCCAGAGGAGCTGGCTTCATGCCTTAAGGAATGCCTTGACCACAGGGAGGAGCGATCATTTTGTAAAAGGCAAAGGACAACAGAAACTCCCCAATGTTAACAAAAGGAAGAAAGGAATAACTAAAATACTAGACCTGTATAATAAACAAACAAACAATGTGGAGTTAACAAACCTCTTCCTGCAAATCCTCCCTATCAGAACTGAATAAAACTGCATTCAGATGTTAGTGCTGTGTCCCAAGATCTGACCAGAACCAAATTAACACAGTCTCCAGGGAAAGGAGTTTTGAAGGAGATGAGTAGAGTGAGAAGCCCCACTTTGTCCTCAAGGTACTTTGTGTGAAGCAAGTCTGGCAGAGTGACCGAAAGGCAGGGAAGAGGAAGAAGGATGACAAAGGAGCCCAGGATGAGCTTGCAGAGTGCTAATTTCTGTTCAGACACCCCAACACGATCAGGGTGCAATGAAAGTAGCCCAGGCATCTTCCTGTGGAAGGCCATTCCCTGATTATCTTCAACCAGCTAGCTTAGCAACTTGGAGTTCAGCACTTAGCCCGGATCGTCAAATGATCTGGCCTCCACTGCCTCCTAGATCAAGACAGTGACACCTCTCTGGTAACTGCCTCTCTCTGAAGGCTGCAGAGAACAATTTACAACTGACTTAGTGGCTGCAACAACATGAGTCTATTAGCTCGTGGTTTCTGCAGGTCATATGTCTGCCCTGCACGGTGTGACTGTTTCTCTGCTTAAGGTCTTCTAAAACCAAATTCAAGGTGTCATTCAGCCAGCCTGGGCTCTTATCTGGAGGCTCTGGGGGAAAGCCCAGTTTCAGGCTCATTCAGGTTATTGGCAGTTCCTTGTGGTTGTAGAAATGAGGTCACTGTTTCCTTGATATTAAGAGGCCAACATGGCTTATTGTGCTTTAAATCTCTGACTTCCGGGGCGCCTAGTGGCTCAGTCAGTTAAGCATCTGACTTCAGCTCAGGTCATGATCTCACAGTCCATGCGTTCAAGCCCTGTGTCTGGCTCTGTGCTGACAGCTCAGAGCCTGGAGCCTGCTTCAGATTCTGTGTCTCCCTTTCTCTCTGTCCCTCCCTTGCTCACACTCCATCTCTATCTCTCAGAATAAAATGAAGACATTAAAAAATAAATAAATACAGACACTTCTCCAAAGAGGACATCCAGATGGCCTACAGGCACATGAAACGATGCTCAACATCACTCATCATCAGGGAAACACAAATCAAAACCACACTGAGATATCACCTCACACCAGTCAGAGTGGCTAAAATGAACAAATCAAGAGACTATAGGTGCTGGTGAGGGTGTGGAGAGATGGGCACCCTCCTACACTGTTGGTGGCAATG
>NC_043701.1:140879216-140897493 GCF_006229205.1 Suricata suricatta | reverse complement strand
GAGTGTCATTGCAACTACTGTATTGTAAAGGATGGAAAATAATTGCATATGTTAAAAAAATATGAAACTTTTAAAAAATAATAATAAATAAATAAATAAATAAATCTCTGACTTCCTTTCCATCTTCTGCTTAGTCCACCCAGCTGATCCAGGATAATCTTCCTATTTTAAAGTCTCAAATTAGTAGCCTTAAGTCTACCAGCAATGTTGATTTTTCCTTGTAAAGTAACATATTTGTAGTTGTGGTAGGTATCCTATCACATGTGCAGCACCCAACATCAAGTAGAATCCTCTAGGGGTCATGAGGCTGCCTACCAGACCATCTTTCTCCCCTTGAGTGTCCATCACCTTGCTATCTGGTCTCATAAATCAGTCCCAAAAACCTTTAGTATAAGACATGCTCTTCACCTTCAGAGAACATCTACCTTAGTTGGGAAATTCGAAATAAGACATAATCAATCATCACACCAATCATTAAAATTGCATGTATATGACCCCTTATAGTTCCTACCAATCTACTATACTCCCTAAATGCCATGTATCATTCTATTTCCTTGTTTTCTTTGCATTTGTCCCTAACCCTCAAAAAGCCAGGCTTCTTGATCTTGTCCAACGATTTCTTCCATAAGCGTGTTCACTAAAGCGCTTCCAGGTCCAACTACTTGAAATGAATGTGCCCTTCCCACCTGCTATGTAGGCAGTATTTCCTCAAGTGGCAGCACTTGTCATATTCACCCTGGGCCATGACATTTTGTTGGCATTGCTGTCTCCTTCTAGGTCGATGTACAGGAAGCCCTCCTGGCTCACACTCACTCCTTGAACCTGGCAATGAGTTACTCTAATGAAGCTGACAATGGACAGAGTAAATAAGTGATTGGTAGGTCACCACCAAATGTCTCAATCCTCTCCAGTCAAAACGAAAAGAATAAGATGTTCAAATCTGATCAAGACCTGCATCTATACCTTTACAAGAGTATTAATGCAAAATGATCTGCAATTCATGTATGATCCTACATTCTAAGGATCTATGTGGTCTTTGGGAAAGAGAGTGAAAAAGCCAAAAGTCAGCACTGTCCAGGAGAACCTAGGTTGTGATGGTTCTCCAATGCTTTTCCACCCTGGATAAGACATCCCTCAAGAATTCCACTACCAGAGCCCAGGACTGAAACACTGTAATGAAGAATTCAGCATCCCAGATGCTTAGTTGCGGGAATACTAAGCACACTATCGTAAATAAACAAATCTAAGCCCGCATCATTCTCCTGTGAAGCTTGTTTATACGAAGAAGCCCTTGAGAGCCCAAAAAAATGCTAGCTGCTGAAGTCAAATGCGAAGGTCAGCACACCAAAGAAGTACACTGAGAGGGGACCCTCTTTGTGCCTCCTTGTCGGCAGTGGGTCTCCTGAAACTGTGATTTGCACATCCCATCACCAGGAGGCTGCCAGGGAAGGGCTCTGGACCATTGAGATATATAAGATTGCCCCAGACATTTCCACCTTCCCTTCAAGAGACAGAACTGCTGCCTCTCTCCTGAAGTCTGGGGTGGGCTCATGGCTGCTTTGACCACCATGCTGTGGAGAAAACCACATCCTGAGATTTGTAAGCCCTGAGAAAGCCTGACCACTCCAAGCTCCTTCATTTGGATCCCCAAAGCTGACCATGGGAAAAGTCCAGAGTAGAGAGAGAGGCCATATGAAGAGGACCCGTAGGACAAAATGTCACATAGAGATAGAGGGTGCATGGAGTAGCACCAACGGTGCAGCCCATCTGACCACAAGTGCTTGAGACATCTCAAGAGAGACAGTAGAGGAGCGAGCCAGCTGAGCCCCAGTCAACCAATGGAATTGTGGGATATCATTACATGGTTTTTGTTGAAGCCACTAATTTTGGGGGTCATTTTTAGACAGAAATAGCTCATCGATAAACCATCCAAGGCAATGCCCCCTTATGTCCCTTTCAAGTGAGCCTAATAACTCTTTACTGGATTGAGTGAGTTCAAAGCTTTACTCTATAGATCTCACTGGTTTCTCTCCTTCTGTATGAGATCTATCTAACTAGAAACTGAGCCTCAAATTGGTTACTCAGCTTGCCTGATATTGCATAGCTAGTCAGAAAAAAAGTTGAACTAAATACAGCTTGAAAACTGACTCCCTGTGCTAAGCTCCTTCTGTAGCCCAGCCCAGCCCTAATGGGTACCTCCGGCCCCACTGGCTGGCCTTCACACACTCTCAGTGTTGGGTCCTGAGAGCCTTTTGCGGCACACCAGAAAACTGGCATAAATGCAGGGACAGCTTCTGATCTATAGTCCCCGTAGCTTCTAAAATAGCACACCGCACACAGTGGGAGCCTAATAAATGCCTGATGTTTAAACACAGACCCATTTGTCACAATAAAAATAGAGCAGACCAAAAATTACAAGAAATATGCCATGCACCAAGATTTGTCTCTTGTGAGTTTGTTCTGGCCACTCTTTGCAGAAGCCCGACATGGGGAGAACCCATTTCCATGCTTTTCCTAGATTAATGTAATCGACTCTCTGATGGATGAAGTGGGTTGTTGCAAAAATGTATTCAGCTTCCAAAATCTCCTGTAAGAGGAGTCCCCGGATCCTTCCCACGCCGACTTTGCCCTCACGCAGATAGCTGAGGATGGGGTGCATATCCTTAGCTCTTTAATTAAATTGACAGAGTTGGTTATTTTTCCTTAATCAATGCTGTGATTATGTCATTTACAAAAGCCTACCATCCTCTTTCAGCCTGGCAGGGAGAGAAAAAGTACAGTGTGGCCAATCCATTCGGAAGGGCTTCTGTGACATATGTCCCTGAGTAGGACAGGAGATGATAGCTCCAATCTCCTTCTGACACAAATTTCATTTGGGGTCTGGTGTAAATCAAGACTAAAGTGCACATATTTATTAAGCACTTGCCGTGGGTGAAGCACTCTGCTTGCTAAGGGCTATAGGAAATGCTCATAATAAAAACACCAAACGTGTATTATGCTTATCAGATTAGAGAACACTTTCTCATATCGACTCATTCAATCCCCATAATGTTCCTGAAAACAGATAGACTGATCACTGTTTTGCAGAAAACTGAGGTCATCAGACGCTATGGTTACTCACCTCCTACACAGTGGGGCCAAGACTTCAAAAGGAAATTGTGATTCCACACTTATCCTTTCCAGGATGGGACGAATTGGAAAATGGATAATGCATAATAACATCAGGATATGTAGATAGTCAAGGGAGGAAAAGACTGTGTAGCCTGAGGGGGTCTGGTTACGCTTCTGGGATTTGGGCTGGGGGTGGAAGGCTCACCTGTCCACTGAGTGTGTCTGAGACCGGTGGGCTCAAGGACTGAGGAGCAGGGACTCCTCATGGACACAGAGACCTCCCTCCTGCCTGAAGAGCAGGTTGGAAAATCCATGAGGCTTTCACATCTCCAGGGCACTGGCACCCTACAGATGGGCCAGGAGATGCTATGATTATCCCTTCTCACAGAGGAAGGCCTGAGGCAAGAGTTGTACCAGGTCATCCAGAGCAACACAGGTGGAATTCTGCCAGAATTCTGCCTCCTGAGTCATGCTGCTATTTGCTGCATGTTCTTTCAAAGGACCATAGGGACGTAGTGATGCAGCCATGTTGAAGACCTATTCCATGTCCCTATGGAAGCCTCCCCCAGGACACACTGCCTCTTATACCCAGGTCACATGTCTAATGAGAAGCCCAATGGCTGTGGAGTCAGGGTTTAAATCCTCTATGGCCACCCTGAAACATAGCCATAAAGTCTCTGACATGCATTCCATGGAGAGCTGGGGTCCATGTAAAATGAGACTGACTTGTGACTGCTTCAGCCTATCCAGTAGGGAGAAGATAGCTGAGAGATTTGCTAGGTCAGGAGAAGCCTTACAGCCCCTGCTTCAGTCCTGAGGAGCGCTTGGTCTCTGATGGTCCTCTTGGCACTCTTCCTCTGAAAGCCAGGCACCACGTTGGATAATCCCAAACTACAAGCGAAGCCACATGTAGATGCTCTTGGCGACAATTCCAGCAAAACCCAACCTTCCAAAAATCCCATCACCCCCACATCTACAGTCACTAGAGTCCTTGGTGGAGCGGAAATATCCCATGTGCCCTGCCCGAAGTCCTGACCCACAGAATCTGTGAGTGTAATAAATGGCTATCATTTTACACCACTAAATTTTGAGATGGCTTCTTACATAGCAAAAGGAAACCAGAACATGTCATCTCCAGGTCCTGATTGAGTGACTTTGGCCAAAAAGCTATCCTTTTTAAAGAGCCCTTTCTACCGAATAGATATTTAAAAATAAAATCTTGCTTTGCACAATGCTGTCAGGACAAAATGAGACAGAGGAAGTGGACCACAGGGCACTAAGCACAGTAAGGGTGTGAGTTGCCATGTGAGATGAGAAAGGACTCAGGCTATCCTGACAAGCGCTCTGCTTCTTCCATCTTGTCAGACATCCCCCCTCACATCCTGCCAGGACTTAGACTACGTAGGTTAGACCTTTCAAACCACCTCCTCTCAGCCTGGCTGCAGCTGATTGCCTGGTGGGATGAGAAGAGCCATGGCAGAGTGGAGGTTTTCATGTGTGACACCCCACTCTCTCGGGAGAGCCTGATCTTGACAACAGTAGGGAGATGGCTCCATGTGGTGGCCTTTGCCAAAGCCCACCTGCCTCTCACAGTGACTCAGCACAGGCTGGACACCCACATTCATTATAATCACCAAGTAGGGGGGCTTTGGGGCCTCGCCAGCCAATACGTCTCTTCATATTGAATTCTGTATGAGTCTCCTGATCAAAGTTCAAGTAAGTCTGGCACATATGTTCACAGAATGGCATGGAGCTAAGAAAATAATTGTCTTTGTGGGTCTCTTCCCTTCTGAGGGCCAGCGTGAGGACAGTCCTTTCAAGACTGAGACAAGGTTCCAAGCATCCCAGGAGGTGATAATTAGCTTCCTGCCCCCACAGGTTCGGGCCTGTGAGAGCAGAGGAGGGAAGGGCCGCTCCCACTCCCTGTGTGACCAGATGCCACACACTCTGAGAGAAAACAGCTCACAAGTCTTTAATGCAGCGCTGACACACTCCACACACAAGTCTGTTACTCTTCAAAAAAGAATTTTAACTCCTCTAAATCAGACACAACTAAATCAGAGAAACTTTTCCTCCAAGACCAAAAAGAAGCAAGATTAGTCAATACAGCCATCTCATAAATACACAGCATCTATAGGAGTGCCATAAATATCTGTGTGCAATTACTCGCATTCTAGAGTCTGAGAAGATGAGATCTCTTCATACACTGAAATCATCAAAATTCAGAGCAGGAAAGGTCATAAGAGGTTGCCCAGTCCATTTCAAACTATTCTTATTAGCAATGAGAAAACTGAGGCCCTGGCCTGCAAAAGATAACTAAACCCTCAAATATACAGAGATTAAAATTATTTAAAATGCTTTTCGGTTTGGTTTGAGAGAGAATGAGCAGAGGAGGGGCAGAGAAAGAGAGCCAGAAAATCCCAAGCAGGCTCCATGCTGTCAGTGCTGAGCCTGACACTGGGCTCAATCCCACGAACTGTGAGATCATGACCTGAGCCAAAATAAAGAGTCAGATGCTTAACCAACTGAGCCAACCAGGAGCTCCCAGAGATAATATTTTTGAGGAGCCACTTTTCATTGCCATACTCCTGACCATGCGGGGCTTTGGAATGATTCTAGAAGCTGCATTTAAATAGCCACCAACCCGGAGCTTTGTAGGCAGATTCATTCCACAGTATATCTTGGGGGGACTGTTGAGTCACAAGCAGAAACAGTCATGAGGAACAGTCTTCACCTAGGAAGACGAGACCCTTCTTTTGTGGATGTGACGGTCTCCTAAAGAGCAACAACCACAATCATAGCAAAGACAATTTCAGATAATCAGCTCTCTAAGGACCATAGAAAAGATGCTATAGAGAATACCAAGAGCAGGGTAAGGTTCGGGATGCTATAGATAAGGGGCAAGCAAGGTTTATTTGAAGAGGGGACATTTAAGCAAATCTGAAGATGAAACAGTTCCAAATATGTGGAAAATTCTCCAGCTGGAGGGAATTGTAAGTTCCAAGGGCCTGAGGCAGGGACGATCTCATTAACTAGTAGAGGGTGGTTGGAGGCGAGGACTCAGCTGGAGGATTTTCAGTGGCATGGTCTCCTTTACAGAATGCACGCCACAGAGCAGAAAATGGAGGAAAAGAAGTAAGACCAGAAGCTGTGGATCAATCCGTTTGGGAGACCATGCCGTAGTCCTAGAAACAGAGGTGGTTTGGACCAGAGGGGTAAACATGGAAATGGAGAGGTGGGTGTGTTCTCGAACGTGACCACCAGTGCCATCTCACCCACAAGGGAAGCTTCTCTACCCATGTGACAGTGGGAAGGAAGCATGGGCTCTGGGTCCAGTCTCCAGTGGGGCCATCCAGATCCACATGAAGGAGGCCCACTCCAACTGAGGCTGCCCCTCTCGTGACAACTCTCGGTCTTTCCATTTAGCCACATCCTAACACCAGCAATTACTGACAGTTTAAACATCTACCTCATGTGCAGCCCACTCAGGAGTAGCCAAGGGATAATCACCAACATCATCCTGATGGCTTCAGCCAGGGAACAGACGCGATAGGTCTTTGATATTTCATTGAGTAATAATGCTCAGATGGTCATGGCAGCCTCATTTCTGCTCCCAAAGCTTCTGCTTTTAGCTCCATCTCAATCAGGCAATTGGTCTTCCCATTCGTAAGGGGCAGAAAGAATCTCCCCATCACACGATGAGGCAGAGAAGGTAGCACCCCCATAATCTAGGGAGCAGTGACCAGATTTAGTTGGACAGAGAGAGCATGCATTCAGGGCCACGCCAAGGAGAAAGGTAGCAATTCTGAGGTCTCCTAGGGGCTATAAATAGGAAGGGCCTGATTTAAATGCCCCTGAAGAGACATGGCTCAGTGGGCCATGCCTGTAGGATGATCATCCCCCTGCCTGAGTGAGTAGGAATTGAACCCCATCTTCAGATTCCCTCCGTGGCCCTCCTTATCAATCACACACACAAATGGAAAGGGAATGGAAGCTGCTTTTCTTCTCAGGGCATGAAAAGCCCTCGAACCAAGACCTACAAGAACCCTCTAATAACTAAACCATCACAAACACTGTGATAGGCCATCTGTAGGACCAAACCAAGGGACTTTGACCAAAGAATACTTGAACCACCAAACTCTGCCCAAGGTGTCCTGGGTGCCACCTCAAGGAGAAGCAGCTATGATTCCAGTTTAGTAGGCAGAAACCCAGTCACTTGCCCTGTCCCTTCTTTGGAAAAGGGCTGTATGTGGCATGGGAGAAAGACCCAGAACACTCAGGTTCAAAAGGCAGAAAGAGGGAGTGCCCAGGGAGTGCCCAGGGATAGGGTACCCTGACCCACAACCACAGCCTCCTCAGCATGGGTCATATTCATGTCAACACAGAGATGGAGACCTCTGGATGGCCTCCGGACACCATGTCTCACCTCGGGATGATTCCAAGCTTCCCCACACCGTAATCAAATGCACTACCTAGGAAAATAGAAACATGCAGCATGAACAGAGGCAGAAAGAACCATCACCGTGAAATGATTTAGGGTCCCACTGTCAGCCTAACACTGTGGCGGAGAATCAGTCCTCTGTGAGAAGCCCCACTAGTGTCTGCCACCTCTCAAGTGTCTGGGACTCACATCAGAAGAATCCCCTGCACACAGAGTTCTGTGGTTGATCCTGGGTTGATCCTGGGTGTAAATTTGGAACAGTGACAATGCAGGGACTCATCCACGGCTCTTGCATTAATGGAGGAAAGTGACAGCATTTCCAGAGCTCCGTTTGGCTAATTTATCACACAGCATGACCTGCTGACAGCTACAGCTGTGTGGCATCTACCGCAAGCCTATCCAAAGTGGAGGTTTTTAAATGTAACATTAATCATGTGGAAAATTTCTGGAAAGGGCTGTAAGAAATGACTAGTGTAGCCAAGCACATGTTGTGAAGCTGGTGAGCTGAGGGATGAGTCAAAAGTCACTACGCTGAGATCTGTGGAATTCAGAAATTCAGAATAAAGAGACTTTCCATGTAAAATGTGGACTAAGACTCCTGTCGCTCCTGAGGATGCCTCCCCAGGCCAGGGACTTACCGTCACCCTCTCCTCTTTACTCCTTCTGGCCTGTCTCAATTCTAGACTGTCGGCTCTGTGAGAGAAAGTTCGTGTTTTATTCATTGCTTCCAGCTTCTAAAGCAGCATGTAGCATATGGTTAAGTGCTTAATAAACATTTATCAAATGCAAATCCATTCTGGTGATGCACCTACCCTGACTAGATCCACAGAAACTTCCAGGCCTCTTCCTGATAGCCCTCAGTGGTTCCAAGAGGAGAAGCAAACTCCTTAGAGGTGTGCAAATATAGTCGGTGGGAATTCTGACCCTACAGCAGAGGAGAGTGTCCCTAGAGGGGCCCTGCTTTGTGCCAGTCACCACGGAGGGGAGAGCAGCAAGCAGACTCTGATTCTGATCAGACACCTACCACTCGCTACCTACATGGTTCAGCTATGTTGTTTCATGACAGGAAACCTCAACATCTCCACCTCTCAAATGAGGCCATAAAAATCCCACTCCTTCCATTAAACAAAAAAATCCTCTAAAGACAAGCACTAGACAGAAGGTCAGAAAGCATAGGTTGTGCTCTTCACCCTATTTCTACTTGGCAGGACTATTAGCCGCTCAGGATACCATGTCCTCTTCAGTAAAAAGAGGGCACCTCACTACTCTGCTCTTCTGTGACTCCACAGACATGGAACTACTTACTTTTAAGTTGATGCCTGGTGTGTTTTTTAAGAGTTTTTTTTACAGGCATTGTAGTAAGCCTTTCCATTTAGCACCTCAAAAAAAAAAAAATTGGGTTTGCAAAGACTCCTGACAAAATGTTTATAATTAGATGCACTTGCAAACACCATATGATTGCAGCATCGAGGCAAGAGGATTTCTCCACTCTCTCAATAATAGTTGGAAATAATTAAGCACTTTCTAGAACACTGAAAAGTATAGTTTTATATCTCAAAATGAACGTACTTTAAGGGACTAAAACAGATCGTTGCCCCTTGGAGTCCCCGTGTTAAATTATTATTATTCTGATTTTCACACCATGATTATAATGCATTCCATTTAGCACCATAGATTGTATTTGCTAGGTAGTTCTAGACAATTTATTACTTATCCACTCAGTGGTTCTGACACAGCACCCAGGCAAGAGCTGAGGACAAAATGTAAGCCTTTTGTAAACAGACTTAATTTTCAATACTCAGAGCACAGCCTTATTCTGCCCGAACAGAGCTGGCGTGACTTAATTCCTTTGTCACAATCTCCCTGGACAGTAATTCCTTAATTGCTTCTTAGGTGGACGTATTAATCATGGGGCACCCTTTAATAAAACCAAAACAATGCTGTTGCTTCCCCAAAAGCTAATGGGGGAAACGATTATTCTTCACTTCCTTTCTTCACTCTCCCGGTGCACAGCTGTGTGACACCCATCTGTTTCTCTCTGAATTACATTTAAGCCAATGTGTCCTCTATCCTCAGAAATTCTGAGTTCCTTGAGGAAGGGAATAATGTCTGATTCACCTCTGCCTGGATTTGCCACAGAATCTAAATCCAATAACTGAAACAGCCTGACTGCACACAAACACAACTGATTGGAGTAAGTTTGGGGAACTGCCTTGAAATTCCGCATCACTGATTCTGTTGGATTGTGGGATGGTTGGTCAGTTGGTTGGTTGGTCTAGGTTGGTCTGGAAAAGAAGATAGGATTTTGGAAAGCTGATCATTCACTAAGCCTCAATCACAAGGTAGATTCTGTGCTCTGCACTGAAGACACGGAATTAAAGGTATAGATTCCCTGCCCTCCAGCAACTCATTATGTCTGGGAAGATAGACTCACACTTATAAAAGAGAAATTAACAAAACAAATGATTAAACACTATAATAGAGATAAGAACGGGCGTGTTTGTCCTATAGATACCGTCCAGAGTGGCTCTCTTATGTGACACGTGTGAGGAGGGTTTATGCTCCTTGTCCCAATGTAATGGTATAAGAAACTCCTTTGGACCCCGTCCTGCAGATGCTTAGGCTCTCTGGGATGAGAAAAGTCTGTTCACAGAGGAGGGGAGCAAATCTGCTTACATAACTGAGCAGTTAATTGGTCTCCCAACCTTGCTGTGAAGATAAGAGACAGTGCCCCACACAGAGACCTTTTAGACAGAACTCCTTCCAGTATTCTCGGTTAAAGATGGAATGCAGCCGTTTGATCTGCTATTAAATTTAAATTGGAGAAATAAGTGAGGTGACAACATTTTTGCATTTGTGTGCAAAGACTTCATTGAAACTCAGGAAACACAACTGCTTGGAAAAGGCTGATTTAGAGAATTACCTCACAATAAAACAATCAATGCAAATGGCACAGTAGGGAGGTTAAGTCCTCAATCACAAAAGGAAGAGATCAAAATATGAAAATAGGTAGGGGGGGAGACAAAAAGAAGTCAAGAGAGGGAAAATGTGTGTGTGGAGGAGGGTTATTAGAGTTTAATATTCGGCAAATATACAAAGGGAAGAACTTACCAAAATTTGTGTTGGGTATGAATTTGGAAAAAAAGTTTACTTTGAGTTTCTCCTTAAGCCCTATACTAAATAAACTTTTAAATGAATTACAGAGATACCTGCTAAGATATTAAATTCCAATTACAGAAGAAATAGACTATAAACTCGAGTATCAAATATGTAAATTTAGAAGTAATAGAAGAAATCCCAAAGAATAGATCATCAGATTTAATTACATACAATTAAAGTTTCTGAATAATGAAAGAAACCAAAACACAAAGGCAGATGAGAAAAGAAATGCTTCTGTAAATATATCTTTAGAAAAAACAAAGGTAATAATTTTATTCTGTGAGGAACAAAGAAATATCAATTTTAAAAAGGAAAACAATTAAATAGTAGATGAATAAGTGAAATATTCTCAATAGAATAAAAGGTATTATTATCATTATTCTATTATTCTATTTATGATTATTAAATAGCATTGAACAATGATCACTGCCTTGAATTATGGTAAGTGCAGAGAATATATGACTCTGAGCCCTTCTTAAAGAAACTACTTGATAATAGATTTGATCCCCCAGAAATGATCAAAATTAAAAATTAAAAACTGTGGTAAAAGATAAGTGGAGATTATGGAATCTATTTAAATGTACAACTAAAACTCAATTATTGTGGAATTTAAAGACGAGAATGCAGACGTCATAAACAAAGGAAAAGTAATACTGTAACAAACAAAAGTAGAGACATGAGGAGATGGAGACTAGAAAAAAGTGAAAAGTACTCATTTCTTTAAATCCCATGTAGCAAGGAGCTGGTTGATAAAGTGTCTACAATTTAAAAGATATAATTCTTAGGGGCACCTGGGTGGCTCAGTTGGTTAAGCATACAATTTCAGCTCAGGTCATGATCTCATGGTTCGGTTCGTGAGTTTGAGCCCTGAGTTGGGCTCGGTGCTGACAGCTCAGAGCCTGGAGCCTGCTTTGGAATCTGTGACTCCCTCTTTCTCTCTGCCTCTCATCTGCTCACACTCTCTCTGTCTCTCAAAAAACAAATCAATGTTAAGAAAAAATAAATACATAAAATAAAAGGTGTCATTCTTAAAATTTTTTAATGTTTATTTATTTAGAGAAAGAGAGACAGAGTGAGAGACAGAGGGAGGGAGAGAGCACGTACAAGTGGGGAAGGGGCAGGGAGAGAAGGAGAGGGAGAATCCCAAATAGGTTCCACACTGTCAGAGCAGAGCTCAACATAGGGCTTGAACCTATGAACCTTGAGATCATGACCTGAACCGAAATCAAGAGTCAGACACTCAACCAACTGAGTCATCCAGGTGCCCTTAAAAGATGTAATTTTAAATGCTCACTCCCACCGGTTAATATTTTCTACGCTGTTCCTTAACTCTGGGAGGATCTTTGGGGAAGGGAGCAATGGCACGTAATAAAGAAACATTCATCTGAAACTCAGCTCTTCCTGTCTACGGCCATACCACCCTGAACATGCCCGATCTTGTCTGAAACTCAGCTCTTCCTTCAGTTTCCTTCTGCTGTCATAGTCAAGGAAAATTAATTTTAATGCTTTCAATTTAAAGACAGCAGTTTAAGAACTGGCCCTTGTTTCGCCCTACCGCTCAGAGTCAAGGTACAGTCAGGCAGGACGGGGCCCTCCCCCTTCCAAGAGGAGTCTTGAAATAAGCAGACATGCAGTTTGGGGAAATTTTATATAAAATTAAAAATTTAAGTTATTGAAGTGGCTACAATAACCCCGGTTGTTGGAGACTCGCAGTAGGAAGCGAAGAAGAGAGGAGTAGGAACTTAAAGCATCACAGGGAAGGGAAGGTTATTAGTTCCCTTAGAATATGAAGAGAAAACTATAGAGAATGTAGGGGCATATCAGACCTTCCCAATTAAAACGAGGGAACAGGAGAATTAAAAAGTGTATTCTGTTGACTCACTAGAAATAAAGACAGAGAGAAAAAGGAAAGAGAAATAAAATAAATGATAAGTTTTAAATAAAATGACGGAAAAAAATCAAAGCTATCATCTATCATCCAGAATTTCCAGATCAATAAACAGACTATTAGGTTGTGTTATACCCTGGGTTATTCACAAGTTACCCCTAGAGCAGAACAGCAAATGTGGAAAATAAGGGAGACAGAAAGAACACTTGCAAGTGAAAATACACAAGCAAGCAAACAAAAAGCAATAGCAATAATGTCAATATCAAATAAACCTCAATTTCAAGTCCAAGGCATCTCATAGTGTAGATAGTGTAAGGTAAAAGACGTCATCCATGATGGCATTATAATAGTCATATACACTGCACAGCAAATAACATAGCGTACAAATCAAAATCTCCTATAAATCCTTTAAGATCTGAGTCAGATACAATTTATATTTAAAATATAATTAAGCCTGTAAAATGTTACAGATTAAGTTGGCAAAAAAACCAGCAAAGAATGAAGATTTGATTGAGGATCAATAGCTGCATTGATTGATTGGTTGGTTGACTCCTGTCTTTCATCCAAAGAAAGTTTACAATACTGATTCCATCTGTAGCCAAAGGAAAAGCTTGGTGAGATTCAAAAATCTACACAACTATAGTGTGACCATGATTCAATTGCATGAGAAAACAACAATACAAATGTCATCGTAAAAAACAGAGTTCTAGAAAGTCACAAAGATCTCTTGGGCTAGATTAAAAAGGAAATCAAAACTACAAGTTATTTTTATTTTAGTTTAGTTTTGTTTTGTTTCATTTTTGAGAGAGAAAGAAAGGAATCATGTGTGTGTGAGTGATCAGGGGAGGGGGAAGAGGAGGAGGAGGAGAGGGAGGAGGAGGAGGAGGAGAAGAAGGAGGAAAAGGAGAACATAAACATGATCAGCAGAAGAAGGAGAAAGAAAGAGGAAAGAAGAAGAAGAAGAAGAAGAAGAGAGGATCTAAAGTAGTCTCCATGCACAGCGCAGAGCCTGACACAGGGCTTGATCGCACAACTGTGAGATCATGACCTGAGCCAAAAGAAAGAGTCAGACACTTAACCAATGGAGCCACCCAAGCACCCCAAAATTACAAATTATTCTTTAAATGATGCAAAGGATAGAATTAAATCCAACTGACGTAAGAATATAACATCCAGAAGACAGTACAGTTTGATGGTGAGTCAGACTGCCTGCAGCTGTGTGATTCTGAAAAAGCTCCTTATCCTCTCTGTGCTCCAGTGTTCTCCCCATTGCAAAGTGCTAATAATAGCACTCCCAGTAGGGATGTGATGAGGCTAAATAAGTGGGCACATAAAACACCTAGGAGTTCGGCACACAAGATGTGTTCTTGAATAATTTGTATCTGGATGTCTTCATTCCACCCTGGACCTACCTTCCTTCCTCATCCCGCTCCCTTCTCACTTTTTAAATTCTCTACAATGTGTTTCTATTACTTTTGTAATTAAAAAAAACACATATAAATGTCTAATGTAGCTATATCATTGCTAATCACATTATTAATGAAATTCAAAGGGAAAAGACTTCGGCTGAATCAGAAATATCACCATTCCTCAGGTCAGTACAATCTGATGGCCATCCTCCTTTCTGCTGGTAGAGGTGTGCCAGGGTGTGGAGAGACTGCAAATCAGCCTAGAATGGTTTGATTTGTGGCCATTCCAACTAGGAGAAAGGGCCTCCGCTCTAAGAAGGCTGCCTCCTGGGACCTAGCATAATTTCTATTGGGAGCACTAGTCTTTGCTTCAGAGAGAGATTAACAGGATAGAAAGTACAAGTAGGCTGTGAGCTTTCCAGGCATCTATTTGCAAAAGCTTAGTTGCTAAAGAAGGAAGAACAGACACTGGTGTAAGAGTTTTCCACATCCGGACGGAAAACAAAGTCCGCAGAGGGTGGACAATGAGAAAAAAGTGCATGATCTGTGGGTCCCAAGGCAAGGAGCATTTAGAAAGCATGGCAGCAGTTAGAAAGACCCCAGAAAGAACTGGCTGTGGGGTCAGAGTGGGCAGCCCCTGGTGGACCCCATGTACCAAGGGGAACATAGGTGCAAAGCAGAGTGCAGGACACAGAAGGCCATGCCTAATGAAAAGGTCAGTGGCCACCAGTACCTGACCTCTAGGGACAAATCATGCAAGGACCTGGGATTCTGACACAATCTTGGATGTCAGGAACCTCCAGGAAAGAATGCTGTCAAGACTTCCCAGTTGCCGCAGAGAGTCCTTCCTCTCTCTTAGGGCAAACCCTTTGCCACACCATTAACCCATGTGACCTACTATCTAGCTATCTAGCCCTGATGTGAGTTTCCTTGGAATCCACAACCAGCATTTCTTAACAGTGATAATGGCTGAATAGGGATTTCTTTCTAGTGTGTTCCTCAGATCTTTCCAGGAGATAGACCTCAGAGGTTTAAGTTCAGTTTTGAGACTCTGTGATGTGCTGTGAAGACTACCTCTAAGATCCTTCCGTTTTCCTCCCTTTCCCTTCTCCCACTTAACGGATGGAATCGGGAACAGAAAAAACCCCTGTAGCCCACATAGAGCAGAGCTCTGGCTGCTCAGTGGGGATGAATGCAGCGTCTTCTCTTCTTAGGTCCAGACAAGATGTTCTCCCTCACAACCCAGAGGATTCAGCCTTCCTCACCCTCCTGGGAGCTGAGGACACCTACCCCCAAACACCCATAGCCTGTGCCACTGCGTGGGATGCTGCTCCAAAGACATGACCCCCAGGCTCTGAATATGTCCAGGTTTTGCTGATAGTCCCCTGGAAGTGACCTGCTTGTTGAAGAGGCACAACTAACTCATGAGATATAATCACAAACATACCCAATCTCTCCATCTCCCTCTTCTTCCTCTGGATCCTGACACCGTCCTCCATATCATCCGAATTCATCCTAGGACCTGACTTGTATCATGTACTCAATCAATATTTGTTAACAACTGATTCCATCCCTACATAATCACTACATTAACATGGGAACGTAGTTCGACTAACAACAGCATCGACAACTTGTTACACAAAACACATCGCATGTGTCCTCTCCGACACAATGACCTTCTATGAGTGCCACAGACATTGTGCAGATGACAACACTAAGACCCAGTTTGCACAGCGATCAGAATTTTGAACCGACACTCTGTCTGAATCCAGATCAAAACTTACATAAAACGGTGACTGCTTTCTCTTAGCGAGACTTGTCTAATGCCCTTTAAATTTGCTCAGTGGGATTAGTTTTTTCATCTACCCCTAGGATTAATTCCCAGGACTTTCCTGGTCATTTCTGGTTATTATAAAGTCCCATAGCCATTTGAAGTCACAATGCTCAGTCCTGATTTTGAAATTAGAAGGTCTGGCTCCATCTAATAACTAACACTTCAATCTTAATTTGAAAATAATCTTAATCCTCCTCCTCTGCCAGTTTCCTGTGGTCACAAAGACTCTCTCTTCTTGCTCACCTCTTTTCCCCCTTGCTACCTGCTGTTCCTTTTCATTTCTTAATATGTTGAATATGGAAACTTCCAAGCATACACAAATAAAGAAGAAAATAAATCCATTACTCTCCTTCAACAATTATCACCTCCCCAGCTCATGGCGGATCTGTTTCTACTAACCCTCTCCCACCACCACCGCCGGGCTGCAGGTCTCCTCCTCCAGCACTGGCTCATGCAGAAGTGAGAGGGACAAGAGGTCTTTTTGTTTGTTTGTTTGTTTGTCTGTTTATTCTGAAAAGGAGCATGTGCACACGAGGGAGCATGAAGAGGGGTAGAGAGAGAATCTCAAGCAGGATCCACACTGTCAGCGCAGAACCCAGACATGGGGCTCGATCCCACACACCTGAGCCAAAACCCAGCATCTGGAGCTTAACCAACTGAGCCACCCAGGTGTCATGGTAACAGGAAGTCTTACTGGTTTAAAAGTGTCACAAGCTCTTTTGTACTCTGGCCTGGCCAGTGTCTAGAGCAGAACTTTTCTTAGATGGGGAGCTTTGGTGGGCTCCCTGGAGAATCCTTCTGTAGGTCTCTCTCCCCCTCTGCTCCCTCGGTGTGAACAGACACACCTCGGTCTTGGTGAGTGGCTGAATCCTCCTGCAGCACCTCCAGAATGTGGCGGTCCATCTCTAGGGTTTTTCTTGCTGAGGACCCACCAGCCTTTCAGGCGTGCCTGTGGCCCAGAAAGAAGATGCCTCAGACCAGCTCCCTCACTTGCAGAGCCTTCGCTGCTCCATGGAAAACACTCAGCCCGGCCCTAATAAGTTCTGGAAACAGATGAGTGTTGGTCACCTCTGCACCTCCAGCTGGTCCATGGGCAGCGAGCCTACCTCGCACCCCTTAGACTTCTCAGCAGGTCCCTTAATAAGCTCACTTAGTAGTCCCACAGGAGCACTTTTTCTGTGCTTAAAGTGAGGGACAGATGTCCCAACACCTTTCCAAAAAAATCATTTCTCCTTTCCAACCCTTTTAGATCCTCAATGTGAAGTTCAATGTCCTCAATCAGCACTATATACAATGTGGTCCTGGAAAACTAGAGAAGAAACTTATCCTGGACAGTAGGTCAGTGCTCCGTGTCCTTCATCAGGAAAGCCTTGCTACTACTAATAATAATAATTTTAAAGGTGATGGGCATGGAGAAGGGCACTTGTTGGGATGAGCCCTGGGTGTTCTATGGAAACTAACGTGACAATAAACTATATTTAAAAATAATAATAAGATAAACAAGAAAGAAAATAATTTTAAAAAGTCAGTTGAACTAACGATGTGCCTAGGGATACAGCTGATTTACTTCCTAGTTCAAGTTCCTTATGTCACTGTAGACAGGAGCATTCAGCTCGTGGATGGGCTTACACAATATTGGGCCATTTACCCTGGAATATATCTGTAATGGCAGCACTGGAATACAGCGTTCGTTGTTTATGCCAAACTTGGGTTCCTCGACCAAAGCTGGGACAGAAGGGACCCTATTAGAACACTGAGGCATGTAAGACAAGAAGAAGGACCCACTTAGACCTGCCGAGAGAGGTTACAAAGATCTAGGTTCTAGCAAGTTTCAAGAGATGTGGCTCCTGGTCTTGAGTTCTTGGTCCTCTCAGACCAGGGGTCTCCCCTGGCCCCTTCCTGTTGACACAGACCATGTGACTTCACACTCATGCTCCCTGATTCTTACAAGGTCAGAGCAGGGAGGACTGATTCCTAGCCTCAAGTGCCATATTTTCTTGTCTGTGGGCTTTCTTCTACCAGTCTCCTTTTTTTTTAAATGTTTATTTATTTTTTTTTAATTTTTTATGTATTTTATTTTGGAGAGAGTGAGCAGGGGAGAAGCAGAGAGAGAGGTAGGCACAGAATCTTGAAGCAGGCTCCACGCTCTGAGCTGTCAGCACAGAGCCCAACGTGGGGCTCAAAGTCACAAACCCTGAGATCATGACCCTAGCTGAAGACAGACGCTCAACTGAGTCACCCAGGTGTCCCAAGGATTAGAACCTATGGACTGTGAGCTCATGACCTTAGCCAAAGTCAGCCACCCAACCAACTGAGCCACCCAGGCGCCCACAGAGCCTACTTCGTCCTTCTGCCTCATCAACAAATGACTGAGGAGTTCGTGTATAAAAAAACTCTATCTCCCTTGCTCTTTAGTGGCGGGGAGGGGGTGGGGG
>NC_043701.1:140877785-140879116 GCF_006229205.1 Suricata suricatta | reverse complement strand
CACCCAGGTGTCCCAAGGATTAGAACCTATGGACTGTGAGCTCATGACCTTAGCCAAAGTCAGCCACCCAACCAACTGAGCCACCCAGGCGCCCACAGAGCCTACTTCGTCCTTCTGCCTCATCAACAAATGACTGAGGAGTTCGTGTATAAAAAAACTCTATCTCCCTTGCTCTTTAGTGGCGGGGAGGGGGTGGGGGCACACTCAGCGTCTTAGGTCCTACAGCTGGCTCTCAGAGTTTCCAGGTGAGGCCCAGACCAAAACTCATGTCTCCAGCCTGAGAGTCCTCCAAAGGGCAGATCCATCCAGGCTAGCAGTAATGCCCAGAGAGAAGATTGCCATGAAGCCTGCAATGTTGCTGCTTGGCCAGTAGGAGGTCCTGGGAAGAACACCGAGGACAAGGTGCTACATTTGTTTGCATGACCCGGATGTATTTCACCCACCTTCAGGAAGGACGCACTATGAGCAAAAGGCCATCGGAAGCCAGACGAGGAGAGGCACAGCCCTGGTGTTGGCAGAATAGTCTTTCCAAAAGGACTCCAGGTAGACAGTTAGAAATAGCTCACCCAACTCTTCCCAGACTAAGTACTTGGACTTTGTATTATCCATTGTCTAGATCATTCATCGCTCACTCCCGCTTTCAAAGAGGCCCTTGAATTCTGGCTCTCAGCCCTGTCCCCATTGCTGGGGTGATGAGTCGCTCCATGGTGTGGATACTGCACAGACGGTGCCTGTCCTCTGCTGGGGCATCCCCTCTTTGCTCTGGTGTCACCCTCAATGTCCTAAAGGGTGCTCAGGGCACCCACACACCTGGGTGGCCAGACAGGGACAGGAGCCCTGTGCACAAATGAGGTGAGGCGGGGGCAGGGGCAGTGAGTTCAGAAAACTCGTGATCTGCTCGGAACACGGTGAGAAAAGTTATGGGCAAATGTGGTTTCAAGGTTTTATGCCAGAACCCTGACTCTACCACACAAGAGGGACCTCTGAAAATAAAAAATAAAATAAAAATAGGTGCATCACCTTGGGAAAACCATTTCTTCTTGTCGAGCTCCCATGTCCTCACCTCAAAAACGGAAACTGTAATCTTCATGGGGTTTGAAGGACACACTGGGTACATTTGCAAAAACACTTTGTAAAATGCAAAATGGGATCAAATGAAAGGGATTGGTAATATCTGAATAAATGATATGTTCATATTATGTAGTTCTCATTATATGTTAATGGTTTGACTCATTACATAACATTATCCTTCTACCATTATCTATAAAATTCATCACACACCATATCTAATCTCTCAGTAAGTCCCGCCAGTAATGATTTGGGAAGATAGC
>NC_043701.1:140875852-140877685 GCF_006229205.1 Suricata suricatta | reverse complement strand
TACATAACATTATCCTTCTACCATTATCTATAAAATTCATCACACACCATATCTAATCTCTCAGTAAGTCCCGCCAGTAATGATTTGGGAAGATAGCCGGAATCCCCCTGCATCTCTCCACATCTGCCGTGACTACCTGAGTCCCTCGTCCCTAACAGCCACCCACAGTCTCCCCAGTCCCTCCGCCCACTATCCCCACAGTAGCCTTTTCCCAGCAGGTGATTCTTTTTTTAATTGTGGTAAAATAATAGATGATCCTTTATTTTTTAAATGTTTATTTATTTATTTTTGAGAGAGCGCTAGCAAATGGGGTAGGGACAGAGAGGGAGAGAGAGAATTCCAAGCAGGCTCCATGCTGTCACCACGTAGCCCAACATGGGGCTCAAGCTCACGAACCATGAGATCATGACCTGAGCCTGACTCAAGAGTCTGCTGCTTAACGGACTGTGCCACCCAGGCGTCCCAATAGATGATCCTGTTAACCATAAGTCAACCATGTTGTATGACTGCTGTGTGAACCGGATACAGGTTTCCAGCAGGGCCTCTCCGGCTGTTCGTCCCCTGATCCCTGTCCCTCTCTGACCAGACCTCCCACTTCTCTGAGACATTCCAGCAAGCCTGGCCTCCCTGCTGTACCTCATACAACAGCATGCCCACGCCTCGGAGCATTTGAACTTGAATCTGCTGCCTGGAAGGCTCTCCCCCAAATATCTGAGAGCTCACTCCTTCACCTCCTTCAGGATTCTGCTTGCATGCCACCGTCCGAGAGGCATTTACCCCCTCCCCCCAAGCCCTGGTACAAAAGGCAAATTTGCCACCAGCACCCAGCTCCAAGTCCTATACCCTATGCCCATCTTCATTTCTCCACAGCATGAGCAGCATCTCAGATACCTATGTGCTCACTGAGAGCCTGCCTTCCTCTACTCTCAACTAGACCATAATCTCCTTGAGGGCATATATTTTGCTTTGTTCATCTGAAGAGTGAGTGACATACAGCAGTTACCTAATACCTGCTTCCGTGAGTGAGTGGACAAACAAAGGACAACTTGGTCAGTCAACCAACTAATCAACCATACACTCCACAGCACTCATCGAGTGTTACAAGAACCGTAAGGGAAAATGGATATGGCACACCTTGTAATCTGCAAAGCCATGAGGAGACAGGTTTTTCATGCAGGAGCTCAGGGGTGAACTAGGGAATCTCTGTACACAGGCTTACGAGGGATCGGAGAGAACTTCATCCAAACTGGAACCTTCATTCATTGCACGGATGCATTGAAAATGGCCTGCATCATTTTTTCCAAGCATCCTGAATGGACTGGCCCCACCACCCCTTTGGTCCCCACAAGAACTCAGCAAGAACCGAGAAGAAGTCCAACCTTGCCCCCAGGGTCTATTTATACTCCTTGATGCCTCTTTATGAAAGTTAAAGTGGTCAGAAGCTGAGAGAGGCACAAATGTATGGATAGCACTATTGATTTTTCCTTCCTCCGAGGGCCCCCGGCTGCCATATTGTATTGCTAACCAAACAGGCTAAATGGCCCAGCAGGGGTGCCCCTCTCCACAGCTCTTCCCAGGACCCCCACCCCCCTCCACTGCCACTCGAAAGAGCCCCTGTTTCTCTCCCCCCTGCTGTAGACCTTCCAGACACAGAAGCAACCACAACTGCGGCAACCTGCCCCACTGCCAGTGCTGCCACTCTTATTTTTAGTCCTGCTGCTGTTTCCGAAGAGGAAATAAAAGCAAATAAAATTCGGGCTGCTGCCATTGATCTCCAGTCATTTCTGAACGTTGCTACAGCAACCAACAGGGGCTTGGCAGTCAGTATCTTTC
>NC_043701.1:140874019-140875752 GCF_006229205.1 Suricata suricatta | reverse complement strand
GGAATCCCCCTGCATCTCTCCACATCTGCCGTGACTACCTGAGTCCCTCGTCCCTAACAGCCACCCACAGTCTCCCCAGTCCCTCCGCCCACTATCCCCACGGTAGCCTTTTCCCAGCAGGTGATTCTTTTTTTAATTGTGGTAAAATAATAGATGATCCTTTATTTTTTAAATGTTTATTTATTTATTTTTGAGAGAGCGCTAGCAAATGGGGTAGGGACAGAGAGGGAGAGAGAGAATTCCAAGCAGGCTCCATGCTGTCACCACGTAGCCCAACATGGGGGCTCAAGCTCACAAACCATGAGATCGTGACCTGAGCCTGACTCAAGAGTCTGCTGCTTAACGGACTGTGCCACCCAGGCGTTCCAATAGATGATCCTGTTAACCATAAGTCAACCATGTTGTATGACTGCTGTGTGAACCGGATACAGGTTTCCAGCAGGGCCTCTCTGGCTGTTCGTCCCCTGATCCCTGTCCCTCTCTGACCAGACCTCCCACTTCTCTGAGACATTCCAGCAAGCCTGGCCTCCCTGCTGTACCTCATACAACAGCATGCCCGTGCCTCGGAGCATTTGAACTTGAATCTGCTGCCTGGAAGGCTCTCCCCCAAATATCTGAGAGCTCACTCCTTCACCTCCTTCAGGATTCTGCTTGCATGCCACTGTCCGAGAGGCATTTACCCCCTCCCCCCAATCCCTGGTACAAAAGGCAAATTTGCCACCAGCACCCAGCTCCAAGTCCTATACCCTATGCCCATCTTCATTTCTCCATAGCATGAGCAGCATCTCAGATACCTATGTGCTCACTGAGAGCCTGCCTTCCTCTACTCTCAACTAGACCATTATCTCCTTGAGGGCATATATTTTGCTTTGTTCATCTGAAGAGTGAGTGACATACAGCAGTTACCTAATACCTGCTTCCGTGAGTGAGTGGACAAACAAAGGACAACTTGGTCAGTCAACCAACTAATCAACCATACACTCCACAGCACTCATCGAGTGTTACAAGAACCGTAAGGGAAAATGGATATGGCACACCTTGTAATCTGCAAAGCCATGAGGAGACAGGTTTTTAATGCAGGAGCTCAGGGACGAACTAGGGAATCTCTGTACACAGGCTTATGAGGGGTCAGAGAGAACTTCATCCAAACTGGAACCTTCATTCATTGCACGGATGCATCGAAAATGGCCTGCATCATTTTTTCCAAGCATCCTGAATGGACTGGCCCCACCACCCCTTTGGTCCCCACAAGAACTCAGCAAGAACCGAGAAGTCCAACCTTGCCCCCAGGGTCTATTTATACTCCTTGATGCCTCTTTATGAAAGTTAAAGTGGTCAGAAGCTGAGAGAGGCACAAATGTATGGATAGCACTATTGATTTTTCCTTCCTCCGAGGGCCCCCGGCTGCCATATTGTATTGCTAACCAAACAGGCTAAATGGCCCAGCAGGGGTGCCCCTCTCCACAGCTCTTCCCAGGACCCCCACCCCCCTCCACTGCCACTCGAAAGAGCCCCTGTTTCTCTCCCCCCTGCTGTAGACCTTCCAGACACAGAAGCAACCACAACTGCGGCAACCCGCCCCACTGCCGGTGCTGCCACTCTTATTTTTAGTCCTGCTGCTGTTTCCGAAGAGGAAATAAAAGCAAATAAAATTCGGGCTGCTGCCATTGATCTCCAGTCATTTCTGAACGTTGCTACAGCAACCAACAGGGGCTTGGCAGTCAGTATCTTTC
>NC_043701.1:140869383-140873919 GCF_006229205.1 Suricata suricatta | reverse complement strand
ATGCTGCCGGACTCAGCCCTTCCCCCTCCCCACCCCCTCCCATTGCTCTTCAGAGTTCCTGAATCTTGAGTCTTCATGGCCTCTTGGAAAGGGGGTCAGGCACCCCTGTGGCCCTCCAGCCACCCGTTTGGGCTCTCCCACTCACCCACTCCCTGCCGGAAGCTCTTTTTCCCCTATTTGAATCCAATTCAGCATCATTGGAACTTGCTGCATGCCAAGAGTTAGCGTTACATGACCTAGTTGAGAAAATGGTCCTGAGCACAGCTGACAGTGGGAACAGCTGCTTATTAGACGGATCAGACCCTGCCCCTGAGTACCTCACACTTCCTCGTCTTCAGAGGAAGCTCATGAAACAGGAACTGTTACCACCTCCATTGTACAGAAGAGGGCTCTGAAGCACAGAGAGGTTTAGAAATTTGCCCAGGTGTCACAGCAGGTTTTACAAGTGTCTGGATTCAGTCCAGCAGCCGTAGCTGCTACTGCCATGCAGTGGCTGACGCTCCGTAGCACGAAGCAGGGAGTGACAGCATGGGAAAGACCTACGACGTCCCCAGCTCTTCGGCGATATGAATTCAGTCCGAATGGGCATAGGCAGGAAAATGCCGATAATTGATTGGTTTATCCCAACATTTCCCACTTCCCACAGCTTCAGAGAAAATGGAACTGGCCAGATGCTGTGTGAAGGGCTGAGGTTTTCTGGGAGAATGTTCCTTTATTGGTTACCGAGGAGTTTTTCACCCCTGTTCTAGAAAAAGCTCCAGGCTCAGGCTGGGGGGAAAGTAGAGCATCCTCATCGGCCCTGGAGCCCGGCCCACTGGCCACCCCTGCCAGCAAGCCAAGGATCACACGGAAGCTTCCCTTCTCTCCGACAAACCCACGTGTAGAGGTCTGACTCTCAGGTGAGGACAAATCCCTCTTTCTCGCTCTTCAGGAGGAAGGCGCCAGACCGGCAAACTCACGGCACCGTGGCCACTCCTAAAGCCCTGCAGTTTGGGAAGACCTCAAGTAGCCATTTTTGCAGCCAGAGCCAAAGCTCCTCCAATAATCGGCTGGATGGTGCCACCTGCTGGAGAAACAGAAATTCTTCTCTCAGGCCGCAGCGCCACAGAACCTTGCTTGCTGGGGCCACGTCACTCTGGTTCATTCCCATCTCCTCCACCCCTGACCCTGGCCGGACAGAGACCTTCATCCCTTCACCAAAAGTCTCGTGCAGTTCAATTGACATGATTGCTCATTTACTGATCTGCACTGATTTTCTTCTTTCTGCTTCTCAGGGCCCAAAGACTATCCTCACCATCACCCCTTGGGTAGACACCCTAAGTCCTTAAGCTCTTTGAACCTCTGTTTTCTTATCTATTAAGATGCAGGGCTGTGTGAATGAGATAATGCACCTGTTTCAGGAACTCCATGAGACGGGAAAGGGGACTTAGTGATGGTTGCACACGCACCCCAGTGAAGCCATGTGCTTGCTGGACATGTCACGGCTGGCCCGTGACAGCTGGGAAACGTATGTCTGTAGATAGACTCAGGTTCTCATATATTACTAGAAGATACTATTTTCTCTGTAAATTGTGCATAGAAGAACAAAGCCCTAACACACACACACACACACACACACACACACACACACACAAGTATTAACTTCAAAACAAAAACCAAAAACAAGCAAACAAAAAGATTTTGAGATAAAGGTTCATCAACCTAATCACATTTGGGACTTGCAGGGCACAAAACTCTAAGCAAAGCCCCAGGGGAAAAAAAAATTACTACATAACATTGACTCTCAGAGTTTTATCAGGACCATGTAGTTATACCTGGGATGCCATGCTCTGCTTATTTCACTGAATAAATGTTATCTTTCTTTCTTTTCTCACTCCTTGCTCCCTAATGAGCCCATTCTTTTCCATTTGTTACTGGCTGAGTCGTGTCTCCCCTCCCAAAATTCACATGTCAAGCCCTAACTCCCAGTATCTCAGAATATGACTGTATTTGGAGAGAGGGCCTTAACAGAGGTAAGTACGTTAAAATGAGGCCATTAGGATGGGACCTGATCCAATCTGACTGGGGTCCTATGAGAAAATCTTAGAGCGTGATGGTAAGCCACAGGCTGAAAACAAAATTTTTCAAAACAAAGAGTTTGCATTCAGAATATATAGAGAAGTCTTGCCATTCAATAAAAAAAAAAGACCAAGAAAACCTCATAAAAAATGGGCAAAATATTAGAACAGACATACCCAGGGGCACCTGAGTGGCTCAGACGGTAAAGTGTGCAACTTCGGCTCAGGTCATGATCTCATGTTCCTGAGTTTGAGTCCCGTGTCAGGTTGTGTGCTGACCACTCAGAGCCTGGAGCCTGCTTCAGATTCTGTGTCTCCCTCTCTCTCTGTTCCTCCCCTGCTCATGCTCTGTCTCTCTCTCTTTCAAAAATAAAAATAAGCATTAAAAAAATTTAAGAATAAACATTACCCAAAAGAAGATATCCAAGTGGCTGAGAAGCACATGTTCAACATCACCAGTCCTCAGGGCAATGCTAATGAAAACCACAGTGAGGTACTACCGTACACACATGAGAGTGACACGCGTTAAAAAGACGGTCAATACCAAGTGTAGTGAGGCCGGGGAGGAGGTGGAGAAGCTGCACCTCTCTCCTACAGCTACATCGCTGCCGGGAGTGCAAAATGTTACAGGCGTTTTCCAAACAAGACGACCGACCGTCCCTTGTAGTGTTAAATACTCATTTACTAGACTGTCAAGCCATTCCATTCCTAGGTATTTACCCTAGAGAAATAAAAACGTATGCCCCCATGAAACATGGATGCAAATATTTATAACAGCATGATTCATAATGGACGAAAACTAGAAACAACACAGAAAATTCACACACCATGGAGTACTATGGGGCAATAAAAAGGGACAAAATATTAATACTTACAACAACACGAAAAAATCTCAGAAATATTATGCCACATGAAAGAAGCCATAAAGAAAAGGCTATGTACCGAATGATTCTATTTATAGGAAATTCTAGAAAAGGCGGGGTGCCTGGGTAGCTCAGTCAGTTAAGCGTCTGACTCTGATTTCAGCTCAGGCCATGATCTCACGGTTCATAGGTTCAAGCCCTGCCATTGGGCTCTGAGCTGACCAAAAGGAACCTGCTTGGAATTCTTTCTTTCTCTCCCTCTCTGTCTCTGTCTCTCTCTCTCTCTCTCTCTCTCTCTCTCTCTCTCTCTGCCCCTTCCATGCGCATGTGCTCCCTCTCTGCCTCAAAAATAGTAAATAAATAAACTTTAAATCCTGGAAAACAGATCACTATCTGCTTGGGACTGGGATGGAGAAATGGGATCAATGGGAGCAAAGATCACAGGGACTCTTGTTGGGTAAAGGACTGGTCTTAATATTCAGTAGGATGGGGCCCCTGGGTGGCTCAGTAGATTAAGCGTCCTACTTCAGCTCAGGTTATGATCTCATGGTTCATGAGTTAAAGCCCCGTGTTGAGCTCTGTGCTGACAGCTCAGAGCTGGAGCCTGCTTCGGATTCTGTATCCCCCTCTCTCTCTGCCCCTCCCTCATTCATGCTCTGTCTCTGTCTCAAAAATAAATAAATGTTAAATATATATATATCAGATAGAATGGTGGTAACATGATTGTATCTACTTAGCAAAATTCATGAAAGTGTGCTTTGAAAACGGATGAATATTATTATATATAACTATTTCCATAAAAAAAAAAAAAAAGAAAAAAAAAAAGAGAGAGAGGACATGTGGCCACAGAAAGAGATGCCAGGCCTGCAGGTGGAGGAAAGATGGGCAGATCTCGCAGCCAGAAGGTGGCCATCTGCAAGCCAAGAAGGGAGGCTGCAGGAGAAGCCAAACCTGCCTGCACCTTGATCTTGAACTAACGCCCCCGGAACTGTGAAGAAATGGATGTCTGCTGAATCAGGCCCCCAGGACTGTGGTATTCTGTCACAGCAGCCCTAGCCGACTAATATACACCACCTTAGTTCCATAAAGACAGCTGCTGCTCAGTGAGACAGGACGTCTGTCCCCGTGGAGGTCAGACAGGAGGCATGACTTCGGAGCACGGACCCGCACCGACAGCAGGCGAGGGCCTGGCAGGGATCCACACATCTGGTTTCCTGCCTCGGTTCCAGGCGCAGCGTGGGGCACTGGGCACACTGGGCAGGCTGGCGGAACCCGCCCGAGGCCCAGGGAATGGCTGCCTGAATTTCTGCTTCCTTCCATCCCTACCAGACAGTCACCGGGTCCCCCTGCAAAGGAGGCAATTGATACAAACCACAGGGCCCAGATGCAGGGTCACAGAAGGGCAGGGTCCCCCTTCCATGGGGCTCCAAAGAGAGGCTGAAAAGTTTATGGCTGTGTGAGACGTTTACAACAGAAAACACTGGTTTCTCAAACTGCTCTCGGGTTGCTAAAGTGAATTTCCTCTAAAGCTGAAAGGTACCCGTCCATCTGCTAGACGGTACCCTCCCCAGAGGCACAGAAAGCAGAGGCTGGGCAAGCTGGCATGGAGCCAGGCT
>NC_043701.1:140855217-140869283 GCF_006229205.1 Suricata suricatta | reverse complement strand
GGAAGGAGCTGACAAATCAAGCCACAACTGGGGTAGGTGCTGTGGAGGTCCTCCTACCTGCAAAGTGGCTGTAACTTTGACCTGAATGTAGCACAGAACCATAATAAGAGAAATCGACTCTGTTTTGTGAATCACCGCCAAAAGTTGACAAAGATTTGCAAAATCCATCCTCGCTCGTCACACATTCAAAACATTCTATATTGAAGATAGTATCGTTTCATTAAGATACACAGAAACCATTCCAGAACTTAGAGCGTTCAGATCAAGAAAGCACCAGGTCGCAGCTGGAGGCTCAGCCCGATCCAGATCTACTAGAAAGACTCCTGGCGAACAGATGACTGAGGGCTTCCTGTTCAACAAAGAGAGGAACGGGCTGGGTGGCCTTGACCCAGGGACAGAGATACCTGTCCAGGGACCTGGGAGAAAGGATCGCACAGACAGGTGGCAGAATATGCCCTCAGGCCAGTCCCCAAAACCCGTGGGTTCCTCAAGTGAACAAAAATCCAATCAGCAAATTGAATAACAGCCTTTCCCTGAAAATCAAGGAAGATTCAGGTGTGGGCAGCACCTACTTTGGTCCTGAGGCAGCTCAGACCAAAGCATTCACAAATTGTTTTCTGGGTACGTCCTGCCCTTCCAGCTGGTTACCCTGGGGGCACCCCAGCTGAAACAAAGACTCCTGGAGACAGGTCCTGATCGTGGGGAAAGGCCTCTCTCCAAGGTGCTTTTAATCAGCCTCTGGAGATTTTATTTTGCTCCGCAAATGTGTTTGAGACTCAGGCTGGAGGGAAGGAAGGGAGTGGCTGGTGGTGCCCAGAGGAAGCAAGGTCCTTGCAAGAGGGAAGAAGAAGAAAACCCAGCCAACTAAAGCATCAGGGAGCAGATTGAAAGGGCCCAGGCTCACACCATCCTCTCACTAGCCTGTCATGCAGACAACAGCCCTGGCCCCTTGCAAATCCTCGTGAGCCTACGGCAGGGGACTTGGCCTCTGTTAGTGGGGCTGGGAGCACAAGCAGAGAACCTTGTCCCTGACCGTCCCTACAATCCAGGGCCATGGTGGCCGAGCCTTTGTTACCATATGTAACGCCTGGTGGCCAAAAGGGGAAAGAGAGCTCCAACCTGCCTTGCCGCAGCGCTGGCTGGCACACGGGGCCTTCAGAACACGAGGCATGGTATCTGCAGCTCCCAGTAGGAGACACTCGCTCCTGGCGTCGTCTGGAGGAGCAGAGAAGCAGGGAGGTCTGGCAAAGCACTCGCACAGAAGTACAGCTGTTGGGGAGCACTCTGGAGCTCCAGGGGGCCCTGGATTAAGGAGGGAAGGTCCAGGCCTCTGGTGAACTCGTATGCCAGGGACCCCCAAAATGCAAAGGGTTCCTGTGAGCAGAACCCCAATGCATGCCCCCCCACCACACTGGGGAGGAACTGGGCTGATCCAAGCCACAGGTGACTGTGCCCTTCCCCCTTTGGGAAAAGCCATCTGTTAGGGTGATAGCATCTCTGATGGGAATAAGAATAATGACTGACACATCACAAACCATGCAAATGAAAAGGGAATGTGTCGCTTTTTAATTCCAGGCAAATGAAAAGTCATACAAGAAAGACGATGTAATCACAGGACCAACCTGACCTGCAGGGAACAGTCTTTTTCATTAAATTAAGAGGACTTGGGTGGCTGAAGAAACTAAGGAGGGAGGGGGCAGGAAATAGGAGAGTTGACCCCACATCTACTGACAGGAAGTCCATAGATAATTGTCTGATTGTGATAAATCAAGAAACAGTAGGTTAACTTTGTCAGTCAGGACAATAAAGTTCATACTAGAAAGAACAACTAAAGGACGGAGAGAGGTTGTGCCTAAGGAGCAGCACTGGGTGGGAAGGGGGAGGCCGGGGTCTGCTGGGTCCTGCATTCTTCTCCGTGGGATCTCAGACTTGTGAACTCCCCACTCTGGGCCTCAGTTTCCCTGTGTGTGTCATATCGGTACATTTAAGTAAGTGATCTTCAGTGGCTGCGTGGTGTGGAGTTCCGGGCGTGTGGGTTTATGTGGATGGATGCACCGTGGGTGCCGGGTGTGAGGATAAATACATTTGTCAAGCTCATGACACCCTGAGTATTACACAGAACAAGACCACACCTGCCCCCCGCCCCTGCACATGCCTCAGAATGGTGCTCGACCTCCAGCGGGCACACAATCTCTTCAGGGCAGCCTTGCCCTTCCCTAACTGAGCCCAAAGAAACATGCCCATCGGCTCCCAGGCTGAGGGCCCGGCCACAGGAAGGCACCTCCGAGCCAGCGTCACAGTTACACCTGGAGTCATTCCAGCCCACATGGCAGTTGTGGCTCTTTTTTGCAGATGCTGCCATGATCACCCTGCGGGAGGCATCTTTACCTCTGCAACCTCCTCCCTGCCTTCTGAGCTCCTGCTTTGACCTCCTCCAGCCTGCACCCCCAAGACAGACCACATCTGCACCTTCTTATGTGATGGGAACATGCGTCCCTATGCCGAATGAATGAACAAGTGAATGGATGCATGAACCGAATCATGGATCACTTTGTTCCCTGGGCATCGAACATCTTCCCTGGGCTCCAGAATTGAAGGAATTAAGGCCCTGAAGAGACACAAAGCAGGTGGAAACTGACATGCACACTCCACTCAGCAAGAACAAGGAATTACAGTGAAAACTTATTTTCACGGACTTCTTTGTATACACTTCCTCTGGAGACAAAGCCAGGAAAATGAGGAAGTTGTTCCCATAGAAAGACCACTTTAGGGGCTCCTGGGTGGCTCAGTCGATTAAGCATCCAGCTTTGGCTCAGGTCATGATCTCACGGTTCGTGGGTTCAAGCCCTCTGTGGGGCTCTGTGCTGACAGCTTGGAGCCTGGATCCTGCTTCAGATTCTGTGTCTTCATCTCTCTCCTACTTGTGCTGTCTCTCTTTGTCTCTCAAAAAAAAAAACATTAAAAAAAAAAGGTCACTTTCAAACCTTCCAGGGAATCTTCAGGCCTGGCACCCAGCATGGCCGCCTGAAGCCATGTGGCCAAAGGGCAGTTTCTTTTACTCATAAAACAAGTTGGGACAGGAAAAGCTGGTGTGTTTTGGCACTTTCCAAGATGCTTGTGACCTTTGAGACTGAAGCTCTGAAGACAGAGAAAGAGTGTGGTTAGCACCTAGTATGCATCACCAACTTTTATACATGTTCTCATTGAACCCTCACAATGACCTTGTGACATAGGGATCATTACCCTGATTTGCAAATGAGGACACCAGAACTAATCTATCCTCCCTTGGGTTGCGTTGCCAGTGAGAGTCAAGCGGGGGTGAACCCCAAAACACATCCTTCCTCCTTACCTACCCACTTGCACAAGACTCGTTTCACACGGTGCTTGGCCTGGATGAGGAGGGACACTGGGGCATCAGACTCCAGGAGGGAATGTGGGAGGTGCCTTCTCTGCTCCTCCCTCCATTTCCCAGGCTGGGGAATGGCTGGAAGTTCACAGCAGTCTGATGGTCAAAGGGGGGCCCTTGCTGAGAGCTGAGTCTAAGACAGGACCCAGTGCAATTCCTTATGAATGGAATCCTCAATCCCCCCATGGTAACGCTGCTCCCCTCCGAATGGGTCTCTCCATTTTTCCCCGTTTCCGAATATTTTAAATGCACTTAAATGAAGTGATTATTTAAGGATTTCTGTGAGTTGTCTGGTATTTGTTTTGAGGGTTGTTTTTTTTTTTTCCTTTTTAATTTTGTTTTTGTTCGACAGAGTTGAATCATCAAAATATTGTAAAGCTCTTTTCTGGCTCACTAACTGATATACTCCTGCCTAATTGCCTGCTGTTTCATTTCTTCTTTGTTAAAATGACACAGGGTTTTTGGTTTTGTGGCTTCTAAAAAACAAACGGTGTTGCTTCGCTACCCCTCCATCTGCATCCGCTCCAGGATGACCGCACACAGCACAAGTTCCACAGATTGTTGGTCCCTGGCGCAGGAGGTGGGACGCAGGAGCGGGGAAGGGTGGGGACAGGGGACAGCAGCCTGCCAGGAAAGCTCCCCACCTTCCTGACGCCCCAGCACCCTCGCCTGATAGCACCTAGCAGACCTCCTGATATCATCAGCAGGCATGAACTGCCTATGCTCTGAGTTGCCAACGGATTTTTAAAGCTCCTGGGAGGCTCTAACAAGAAACTGCAGCCTTAAACCAGTTGGTCTCATGCAGGCCACGTACTGCGCCCTCCAGGCACCCTGCACAGATGAGAGCCCCGCCTGATGCTAGACACGAGGACCCCTCCCAACACTATGTTTCTGATCGCTAGCTTTGACCTCACCTCTGGTTCCACGAGCTCACCTTGGAATCACAGGACTGATTGTTCTTCTAGCCCCACACATGGTATAGTGTGTGTGCTGGCCACTGACTGCCTGGGGGTGCCCCGGGCCGACCTTGTCTGGGTCTGACCATGGGCTTGTCCATGAGGCCCCGCCTCTTCCAGCTTCACCCAGGTCCCTGGATAGGAAAGCAAACCCCAGTAAGTGCTTGGCAATGTTAGAACTTCAGAGAGGTACGTTTTTCTGAGCGTACCTCGGCCAGTTCCATAGACTCTTGCCCAGACCAGAGGTTGACTGGGAACCACTTTTATGATCCTGACCTCCTGTACTATAGAAGAGAAAATACCGAGGCCCAGTGAGAGGAAAGTAGGGTCCAAGGCCACAGTGTGAGTCAGTGGCAGAGCTGGGACCAGACCAGGAGCCAGACTTCTAACCTGGTGCTATGCTAAGTCCAGACTTGACTTCTCTCCACCCCACCCAAAATATCTATCTGCTCTCTCCTTCTGCATACTGCTTTATTGCATTCTCCAGAGCCTTAGGCTCATGAGTTTCTAATTTATTCTGCAATTTTCTCAAGTTTTCTTGAGCTTAAGAATTATCTGGAGTGCTTATCAAAGCATTGGATTGCTGGGGCTTAACCTAGACATCCTGGTTTAGAATTTCTGGGGGAGGGGTGCTTGGGTGACTCAGTTGGTTAAGCGTCTGACTCTTGGTGTTGACTCAGGTCATGATCACACAGTTTCATGAATTTTAGCCCCCCTTGGGGCTCTGCAGTGACAGCATGGAGCCTCTTTAGGACTCTCTCTCCCTCCTTCTCTCTCTCTGCTGCACCTCCATTCATGCTGTCTCTGTCTCTCTCAAAGTAAATAAACTTAAAAAAAAAAAGAATATCTGGGAGAAAGCCTGCTATTCCAATAATTCTTTTTTTTCATGTTTATTTATTTTGAGAGAGAGACAGAGACACAGAGAAAGAGGGGGGGAGAGAGAGAGAGAGAGAGAGAGAGAGAGAGAGAGGGAGTCTCAAGAAGGCTCCACACTGTCAGCACAGAGCCCAATGCAGGGCTTGATCTCACATACTGCAAGATCATGACCTGAGCCAAAAGCAAGAGTCCAACACTGAATTGACTGAGTCACCCAGGCACCCCTCCAGTAATTCTTGTCATCAAGGAAGTTTGTAAAACTTTGCTGAGGTCAACTGGGAATCATTGGAGGTTTCAGAGCAGGGACATAACATAAATAGTCATGCTTCTGAAAGATTAATCAGGTGGCTCTGTGGAGGCCAGACTGTCCCCATCAAGTTGTAAAGAGCTCTGATACGGGGTACCTGGGAAGGCATCTACAAGATCTGAGTGGAGGGATGAGACATGTAGGCCCTGCAGTCATGTCTTCCTCTCATGACCCTGCCTTCCTGGCCCCAGCTGAGACAGCATGCACACATGACACAGCAAGGGGACAATTAGGTTGTCCCTCTAGGGATTCAGCACTGGCACCTGAATGACTCTCTGCCTCATCTCCCTGGTCTACTCCTGCCCAGATCAAAGTCCACACCTACCCTGATGTCCTGAGCCAGAGCACAACTCCTCCTCCTTTGAGTACCCGTGTCACCTGTCCTTGGCCGCTCCTCCAACCCTAGTTACTTCCTTCCATCCTAAGTCAGGGAGGTACATGTCCCCTTCAGCACTAGCCTATAAAGTCTGTTAGGAATTGAGACTCCAGCTCATTCTTTTTTGTTTCTACCCAAGACTCCTTGGACGTAGACCACAACATATTGGTCTGGGCATCCAAAACTATTTTTCTAACTACAACTCTACTTGTTCCATGGAGACCCTAAATCCTCTACACTTTCTTCCAGCCAATTCTCGAAGTGGCCAGGAGGTTTCCTTTATGAGCTTTGAGAATGAGACCTCTTAGCTACCATGAGACATCTGCAATTTGCCTCTTGTCTTCTGTCTTCCAGGAGCTGTCACAATGTCTCTTTCCTTTACCTACTCAAAGAGGGGGGCATGGCCCAGTGCCCCACAGGGCCCAGTTGCTGCTCATTAGGCACTGATGCTCAATGATAAATACATGGGAAGTCAACATTGCTGCCACCCCCCCCCAATTCTAAATCTATCCATGCCTTGTCTTTTCTATGTCCCACAGAGACACATTGAACACATTTATTCATTCAATATAGATGACTGTGCATCTGCTTGGTACCAGGGCCATTAAGATACAACCCATTCAGAGTCACTTAAGGTATCTGTCAGAAGCACTTGGAGTGAAGGCCTGTCTTCCTTGCAATTCCATCTCACCCCCCCCAAAATGACCCCCTTTGCCTGAAGCCATGCATATGCATGATGATGCTCTCTTCCTCTATCAAAAGTTCATGTCAAGAGAGACCCAATACCCTCCTGTGAATTAACCTCCATACAGTCTTCCAGACCGTGCTAACTCCTAGAGTAGACATATCTTAGGCCCACACTAACAAATATCTCTTGAATATTAAATGAACATCTTTCCCACACAAATGCTATACAAAGACATCCTCTCCGCTCTCCTCCTTGACCCTTCATACACATCCTCCTACATCACACTAACTAAGAAGCCTTCATGGCTCTTAAAGGACTTTCAACACTATGGTTGAGGGCCTCGTAGCATCAGGGAGATGTAATTCGAGAGTACAATTATATTAATCCTCTTTTACAAATGAGGCAAGTGAGACTCAGAGAAGTTAAGAGCTTCTCAGAGCTGGGAGGATTGGATGTGGTATTTGAATCCAGGTTCTTTGCTCCTGGTTGCTGTGCTTTTTCCATTCCGGCTTCTCTAGGAGTGAGGAAAAGGCACCTTGATCAAGCACCTACTCTGGTCCAGGTGTCTTACAAGCTTCATCTCATCTAATCTTTGCAGTGACCCCATGAGGCAGATATCACCCCCATTTTATAAACGAAGTGACTGAAATACAGGGAGGTCAAGTAACTTGCCAAGATCATCCAGTTATAGGTAAAGGGGCAGGATTCCTATTTAGGTCTCCTGGATCTAAAACCCATGATTTTGCCCTTCACCACATTGCCCTGCCATGTAGAAAACTCTATATTCTATGACCTTCTCATTGGAAAACCAACCCTCATGCTACTGCAATCCTCATAAATAAATTACCTACCAATTAATTAAGTCATGAGCAGCAAAGGGTGCTGTAATTCCCAGACTCCCAACCAGCTGAGTAGAGCACACTGGGTAGCTGGTCTGTGTAATTTTAAAAGTTAACAAGTGTATTAGCTCAGAGATCTCACTGCAGGACAGAATGCCTGTCCACATCATAAAAGTACCTTAAAGGGGCACCTAGGTGCCTCAGTTGGTTAAGGGTCTGGCTCTTGGTTTAGACTCAGGTCATGATCTCACCATTTGTGAGATCAAGCCCTGCATCAGGCTCTGCACTGACAGTACAGAGCCTCCTTGGGATTCTCTCTCTCCCTCTCTCCTCTCTCTGCCTCTCTCTCCCCTGCCTGTGCTCTTTCTCTCTCAAAATAAATAAATAAACATAAAAAATTTTAAGTATCTAAAATCACCAAACTTCTAGGAGTTTGACTGGAAATTGAAAGGGTTATTGTGGAATCATATTTGTAGAAGCTTTATTAAGATGTAGGTTATGGGGCACCTTGGTGGATCAGTTGGTTAAGCGTCCAGCTTCGGCTCAGGTCATGATCTCACGGCTTGTGGGTTAGAGCCCCGTGTCCCGTGGCAGGCTCTGTGCTGAGAGCTTGGAGCCTAGAGCTTGCTTTGGATTCTCCCTCTCTCTCTCTACATTTCACCTATTCACACTTTGTCTCTCTCTCTCTCCCTCAAAAATAAATAAATAATAAAAATGTTTTTCTTTAAAGGCATAACTTATACCCACTACAAACTCAGATTTTAGCTCATTTTTCAGATAGGCTGTGGTATAGACTTGCTTAGGTCTTCCCTCCTAGTTTTACTTTCCTCACAGGGAAGAAAAAGAA
The DNA here is from genome assembly GCF_006229205.1 of Suricata suricatta. Taxonomy (NCBI): domain Eukaryota; kingdom Metazoa; phylum Chordata; class Mammalia; order Carnivora; family Herpestidae; genus Suricata; species Suricata suricatta. Next base: position 140,860,988 of record NC_043701.1, on the reverse strand, counting down.
AGGAAAGAAAATGGTAGGTGAGGTGGACTTGAGATCACAATGGGGGCAAAGCATCTGGGTCATAGGGCAGAATGCATCAGGACCTCATTTGGGGACCACAGGAACTCCTTGGGGGGTGGGAACCAATACCCACTGACTGCCTTGCCCTTCTCATGTTTCCACCTCTCACTCTCCCACCCCTGTCACTGTCCTGTGGGCCACGTGGGGCAGTGAGAGGGCATTGAGGACACCAACCCACCTGATTGTTGTTCCAGAGAAATCCTCATGCTCACAGGGCTGGTCTCCTTCAGGCGCTGAGCACAGGCTGTACTTCCACCATTGCACAATCCTCTTGATGAGGGGCCATACGGCAAGCTGAGGGCCAAGCACAAGCTAGCACCCACCCCTCACCCCACCCACCTCCCCCATCCCCCACCTTCGCACCCCCACCACCCCCTAGGGTAGGATATGTGAGATGCTCCTCAGGCACTCCTGGCTGCCCAAGGACCAAGGAAAGGGAAAGAAAACCAATGATTACCTGATAGAATCCCCATCAGTTTACAAGTGTCTCATCAATAGTCGAATCTGCAGGAACTCTCTATTGTTGTAATGATAATGCTTTGCTTAGAGGGAAAAACCACTTTAGCTTGACAATAGCCAGGCCTCCAGTAGTCTATGAGTCTTCTTTAGCAGATGGAAATCCCTTTAAGAAACCTCCTCTTGACTTTTTGCCCCCAATTCCACAGTATCTAAGCAGTCACTCTTCATAATCCCAGTGCAGCTTTTTCTGCCCACAGGCCCAGGCTTTAATAAAATCACTTCTTTTGCACCAAAGACATCTTCAAGAATTTTTTCTTGGCCATCAGCTCAGAACCCCCATCACCCCCAAACCCCTCACTCTCGTGCATGGGTTGGTCCATGCTAACTCCTCCATCTCTTCCAACATGCCTTCCATAATTCAGAGATTCTTCGTGTTTTGTCTCCTGTTCACTTACTTATCCTGTAAGGATCAAATATTGTGAGGATTTGAGCACAGACTCATAGCGCACTGCCTCTGCCTTCTTGAACTCCTATACCATTTTTCCAACACTGTCCTGACTCCAGCTTTCTCCTGGGTGTGTGAAGTTCTTTTCCTAAAACACTACATGTTTGAAACTGAGCTACTGTTATGTGCCAACAACAGAGGCAGGTAAATGACAGCTGGCTTCAAGAAGCACCCTATAAAAACCAGGACTGACCTGAGTGGCAAGGAGAGGTTTCTGAAAAGGCAGCATCATCTCATCATGTCCCAAAGAGAGCTTCGTTGTCTTCCTCTGCTCCCTTCTCCTGATAGATGCTCTGTCTTGGTTAATGGACTCATCATTCATTCAGTGACTCAGTCCAGAAAGTGGAGGACGACCCTGAACTCTTACATCCAATCACCAGTCAAGTGTTGTCAATTTTGTCCCTTCGATATGTCTCAAGCATGCCCTCTTCTTTCTATCCCTAGATTCCATTACCTGATTCCAGCCCTTCTCTCCCACGTGAATGATTGCAGTGACTTCCTCACTGGGCTGCCTGCTGTGGTTTTCCCCTGAATAATCCAATCCTCCCTCAACTCTGCTGCCTCAGGGGTCTTTAGGAAATGCAAACTCTAACCTCTAAGAGCATTACATGTGCTTGCACCTGCCTGTAGCTCCCTGTCCCTCCAGCCCCAGGACTGCGAAGACCCTAAGCATTTTCCTGCTTGTACCTGGAGATATGAAGCCATTTCCAGGTGCAGAGACAAACTGTGCTAGTTCTTACCCATATTTTTCAGTGTGGTCTGTTCTCTTCATCTAGATCCGCCCTGCCCAGAGCTCCCAAAACATTGCCAATCTTCTGCCAGGGAAATCCCCATTCTTCAATGTCCTCTTCAGGGACAGTCTGAAGAACCAACACTTACCTAACACATCTAATTTCCCCTCAGCACTAATTAGTCCTTCCTCTACTTGCTCTATATACTTGAGCAAACGTGTTGACCTCCCATCTCCCTGAACTACTCAAGAGCAGATGTCACACATCCAGAGGTCCTCTCCCACTGAATGAACAGAACTCCATTCAACCAACCAGCTCACTGCAGAAAACCTGAAGCTCATCACTTTGTGTAGAGTCTGAGTACGTACTTCTCTGTCATCCTTGGAAATGGTATTTAAAAGTGAAAGACAATGACACATTATAAGTTAAGGTAAAATAACTCACTCCCATCCTAGGTACTGGCAAATGGCACAAGGTGCCCTGAGATGAACAGAGAAAGAAGACCAAGCTACTGAGTGGGGCAGCGGCCATGGGACAAGTCACTGGGTTCCAAAATATAATGACTTTTATGGGAAATGTTTGGGAATATTATTCTGTGGAGCAGGATATGATTCCTCAACATGGAGAGTAAAGAGGACAATGACCCCCCCCAAAATGCATCTAGTGGCTGTTACAGGACAAGCGTTTTGTCAAACATTTTATAACATTGAATCCCTCAACAGTCATGCATAATGCATATTATTAACCATTTGCAAATAAGGAGTTAAGTTAAATACAGAAAGTAGTCCTAGTTTTATGCTAATAATGACAAAATAAGAATTTAAACTCAAATCTGACTAGTTCAAAGACCAGCTTCCCAGACCAAATGTCTAATCAAAATAAAGAACATAAAAGTTGTAATATAAAATGATAGGCAATAAAAAAGGAACACCTAAAATCATAACTATAGTGGTTAGGATTAAGTTCAGCTTCAGTTAACAGTGACAGAAAATGATAGTAGCTGAAAGCAGGTAGATGTATATGTTTGTCTTATTTCAAAGGGTGAAGTAGGCAGGTCAGGGCTAGGTTAATGTCTGCAGTATCATCAGTCATTACCATTCCCAGGGGACAGCCCTTCTGCTCATGTCCCAACATGAAGCTCCAACCATCACATCCATATTTCAAGAAGCAAGGATGGAAGGAGAGGAAGAAGGGGCAAAACACTCCAGACTCTGTTGTGCAACAAGGCCACTTAACCTTATTGCCTGGAATTTAATTACGTGCCTTCAGCTGAATGCAAAGGAGGATGGGAAATGTAGTCTTATTCAATGCAGCCATGTGCCCTGGTAAAAATCAACACTTCTGTGAAACGGAAAATGGCCATTAGGATAAACAAGTAATGGCCTCTGACACAAATATTTAATACTAAATATATTATAAATATTGTTTCCAAATTATTGTATTAATATACCACTGTTCCTACAGAAGAAAATGCATCCATTTGTACATTAATGTGTGCTCATTTGGAAGGACTCCAGTCTTTATTAACAAACCTGGCAAGTCAGAAAGTATGGAAGTGAATGATTATTACATGCCTCATGCCTTGGGTTCAAGTGAGGAGGGGGAAAGTAAGTTTTATCATTAATTATGATAATAGAGAAAATGTGGTAATTCAGAGCACACATCACATTTAATGGGGAATTGCTGAAGGCATTTATTTGCTCTACAGTTAGATACAAGACAAGGATGTGCATTTTCACAACTCTTACTTAACACGAGAGACAATAGCCAATCAGTTAGATAAGAGGAAATCACAGTAAAAGCAAAATAGAACGTATGGCTTTTATATCGACAGAGAAAAACTCAACCCACCCAATGAAACACAGAAATGAGGAAAAACACACAAAGCAAATGGAAAATATGACATAAGATGCCACATGAGCTCTAACTTAATAATAGTAAACACAAATGGGTTAATCTTACCAATTTAAAATAAGACTCTTACATTGGATTAAGGAAAACAATATGTACCAACATGTTGTCTTAGATACATTTCAAACCAAGAAATAGAGGGAAAAAATGTTTAAATGAGGAGAGATACACCAGGAAAATATGAAGCCAAAGAAAAGCTGGAAGAGTAATCTTAATACCTGACAAAATGGAATTCAAAGCCCAGAGTAAAGAGTAAACATATATATTGATCAAAAGAAATAGCAGGGTAAAAATATGTAATTATGAATATTTATGTACTTTATGATATAATTGTTATAATAATTCAAAATATAGAAAGCAATAACCTCCAGGATTGCCAACACGGATCAGAACAAAGGTGGGGAAATTAAAATAAAAGGTAGAATGAAACAGGAAACACCTACAGGCACAATATTAATAAAATCATAATAAATAAAACAACTACACATTAATAAAACTTAAAAACTCAGATAAAAGAAATAGACTTCTTGAGCAGATATGGAGAAGAATGTGGGTCTGACCCAGTGACCAGCAGAGCCCACTGCCCCAGATCCCTGCCCCTTGACTAAAGGTCTGAGCCCAGATGCCAAAAGTCCACCTGTCATTCTTCATACCCCGAGGCTCATCTCTGAGAGGACACCCACCTTCCATCACTCTAGTCTCAGAATTTTCAGATATGACCAGATAGCACCCTTGGAGAGGCAAAGGACACATGAAGATAACACAGTATCTCTGATACAATCCTGAAACCGAAAGGCCCTTTAGGTAAAAACTCAGAAAGGCTGAATAAAGTATGGACTTCAGTTAAAAATAATATATCAATAAGAGCACCTGGATGGTTCAGTTGACTGAGCACCTGACTTTGGCTCAGGTCATGATGTCACGGCTCATGAGTTCGAGCCCCACATCAGGCTCTGCGCTGACAGTTTACAGCCTGGAGCCTGCTTCATATTCTGCGTCTCCCACTTTCTCTCTGCCCCTCCCATGCTTGTGCGCTGTCTGTCTGTCTGTCTCCCTCTCTTTCTAAAATATAAATAAAATATAAATAAACAGCAAAAAAGATGGAGAGACATCTGCTACTCTGCACCCTAAGCTTGAGACCCATGGAGTTGCATCAGCCCAGGCTAGAACCCCAGCAATGGCCCAAAAGGGGGTCTTGGATCAGAGGCTGCTCTCCATGGCTGCACCCCCAGACCATTTTCAGATCATCCTCAACCCTTGGCTGGCCATACCAAACCCTAGACAACAGCCGTGGGTCCTTGCCCAAGCCTGCCCCTTTCAGGTCAAGTTTCCAGGGCGCAGTCCAAACTCACTCAAAGATTGTCACAACTTTATGAGAGAGTGCTAGAACGAGTCCTACAAATGCTTCCAGCTCTAAAAACTTCTCTAAATTTCTACACCAACTCTACAAAACTGTACTCTTAAATCTCCTTCTTCCTGTTCCAGACTCCTCATTTTCAATTTCTCTGCAGTGCTCCTGGAAATGAATGAAACCCCTAAGAGCCTACAGCTTTCTTTCTACCCAGACCCCATGAAAAGAGAATTCTGTGCTTGAAAACGCATGGGCTACAGGAAAAAGGGCAGGCGGCCACCCATAGAAGCTACTTCGAAAGTTAAATTTCCATCCACATCTCCTTCATTCATCTTTTGGCAAAGAGCAGAGAGAGGATTAAGAATGAGGAGGATTCCATCAAGTCAGGCAAAATTAATTAGCTGCAATTTCACTGCTGAGCTGCCAGGTAAATTTCACAGTGTAATCACTCCAAGTTCCTGCATTAAAGTGACAATAACATCTTATAAGCATTCAATATCCCATTTCCCTCCATGCATGGTCAAGCCTAAGAATTAGGTACTAGCCCAGCTGCCATGCTTGGTTTGGATCTGGGAAGAATCAAATTTTGTAAAATGTTTCTCGTAAAGAAACACAACAGCTGCTGTCTCCATTTTCCCTCCTCCCCACTCACCTCTGCACCCTGGAAAGTAGTTGGACTCCTCTCTCTGGGCCTGTGAGCGAGGCTGGCTGGCAGTGTGGCAGAGTGAGAGCACGCAGGTGTTGCCTGTTAACC
>NC_043701.1:140853589-140855117 GCF_006229205.1 Suricata suricatta | reverse complement strand
GGCTCTAAATGAGATGAATAATAAGTTGGAGGCTGCCAATGCACGTATTGAAGAAGCAGAGAGGAGAAGAAGCGAATTAGAAGACACAGTTATAGCAAAAGAGGAGGCCGAGAAAAAGAGAGAGAAAATGATTCAAGAGCACGAAAGGAGAATCAGAGACCTGAGTGATACAATCAAACGGAACAATGTCCGTATCATAGGAGTTCCTGAAGAGGAAGACAAAGACAGAGTGCTTGAAGGCGTGCTAGACCAAATTATACACAAAAATTTCCCCAATCTGGGGAAAGAGAAAGACATTGAAATTCAGGAGACATAACGAACTCCCCTAAGATGTAACGTAAACCTTCAGCACGACATATCATAGTGAAATTTGCAAAATATAAAGACAAAGAGAGACTTCTGAAAGCAGCTAGGGAGAAAAAGGCCCTAACATACAAAGGGAAACCTATCAGAGTGGTTACAGACCTATCTAATGAAACTTGGCAGGCCAGAAAGGAATGGCAGGAAATCTTCAGTGTGATGAACAGGACGAATATGCAGCCACAAATCCTTTACCCAGCAAGCCTGTCATTCAAAATAGAAGGAGGGATAAAGGTTTTCCCAAATAAACAAAAGTTGAGAGAATTCATCACCACCAAACCAGCCCTACAAGAAATCTTAAGAGGGACTCTATGAGGGAAATGTAGCAAAGAATAAAGGTACAAGAGACATCACTACAAACATGAACTCTACAGGGAACACAATGAATCTAAACCCATATTTTTCAATAATAACACTGAATGTCAATGTACTGAATGCTCCAGTCAAACGACACAGGGTAGCAGAATGGATCAAAAACCAAAACCCATCTATTTGCTGCCTACAAGAGACTCACCTTAGATCTGAAGACACCTTCAGATTGAAAGTAAGGGGATGGAGAAATATCAACCATGCAACTGGAAGCCAAAAGAAAGCTGGAGTAGCCATACTTATATCGGACAAACTGGACTTTAAAATAAAGTCAGTAACAAAAGATGAAGACGGACACTATATAATAATTACAGGGACTCTACATGAAGAAGAGCTAACAATTATAAATATTTATGCGCTGAATTTGGGAGCTCCTAGATACATAAAACAATTAATCACAAACAAAAGCAATCTTACTGATAAGAATGTGCTAATTGCAGGGGACTTTAATACCCCACTTACAACAATGGATAGGTCAGCCAGACAAAAAATCACTAAAGAAACAATAGACCTGAATGGCACACTGGTGCAAATGGAATTGATAGATATATTTAGAACTCTGCATTCTGACGCTAGGGAATTCACTTTCTTCTCGAGTGTACATGGCACATTCTCCAAGATTGATCACATACTGGGTCATAAAACAGCCCTCCATAAATACAAAAGAATTGAGATCATACCATGCACACTTTCAGATCACAATGCTATGAAACTCGAAATCAACCACAGGAAGAAGTCTGGAAAACCTCCAAAAATGTGGAGGTTAAAAACTACCCTACTAAAGGATGATTGGGTCAAT
>NC_043701.1:140842064-140853489 GCF_006229205.1 Suricata suricatta | reverse complement strand
AGCGTGAATATTGGTGGTGACAGATGTGGGTGGGGTGTCTATTCCCCACTGCCCAGAGCCAATGTTCAAGGAAAATCCACATTATTCCTCAGCTAATATTCTTTAGCTGTTATTCTTCAGATAGAGCTGACATTTCTGCTATTGGACCTTCCCCAAAATAGCAAGGGCTAGTTGTTTATCTCTAATGGCCCAAGGGAAGAAACACAGCAATTCCATAATTAACGAATGAGGTTGGCAAGACAGCTTGCAATGTAGCCTGGACAGCCACAAGGAATGTCACCCCAGGATCTGGTCAGTTATACACAGCTACCTGGACAAGCTCTGGGGCTAGGCTGGCTGGAGTTAGAATCCAGGCTCTGCAACTTCACCCTTCTGAAGTTTCCTCACCTTTCTACGGGAATGGCGGTACGTATGTTATTGGATTATTGAGATGCACCTAATACAGCACCTGACACAAAATTAGTGCTCAGTATAGCCCTCCATGACAGCAACCACGTGACACCCACCTAATTACAGCTTATTGACTGGCTGATTTCCGTTTAAGGAAACTGAAGATACAGGAGAAAAACTTGAGGGGATTGGGGACTTGTAGTATCTGAATTACACTCATTGGCCCAGAAGGTGTAGAGGGGAGACAAAGCTTGGACCCCAGTAGCAGCTTCCCACACACGAGAAGAAGCAAAGTGAACTGGACGAAGGACATCCATCCACCCTGACTACGGCTCACCAGCCTGAACACCTGCACCACCTGCACCTGTTGTCAGAGAACACTAGTCACGGGGAAGTTTTCCCTGTGTCCAATGAGTCTCGTCAGTAGACCAGTGTAGACTTGAGGTCTGCTATCTGCAGCTACATAGAGCCATTCTACATCTGCTTCCAAATGGTGGCCCTACAAAAACACCTCCTAATATTTATTTATGTTTGAGAGAGAGAGAGAGATAAAGAGAGTCAGAGCACCAGCAGGGGAGGGGCAGAGAGAGAGGGAGACACAGAATCTAAAGCAGGCTCCAGGCTCCTGGCTCTAAGCCATCAGCACAGAACCCCCCAACACAGGGCTCGAACCTACCAACCTACCTATGAGATCATGACCTGAGCCAAAATTGAGAGCCAGACACTTAACTGACTAAGCTACCCAGGCATCCCTGTGAAAGCCCTTCTTATCTCCACTTAAGGACTCTTCATTCCTTCCTTAGTCCCCAAGAACCAAATGGAAACTCTGTTGCTCAGTACTTAATTGCAAGGGCTCTGAAGTCAGATGGATGTGGAGTGAATCTAGTTGGGCCCCCGTCTGGCTATTTTACCTTCCTAAGACTTAAAGCCTCTTATGGAATATGGAGAATTTAATAGAGTAGACACCTCATGGAGCCTGGTACATAATGTGAACACTGGTCTTAACTCATATTAAGCACTTACTAAATGTTAGTAATTTTTATAAAATGAGAACTTACAGGAGACGATAGCTCATAGAGTTTTATGCACAACGCAGGCATAAGTCTTAATGCATATTAAGTATTCCATTAAATACTAGTAATTATTTTCCTTTCAAACTCTTTTTTATTTATGATTCTGACACTTTTAGCCATTCAAATATATATGTATCTATATTTATATACACACACATATGTGTATATATGTGTATATGTGTGTGTGTGTGTGTGTGTGTGTGTGTGTGTGTGTGTGTGTATAAGAGGCTCCCTGAGTGTCTAGTTTCCCCCTACCTTACTGGCTAATAATCCTTTGTTAAGTTGGGCTGTTTGGATGCCTCCAAATGGTAGGGTGTCTGGGTTTTGTCCTAGCCCTTCAGACCTCTATCTACCCCTGGCTTCTAATCCTTACATCTAGGACTGCCCCAACCGTGTTAACTCTAGCTCATATATTTCCATTGAGCTCCACACTTACGTATCCAATTATTTACTAGATATTTACACTTGGATATTGTGTAGTACAAAAGTTAACCTTGCCCCCCAAAAAAGATCTAGTCTTTGCCGTTCACTTCTGAGAGCTTATCTATAAGCCTTGGACTATCCTGACTGATAAGAGTGCCTTTATTTTCCTGAGAGATTTGGACGGCACCAAAGAGGCTAACAATGTGATTTAGGTTAGATGGTATCAGCATAACCAAAGAGACTGGAAATTAAGATCAGTCACATGAGTGCCTGTGTGATGGAGCCCTCTGAATGCCAAGGCCCAGATGAGCCCCTGGTTAGCAATACTCTATGCATATCGTCACACACTGATACCAGGAGAGAAATGCTATCCTGACTTCACAGGGAAAAGACAATGGTGTTCCTTGTTTGGCACTTTTGGACTCTGCTATGAGCTTCTTCCATTGCCTGATTCTAATCTGTATCCTTTCCTAGTAATATCCCATAAACAGGAGTATAACAGCTTTCTGTGAATCCCGAGTCCATCTAGTCAATTATCAAATATGAAGTGGCTTTAAAAGTCCCCAAACTTGCAGCTGGTGTCAGAAGTGAGAGTGATCTGACAGTGCACTTGCTAACTTCAGAGTGGGCAAACTCCTGTGGATTCTAAATAGCATCTCAAATCTAATGTATCCAAAACAAGAACCTTGATCTTTCCTTCCAAAAAATAAAAGAACAATATTTTTTATAATCTTCAAACCATGGCTCCTAATATCTTGGATATGGAAAATAAGCATTGGGGGTGCTCCTTACAGGCCAGGACTGAAGAGGCATCTATCACCTACCCTCACATGCCATGGGCTGAAACTTAATCAGACAGTCATGCCCAACATCCAGGGTGGCAAGAAAATATACAAGACTTGGGTGCCCCGAAGATGTAAGGGCTGTTAGCCATCCCTGTCACACATCACATCAATTTAGGATGAGTGCTCACTTCCTTACTTCTGTTGTTCAAATACCCTAAGTTTATTCCCCCCGCAGGCTGCCCACCACCGTTCTCGCTGCCTGGCTCTCTCTGCATGCCTGGCTCCTTCTTATCACCCAGACCTTAGCTCAAAGGTCACATCCTCAAAGAAGGCTTTCCTGGCCACTCAATCTAAAGGTGACTCCACTCACCGAGGACTTTCTGACATACCCCACTGTTCTACCATTGCCTTGTTATTTCCACACACGATTACCATCTCTACGTTAGATTAAGAAATCCATGAGTGCCTGGCACCAGCAGATGCTCATGAATATTTTTGAATCAAAGAATGAATGAATGTATGCTTTTCTTCCACTCTTCTCTCCAGTCCAGCAACTATCATTATGGTCATTACTCTAAACTCCATATCAGGCCTCTGTTTCAGTTAATTCTTTTCCCAAGGTTTTTTTTTTTTTTTTTTGGTCTTTGTTCTTTCATTTGGAGCATATTCCTCTGTCTCTTCATTTTGCTTGACTTCCTGGATTTGTTTCTATATTTAGGTGGAAGAGCTACTTCTCCTAGACTTGAAAGAATGGTCTTCTGTGTGGCCATCCCTCGTGTAGACTGTGTGCGCCTGATGACTTTGGCTGGCCGGGGCTGGGGGTCCTGGGCACTCTATCCTGGAGTTGCCCGGGCCGGATGGCAATGCACCACCTGGCCGGGTGGTGAAGTGGGCATGGACCTGGGTGTCCCAGGACTCTCTGCATAGGGGCTGGAGTCAAGGTCAGATACAGGCTGAGGGGTCCCAGGGTGCCCTGTGCAGGGGTGCTCTGACAGGGTGGCTGTGGGAACCCAAAATACTCTGTGCGAGGAGCACCCTGGCAGAACAGCTGTAGCTGGGGTGGATGCAAGTTGTGGTGTCCCAGGGTGCTGCCCCTGGCCAGGTGGCTGGAAGCAGGTGTGAGCCAGGAGGTCCACAGTGCTCTGTGCCAGGGGTGCCCCAGCAAGCCACCGGGACCTTAAGTGGTGTGGGCCTGGCGTATTCTGGGGTGCTTTGTACCTGTGTCACCTTGGCACAGTGGCCTGAGCTGTAATGAGTGCTGACCAGGGGTGTCCCAGGGGTGGGATGGCTGGGGGTGGTGGGCCTGGCAGCCCGGAGCTCACTGAGGTGGCAGGCAGGCTATGTGGCCTGGACCTTGCTCCTGTCTTCACTATCAAAGCCAAGGGGGAATATAAACTGGTGCTTGCTGGCCCCTCCAACCCATCCTCCAGCAGGGTTTTAGAGCTGGGTCTTTAATATGCTAGTTGTCCTTTCAGGGTTTAAGTTTTTTTTTTTTAAGTTTATTTATTTATTTTGAGAGAGAGAGAGAGAGAGAGAGAGGCAGGGAGGGGCAGAGAAAGAGAGAGGGAATCCCAAGCAGGCTCTGCACTGTCAGAGTCCAAGGCAGAGCTCGAACTCACAAACTACGAAGATCATGACCCGAGCCATGAAACCAAGTGTCAGGCACTTAACCCACTGAGCTATCCAGGTGTCCGCTCATCTTTTTTTAAAATCATGGCTTTTTTCCTCTGCCTCAGAGCATATGAATGTGCTCCCTCCCTCAGTGCTATCCCTCCCCGCTGCAGTTCCCAATGTCAGAAGTAGGGGTCTCTTTGGGTCCCCTCCTCTCTTGCCATTCTCTCTTTTGTTATGCAGAAGCTATTCTGTCAGCCCTCCATTCTACTTCATACCGTTATAAATAGGTATGGACTGGTGCGTCCACGGAGGAGATAAGTTTAAGGTCTTCCTACATTGGCATCTTGGACCAGAATCTGAATGAACACTTTTCTGTGCATGCCTCAATTGACCAAACATCATCTGAGCAGTACAGCCCAGCCCACAGGATGAGTCTCCATAGAGCAAGAACGCCCATCTCTTCTCTAGTCCTGCTTCCTCTCTCGTAGCAGAGCCCATGTTCCTGAAGCAGACCTTTCAGCCTTTTTTGGGTTGAGCCTAAACTCGACCTCTTCTAGGCGACCTGTCCCTGACAAATTGATGTTAAGGACTGAATAGTGAACCTGGAGGTTATTCATGCTAAACTTTATTTTATTTTCTCTAAATGATAAGGTTTGTCTCCGAAGGTCTTTTCCATGGTGCACTGTATCAGTTCTTCTGTCCAAACTGGGTCAGTACATGAACCGATGGCCCCACAGAGAAAGCAAAATAGTGTTCTTTCGTGCCATCTATCAACCTTGCCCCAAACAGCAGGCAGAACCTGTCCGTGTTCAATTAACCCCAGACAAAATTAAATAGGCCTTTGAGCACACCCACCCTTGGCGTTCACTGTGAGTCTCGGCTTCTCAAGGCTTTGTTCCCCCTGACGCTGCCTGGCCAGGCCAGGCTCTGTGTCCCTCCTCCCACCTTTCCTATATGTGTCTCAGGAATTTCTGTAGGGGTCTCTGCTGTCAGTCACTGGGCTTTGTATCAAACAGGCCAAGATTTTAAACATGGCTCCTTCACCTGCCAGCTGGACGGCTCTTGGCCTCCGTGTCCCCTTCTATAAGATGGGGCGACCATGCTCATTTGCAGGGCTGTTGTAAGATGAAAGAAGATGAAATGTGGAATGTCTGGGTGGCTCAGTTGGTTGAGCATCCGATTTTTGATTTCCGCTCAGGTCAGAATCCCAGGATCATGGGATCGAGCCCCATGTTGGGCTTCACGCTGAGCCTGGAGCCTGCTTAAGATTCTCTATCTCTGCCCCTCACCCTCCACTCACACACTCTCTCTGTCTTTAAAATAAAACAGTTTTTTTTTAATTTAAGGAAGACGAAATGTATAAAGCACAGAGCCTGATACAAAGCAGGACCCCAAAGGAAAGTTCACATACTTGAAACAGTACATGGCTCTATGAGTCACCAGTTCCTTTACGGTGCTAGCATCCAGCACGGCCCGGGATGAGGGGGGACAGCTGCCTGCCCCTCCTTGGAAAGGTTCAATATCACCAAACCTCAACCATCACCTCAAACAGGGTCAGAGCACTGACTCCTCCAAGGATGGGTTTCCCATTCATAACAGTGCCTAAAAACAGGGTTTGGTGGGCTCAGTCCCTGCCGAGGCAAGGGTCAGGGTCAGAGGTGAGAGCTGGGCACAGTGTAGAACACACCTGCCGACCCAGGGGTTCATACTGAACTCTTCACCCCTCTGTCTATAGGCCTGACCAACATCAGGTTCTGGAAGCTTCCATAAGGCACGCAAAAGAACCTGCCAGCCACCCAAGACACTCTTCTACAGACAGGGCTGGATTCCATGTCCCCAGCAGAAGGCAGACTGTGCCCAGGGATGGGGGCTGCTCTCTCCTTACTTAGAGACGGGTGAGAAGCTCGCAGGGCTGCACCTGCTTGGGCACAGCTGAAACGAAGCCAGGTCCCCGCAGGAGTCAACCACGGCCATCCCACACCCTCCCATCTCCACCCACCAGCTCAGAGGTGTCTCTGCTCTGGGGATCCGCTCTGCACAGGCTGCAGAGAAGGCCTTCACAACGATGGTATAAAAGGCAGCTCAAAGATCTTTCCTCCAGGAAGAAAGGTAGCCGGGCAAGAATGAAAGAAAGAAATCTTAGTCTTTCCACTGTAGCATTTTTTTTCTTCTCCTATAAATCGTATCTGAAAGGTCACTCTTTGAGATTGATGTCTTTCTTAGGAATGTGCTTTCTTTCCGCTCCTCAGTCGTGGGGTCTGCATGTCACAAGATAGAGAGGCTGATGCGGTGGCTACTCTTATAAGAGCTTAAATTGCAACAACATAAATAGCTGAAATAAAACTTCCCAGGACTCGGAGGTTCTGGCCTTTCGAAAAATTGAATTTATAGGTTGTTCCGCTTTCAGATGTCCTTCTAATTCTGACTTTTGAAAAGAACCATAAACCCTGAGTGAGGGGCTGGTTTTCCAGAGCCTCTCAGGAGGCTGTGATTCTAATTCTTCTGTCCACATACTCATCATAGACCCACCCATCCCTCCCTCCATCCATCCGTCCATCTGTCCATCCACTCAGGCATTTGTCTACTCTTGCAACAACTGGGTTGCAAGACTCTGTCCTATCCACAGTAAACTCACGGATCCGGCCCCCAGTCTTGTGGAACTGCTGCTCCAGGCAAATACAGACAAGTCCCCTAGCGTAGCAGCATGACTCATTAGAAATATGCTACCACCTAGTTTAGAAATAGCTGCTTCTTATTGCCCCAGAGAGATAGCCAGGGCTTTCAGGCTGACGGCTCGGGCTTCCTTTACCCACCAGATGAGTGCATGAGTAAGCCTTTGTGTTCCAAAATCTGAGCAAGTGATCTCACACTGGTCCCTGAGGGCCACCCTGGAGCCACAGTCTTCAGCCTGCACAAAAATTGAAAAGACATTGGATCCGGTGGGCAAGAGACTCAGTGTCTGGTGTTGATGTGAACCATTCACCCTCTGCATTTGGGTTTGTCGACTTTCTCTATGTTCATTGAAGAGGGGTTGGGCTGGTGGTAGCTCTCAGTGTAGGGTAGAATCACCTGAAACTTTGAAGTTACTATGTCCAGACTACATCTAAGCCAATTAGAAAATCCGGAGGTGAGAGCCAACGAGCAATAGTGTCCCAACCTCCCCAGGAGACTTCAGTGAGAACAGCTAGTCTAAGGGGGCCCTTTTGAGCCACCGAGGGGGCTGGCCCCTTTGAGCTCCAGCCCTTCTTATCACCTGCAGGAAAGGAGGGGTTTGGGTTTCTGCTCCTACTGAGGAGAACATCATCACAGCAGACTTCTTGGGGAAGCAGTGACGTCACTAGCAGATGAAGCAAGAAAAGGAAACAGGCAGCAGCCATGGATGCCAAAGCCTCCGGTACTTGTCTAGGGAAAGCCCAGAAACGACGACCTGTTTATGAGCTGAATCTCAGAGCTGGGTTGTATATTATTTAGAAAAATGAGGAAATGTGTCACTTTTTGTATCTCAAGGATCATGTAAGTCATTCGTTTCTCTTTTTTTTATTATTTTTATTTGTTGTTGAGGAGAAAGAGAGACAGAGTGCGAGTAGGGGAGGGGGAGAGAGAGAGAGGGAGACACAGAAGCGAAGCAGGCTCCAGGCTCTGAGCTGTTGGCACAGAGCCTGACGTGCGGCTCAAACCTGTGAACCATGAGATCATGACCTGATACTTAGTTGACTGAGCCAGCTTGGCACCCCAGTCATTCATTTCTGTTATCCACTCAGTGATCATGCAGGGTAACAAGTGCTGAGAGAGAGGGAGACCCCAACCACGGCAGCACAGAAGAGGGTCACCAAGGAGGTTGGCACTTCTCTCCTTTGACTGGCACACTTTAGCCACCCACAAGTGCCCTGCTCAGCTCCCAGCCATGTCCCACCAGGTCACATCCGTTTGGCAAGAGCTGGCAATGGTACAGAGGGGTATCAAGGCCCTGAGGGAGGCGGAACCTTGGGTTCCAGGCAGACAAGTCCCCCTCATTTTGTTAGAGTTCTTCCTCTGAGGACAGATCCCAGGGCAGACGCACTTCCTCACTCTTCCCTTCCTCCTGCCATTTTGCCCACTGTCCTTCTCACCCGTTCTCCAGCCTCCTTCCCAGAACATGGAACTTTAAAACATCTGAAATGGCTGCTCAGCCCCTTCTTCTTCTGCAAAGAAACTCCCATACCATTCTTTTGAATTTCTCCTCTTGGCAGCAAAGCCCAAACCCCAATTTTCTCCTGTAGCATATGGCTCCCTCCCTTGTTTACTGTTGGGACTGTTGACTGTATTTTATAGAAATAAAAAACTATAAGCTTGTTCTCTCTGTTGGCACAGCCAACACGGAACAGCTTGGCAGCTTTGTAAATGACTCCATTAAATCCCAGCTCTGCAGTGGGGCAAAGATTCCCACAGCCCAGTGCTTCTCAGCCTCAGCTGCAAATGGAATCACCTGGATGGGTTTTTAAAAATAAGATGCCTGGGGGGTCACCTGGGTGGCTCAGTCGGTTGAGCCCGGCTTTGGCTCAGGTCATGATCTTGTGGTTCATGAGTTCGAGCCCTGCGTCAGGCTCTGTGCTGACAGCTAGCTCAGAGCCTGGAAACTGTCTTCAGATTCTGCATCTCCCTCTTTCTCTGACCCTCCTCTGCTCAACTGTCTCTCTCTCTCTCTCTCTCTCTCTCTCAAAAATAAATAAAACACTAAAAAAATAAAGATGCCTGGGTCCCCACTCCCCCCGCCCCCTAGATTTTGTTTTAATTAGTCTGCAAGAGGTGAGGAGGGCCATGTGTGAGGATTGCCTTTTAAGACCATGTGATTCTAACCCAGGACCAGGGGTGAGAAGCATTGCCGTGAAACAGATCAACACCTTCTCTGCCAGGAGTCTTACTTACCTCGTCATTGAGGAGAGCATCTCTGGAGTGCCATGATCAGGGGTGAGATGTGATGAAATGAAGCCACGTTATTCACTGTCCTCCGGGGTATCTGCAGGTCCCCACCTGGTGTTCTCGCTGCCTCCAAAGCCACCTTCAGTTGGTAGAGGCCCTGGCCAGGGCCAGCTCCATGTTAATGCAAGTGCATTTTCCAGGATAAATTATCTTCGTCTGGTGCGCTTCTCAGTCAGCAAACCTTTCCTAAGCACGCACTCTAGGAGAGATGCAGCACACATCGGACCCAGCCCTTGCCTTTCCTCAAAAAACCACTTGTCCAGCGACGCCTGGGTGGATCTGTCAATTGAGCGTCTGGCTCTTGATTTCAACACAGGGCATGATCTCACGGATTGTGGGTTCGAGTCCCGTGTTAGCCTCTGCACTGACAGTGTGGAGCCTGCTTGGAATTCTCTATCTGTCTGTCTGTCTCTCTCTCTCTCTCTCTCTCTCTCTCAGAATAAATAAATAAACTTAAAAAAAAAACCATTGGAACATCTGGGTGGCTCAGTCAGTTAAGTGTCTGACTTCGGCTAGGGTCATGATCTCACGGTTTGTGAGTTTGAGCTCCGCGGAGGTCGGCAAGATGGCGGAGAAGTAAGGAGCCCCATTACCTCCGTCCACCCACAATTATCAAACTGAGAAGAATTAAAAAGCCACAGCTCTCTGATCTCCAAGAACGGAGGTGTGAGCACAGGCCCCTTATCGACAGCAGTCTCACGGTTGCCTGAGTAAGTGAGTGCGACGGCAGCCGGAGACTTTCGGGAGGGAGCGCGGGCTCCGGAGACAAAGCGCCGAGCACCCGGAGGCTCGGCGCTGGGCCCCCTGAAACCCGCGTGTCCCCGGCGCACCGCTCCTAGCTGGCGGGGAGGCCGGGAGCCCGGAGGCGGACAGGTCAGCGGGGAGCGGCACAGCGCGGGGCAGCGAGAGAGAGCCCGGAGGCGCACCGACCCCCCCGACAGTCGCTCACGGGGGGCGCCGGGTATCCAGAGGCGCACGGACCTTCACAGCCACGCGCGGTACCGCCGGGCAAGGCAGGAATGAGACCAGGGGAGGAGAAGTAGAGACTGAATCACTCACAGCGCAATCCCTGCAGAGGAGAGATTCAGCCCCCGGGACTGAGGGCCACTGAGCGCTGAGAGAGGGATCCGTCCCTTCTGCGGGGCGATCAGTCGGACCAGGCAGCTCACCGACTGCAGGCGGAGCCAGGGGAGAACTCTGACTTCACAAACTCCCTATCCGCCCCGACCAGAAAGCTGCCCACCTGCAGACGATTTTAACTGTGGCGGCAATATTGAGTGTGCCGGCGAGGACTTAGAAACCGGGCAGAACTTGGAAAACAGAAACAATTAGATCCGCCCGAGGCACAAGAAGGTTGAACTCCAGAGAGTGGCTGAAACGCATGGTCTGAGGGGGACTTGGGGCGCCTGTCGCCATTCTTCTCCTCGCATCCACCAAGGCGGGGCCTCAGAGAGCAGCCCTTGGGACCCGACCCACCCGCACCAAGCCACGCCCATCCGCGCTGGAGAGCTGCTGTGCTTGTGCTTATTACAGTTAAGTGGGGTTTTTTTCCTTAATATTTTTAATTTTTAATTGTCCCCTGTCTTCTCTTTACTATCTTCCTATTTCCTTCCTTTCTCCCTTTCCCGCTGGAATCTGGGAAAGACCAACAATTAGGCACTGCTGTGCTTAGATCAACTTTTACCATCCAGTTTTCCTTTAATCCATCCTTATCTCCCCCAACTCCCACTGCAGGTTTTAAGCTCTCAGACTGTCCTTTATCTCTGACTGTCGCTGTCCCCCCTCCAATCCCCGACTGCTTTTTTTTCTTTCTTTCCCCTTTTGTTTTTTCCTCTTCCCTTTTTTTTTCTTTTCTTCTTTTATCTCCTCTCTTTTCTTTCCTGTTCCTTTTTTTCTTTCCCCCTTAGGTTTGCTTCTTTATCAGTACAGTTGTGTGCTTGTGTTTGTCTGTTTGTCTGTCTGTTTTCCTTTTCAGGGCTACCTCAAGAAATAACCCAAAGCACACATAGTGGAAAACCCCAAATATCGCTGAGTAGGAAATAAATTAATCAGAGGCACGACAAGAGAAACCGAGAGACACCATTTAAAAAAAAAATCTCCTGAAACGACAGACCCTAGACACTCCAAGAGCCTCCTTCTATAGAGGAATACTAATAAACGCACAGTGCAGAACAAGCTGTT
>NC_043701.1:140824413-140841964 GCF_006229205.1 Suricata suricatta | reverse complement strand
ACATGGCACATTCTCCAAGATTGATCACATACTGGGTCATAAAACAGCCCTCCATAAATACAAAAGAATTGAGATCATACCATGCACACTTTCAGATCACAATGCTATGAAACTCGAAATCAACCACAGGAAGAAGTCTGGAAAACCTCCAAAAATGTGGAGGTTAAAAACTACCCTACTAAAGGATGATTGGGTCAATCAGGCAATTAGAGAGGAAATTAAAAAATATATGGAGACAAATGAAAATGAGACTACAGCAACTCAAACTCTCTGGGATGCAGCAAAGGCCGTCTTAAGAGGAAAGTTCATTGCAATACAGGCTTACCTCAACAAATCAGAGAAAGCACAAACTCAAAACCTAACAGAGCACCTAAGGACACTAGAAAGGGAGCAGCAAGAACACCCCAAACCCAGCAAAAGAAAAAAAATAATAAAGATCAGAGCAGAATTAAACAAGATTGAATCCACAAAAACAATTGAACAGATCAATGAAACCAAGAATTGGTTTTTTGAAAAAATAAACAAAATTGATAAACCTCTAGCTAGGCTCCTCAAAAGGAAAAGAGAAAACATGCAAATAGACAAAATCATGAAGGAAAATGGATCCATTACAACAGATCCCTCAGAAATACAAGCAATCATCAGAGATTACTATGAAACACTATATGCCAACAAACTGGACAATCTAGAAGAAATGGACAAATTTCTAAACACACATGCACTACCAAGATTCAAACGGGAAGAGATAGAAAATCTGTGAGTTTGAGCTCCGAGTTGGGCTCTGTGCTGACAGCTTGGAGCCTGGAGCCTGCTTCAGATTCTGTGCCTCCCTCTCTCTCTGCCCCTCCCATGATCATGCTCTGTCTCTCTCTGTCTCTCAATGATAAATAAACATTAAAAAAAGATTAAAAAAAAAAAAACTTGTCCAACTGGGGAGATGAGCATGTGACCAAGAGCTGATTTGTATGTCAATGCCTGTGACTTCAGTGGGCATACAGGGGGCTTGCAGAGAAGGGGCCACAGCGTGTAGAAGCAGCTCCCTGGAGGAGGCAGGCCGAAGGTAGGATGGGGTGGAATGTAGAGAAATGAAACCAAAGATAAGGCTTCTAAGAAGTAGCAACCCAGTAAGCAAAGCTGGAAGCCAAGAAAAGGTAGAATAGTATGGGAAGGAGACAATGGGCAAAACAGAAAGAGAAAATGGTTCTGTGGCTCTTTCCTTCCCACTACCCCTAGGGCCACCTCCTTGTCTGAGCCGCCGCCAAGTCTTCTCTGGATTTGTGTATCTGCCTCTCCCTCCCTATTATATCCCCTACTGCTGGGGGACGTGGGTAGTAAGGGGTGACCGTGTGCTGACCCATAATCTAAACTATCAGCACAGCGCATCTAGCCAAATTAGCAAAACTTCCTTAGCATCAACTGATTTCTAGACCATGTTCAAACACCCCACGTGTTTCACAGACATGCTTTTTATAGGCAATTTGTCCAGCTCAGGCTCCAAACAGTCTCCACACACATTGTATTTGGTTGATCTTTCTCTTTTTTTTTTAAAATTTTAAAACATTTTTATTGATTATAGGGAGACAGAGCATGAGCATGGGAGGGGCAGAGAGAGGGGGAGCACAGAACCTGAAGGAGGCTCCAGGCTCTGAACTGTCAGCACAGAGCCCAATGCAGCGCTTGGACTCACAAACCATGAGATCATGACCTGAGCTGAAGTTGGACGCTTAACTAACTGAACCACCCAGGCACCCCTGGTTGATCTTTCTGTTAAGTTTCTTCTCATCTACAACTTACTGCCCCACCCGAATTTTTTATGCCATTTCTTCTTTGAAAGAGTCAGGTCATTTGTCCTATTGAATTTTCCTATTCTGAATTTGGCTTACCACATCCTTATATGAGGCTTAACTAAAAGAACAGAACAGGAAAGAAAAAAAAGAAAAGAAAAGAAAAGAACAAAACAGAACTACCAGTACAAGTGAGAAGCA
Organism: Suricata suricatta; assembly: GCF_006229205.1. Taxonomy (NCBI): domain Eukaryota; kingdom Metazoa; phylum Chordata; class Mammalia; order Carnivora; family Herpestidae; genus Suricata; species Suricata suricatta. The sequence continues at coordinate 140,839,979 of NC_043701.1, read as the reverse complement.
GAAGACCTGACTGGGAAATATTCTCTAAAGGAATAGAATAGCCAAAAACATTAGCTTCCTTTTATTTTTTTTTAATTTAAAAATTTTTTAATGTTTTTATTTATTTTTGAAAGAAAGAAAGACAGCACGAGCAGTGGAGGAGCAGACAGAGAGACAGAATCCACAGGAGGCTCCAGGCTATGAGCTGACAGCACAGAGCCCAACACTGGGCTTGAACTCACGAACTACAAGATCATGACCTGAGCTGAAGTTGGATCCTGAACTGACTAAGCCACCCAGGTGACCTTTGCTTCCTTTTTTACTTATCCTTCAAGTTGTGGTTTGGAGAGAGAGGGAAAGTAGGATGCAACTATTTCCATCCCCAACCAGTTTCAGACTTTGGGCATATGGTGAGAAAAAATAGTTAATAGAAAGAAAGGACACTTCATACAAGAGGGACATGACATTGAGGTTTGAACCCGCTCAGAAGAGGTGAAAGTAAAGCATTAGAAGAAGTTTTTCCAGTGGCCCCATCTTCCATTGGCACCTTCTCTAGGGAAGATCAAAGCCTTGGTCAACCAGAACCAGTTGACCAATGCAGAACCTACATTGCTCCCCCCGCCTCAGGTGAACTTTCCTCAACAGCAAAGATGGAATCTTAGCCCAAATCCCGTCCAGATCTCTGGAGAAAACCAGAGTGCAGGAATGGCTTCCAGAATACTCTACATGATGACGTATTTGACATTCTCTCATGAAGGTACAGCACCACCCATTCCATCACCCTGTGAGCACGTCCTACTGTACCTGGCACCAGAAGGAAATGGAGACTGGAGGAGAAACAAGGTTTGAAGTGAACTGGGCCAGACGTCAATCTGTGAGAAAGTTCTCAAGCCATCATATGGATACAATGACCGCAGAAGCCAGGATTCTCACCGACATTTAGTCAAAATGGAAAGTTCTCTCCTTTCAAAAATATACTCAAGAATGCAGTGTCTAGAGTTATAAAGGTACCATGTATTTTCACTGTGTTGATGATAATTGAGTGAAATACAATTTTCTTGTTTTTCTTGTTTGAAAAGCACAGTCCTTTAGCAAGGCTACAAATATTGAGTATGTGTGTATCTGAAGTCACGTGATTGATACATCCCAAATATCAAGAATACACCTTAAATTTTGATCAACTTTGTTAGAAGAAACAGTAGATTATTCTTTTCATTCTTTGTGTGGAAAATGACAGTTCTAGGGCAAGATGATCAAAGAATATGAAGTCAAAAAAAAGTAGGAAGATGTAAGTACTCTAGATGAGTGGTAGGCAATTGTTTAGCAAACATTATTGCATCTTGGATTTGAAGATGCTTGTGGTGTTTGGCAACTTATTCAGATTTGTGTGTTGTTGTGATTTCTTTTCATATTTTAAATATTCCCTTTTGTACCTGGAAAAAAGAAACAGGCAGAAAAAAAAAGGAAAGCTATAAAATAGATGAATTAAGGAGTGATAATTAGCTTTGCACAGTTTAATTTAACCAAAAAAATCCTTTAAATAGAGAATGTGTTCTCCCGGGGCATTTTAATAATGACTTCATAGACTATTACAGCTTGAAAAGACCTTCGAGGTGATCTTATGTCCCTTAGTCCTCAGCGAGCTGGGGAAACTAAGGTGGAGAAACGAACCAGGAGCCAAAATCGCACTGTGGGGTCGTGGCAGAGGTACAGTTAGGATCCAGGCCCCTTGCTCTTGACCATGAGCTCTGGTCTCCACGTGCTTGCTGGCTTGCAGCCTGGAGAGAAGTGTGCAGCTCTTCCAGGGGGCTCGTAGCATTGCTTACTCAGAAACACACACACTGATGAAGCCCCCTGCGCTTCTGAGCCACAGCACTGCGGGGTTGTGTACACCAGTCCAAGAAAGAGACAGCAAGACTTTTCCACCTATAGACTACACTCACCATGTTGCTGGGGGGTCTGAGCTCCCCATCTGTAGCGAGAGAGGCTGGCAGAGGCAGCAGGCACCCCTGCTGGACAAACAGAATATTACAGGCCTGCCCATCCAGCCCCAAGAGTTGGAAACCTACCCATAAGCTATGGAGCTCAAGTGGAAAATTGACCACATAGAAGGGAAATGAAATAGTCCATGAGACTTTGTTCTGTTCATGTTCAATGGAGACTATGGAGATCAGAATTCCATCCACGAGATCTCAAAAGGATGAAGCTCAGGTAGTGTAGGCCAAAGCAGTGCCTTGAAATTTAATGTGAACAGACCTGTCCACCCGGGGATCTTGCTGAAATACAGATTTGGATTAGCTTGGTTCCAGGTGGAGCCTGGGACCCTGCATTATTAACAAGGTCACCGGAGACACTATTGCTCACTCAAGGACCACAGTTTTTTTTTTTTAACTTCAATGTTTATTTATTGAGAGGGAGACAGAGTGCAAGTGGGGGAGGGGCAGAGAGAGAGGAGACACAGAATCCAAAGCAGGCTCCAGGCCCTGAGCTGTCAGCACAGAGCCCAACGCAGGGCTCGAACCCATGAACCAGAAGATCATGATGTGAGCCAAAGGTGGAGGCCCAACCAACTGAGCCACGCAGGCGCCCCAAGGACGACACTTTGAGTAGCAAGATTGTAGACGAAAGTGCAGGCACTTTGGAGTCAGATGGATGGTCTGAACCCCAATTTTCCCACTTACCAGTTGTATGATCTCAGACAAAGGACGTAACCATCTTGAACCTTGAATTCCATGTCTGTAAAATGCCCATACCTTCCTCACTGCATTTTGTGTGGATTGTGTGGATACCATATATAAGTCCCTAGGATGGTATCCAGTACAGAATGGGGGTGCAGTAAAAGGGGACTATTACCAGCACCACTATGTGAATTTTCTCCCTGTAAGTTCATGTCCTCAGCAGCTCACTACTCATGGATAAGGCTTTGATTTACACAAACATGGAAATTACAGCATCTCACACGTATGGACGTCATAGTCACGTATTAGCCCCCTCAATGCCAAGGTAAGCTCCACCTGTAACTGTGAACCTTGAGGCTTTTGTTCAGTTATAGCTGAATCTTAACAGTGGTCTTAGGAGTCCCTGATGAATGTACATCTTCTTTCACATCCAAACTGGAAAGACACAGAAGAAATAAGATTGATGCCTCCTTGCCACACTGGAAGTGAGCCGTATTTCACCTGTGTTCCAGGCAGCCACTGGAACGTGACCTGCAAATAAAATCTTCAGTGAGCCCAGAGGGAAAGGCACAGTGCTCTGGAGCTAGAAGGTCTGGGTTCACATGCCAGCGTCAATATTCTGTTGTTGGGCCACCTCAAAAAACCTTGAAGTCATCTGAACCTCAGTTTCCTTATCTGTAAAATGAGATGATGAACAGAATGCATCCAAGTTAGACAGAAAACATGAACTGCTTTGAAAAGGATCATCCCCATTGCGCTGGTTCCTCTCATATCAGAGAGGGTGGAATTCAGGCTATCTTCAGACCCTTTCTTCATGGTTAGTTCTGGACCCAAGGATCCAAGAAGTTAGAGGCAGTAGATGTTTCATAAATGTTTATTTGGAATAATATATACTGCAATTTATTTTATGGCCAAAGAGTTTCAATCACTGAGCATTGAAGGCCCATTTCCCCATCTGGGTTACATTTGAAAGAAAAATCAATAGAAATATAGGCCCATCTCCATCACAGAACCCATGAGATTCTTCTGCACTGGCCTCTCCAGGTCACCCCTGACTCCATGTCCAATAAATGTCAAACTTTCATAGCTCTTGGTATCCTTTCCACATCTGTGGCTTTTCACACTCCCCTCCCTTGTCCTTTCCCTCCATCCTCCCCAAACCTTTGAACCAAGGACCAGTTAGGGCAACAGAATCTGCCTCTGGGTGACTTAAGCACTAAAGTAGCCTATCAGAGGAGCTCCCAGAATCACTGAGAAGCCTAGGCAGGCAGTAGGGAATGAAAGAAATCATAGCCAGAACCATGGCCAAGATCATAGTGCAAAACAGTGCAGAACCGACCCCTCCACTGCCACCACCAGGCACCAGAAGCCAGAGGTGTGGGCGCCGCCACCATCACCGCCACTACCACCACCACACCACCACCACTACCCACCGCGGGCTGACTCTGCCCCCACACTGCCGTCATCACCAGTCCAAGGAATGTGACGCAGAACTGCAATGCCAAGTTCAAACAGATCTGTGCAATTGGACAAGCCTGGAGGACTTTGCCCTTCTTACAAGGAGGAGCAGAAAATGGGGAAATTTGGGCTTCTCAGGTTACATGGTGGGACACTCGGCCTGCATTCCAGCCAGACTCACTCAGGTAAAGGGGCTCATATGCCAGGCAGCCAGAAAGAGAATAGACACTGAAACTCTACAAGAGCATTACTGCGGCGCCAAAGCTTCCCAGACACACTTTTCTTGTGTGTATCACACATACACACACACACACACACACACATACACACACACACATCACTCACACACAGTCCCTGACCTGTGTTCCCAGCACCCCTTAAGCTTAATCATATGGTTCTGTATTTCTCTAAGTTGCCGTGGCTTAGGATGCACTCCCCCAAAGCACACCTTAAGAAGAGGAATCGCATACCAGTGTTTTATGCATGCAATTCCTGAGGGATGATCAGTGTGGGGAAAAGAGAGGACAGGACAGGAAGAGGAGGAAGCTGAGCCAGGAGATCTCAACAGAAGTGAAGCAGAAGGTAGCTTTGGGTTGACCCCTCAGGGAATTCACAGAGGTCATCTGCACCTCAGAATAGTCCCACCCCCAGACAAGGGGCTGGGCTCCCACACTTCATGCCCGACCGGCATGGATTAGTGGCAACCAGGGTGGGCTAAGGAGGGTAGAAATATAAACTCCAAGGCATATCCTTGCAAAGTGGCTCCAGGTACCCTGGGAGAGTCCTTCAGGAAGAGTGGCAGGTGCAAGCTATTAAAAACATGATGTTGACAGCAGTGATGGTAAAATGGCATCCAAAGAGGTGGGACAGAGCCCTGCCACTGTCGTCTCCAATGAGCCCGCTAGACAGGGAGCCCCTTGAAAGCACTGCCTGTGGCTGATTTGTCCCTATGTTCCCAGCACCTCACATGGGGCAAGAGCTTCGCAGGCATCCAGGAAATGTCAAAAAGTGAATAAATGCTGGCTATAATCAGCATATTTGCTGCGGGGCCGCAAAATGAAGCCACAGGGATGAGCACAGACCCGGCAGGAGGCAAGTAAATGCAGGTCAGGGATTCGTCTGGATTTACACTCCCTTCATTATCATGCAAGTCCTGACCACACCGTCTCTGCCAAAGGAAAAAATTCTTGGGAGTTTCCAAGGTGAAAGGACTCTTGTCGTTAGAAAAGATCCAGCGTGGAGTGAACATTTGTCTGAGAAGGTGAACAAGCATATGGCATTTTCAGATACAGCCAGTCTACAACCACCCATCCTCTTGAGAGGAGGACAGAAGCTGGAGCTAATGCAGATGGCTTCCAGAAGGAAGCCCAAAGGACAGGGCGATTTGCTGCAGCAGATCACTTCTCTTCACCTGCTAACAAGTGGAAGGCAGGACTGGACAGGCTTATAAGCCCCTGACAGATGTGCTTTCACAGGAGAGCCCCCAGAGGAATTCATCCAGGCGGACTCTGGGAAGATGGCTATCTTTAATCCTATGCCTTTGACTTGGCAACCTCCAAGAAAGAGCAGAGCCTGGGGGCAATCTCTCTCTCCCATATTAGGCCGAAGAAGCAAGGTGGAGAGATTTCGCAAAGAGTTTGGTCGGCGATGCTAGAGAGATCTGGGTCCATCTAGTCTGAGCCATAGATGTGGCCGACCACCAAGAGAGGGGACCACCAAGTAAGGTTCTCCTCACCTTTCCTGAAGTCTCGTCATCAGGAAGTCAAGCCAACATCACCATTGGCTTCTAGAGTTAAGGGTGACTGTGATGATTATTTTTACGAGTCAGCTGGCTGAGCCACAGTGCCAGATATATTCTGGATCTTTCTGTGAGGGTGTTTTTGGATGAGATTAACATTTAAATCAGTGGAATTTGAATAAAGCAGATTGGGCTTTCCATATTGAGGGTGGGCCTCATCCAATCAGCTGAAGGCGTGAGTAGAACAAAAGAGTGACCTCCCTGGAGCAAGAGGGAATTCTGCAGCAGACAGTCTTTGGACTGAACTGCAATTTCAGCTTCACTTCGCCAATGGCAAACCCTGCAGATTGATGTATATTCATATATACATATATATATATACATATATACACATGTATATTTATACACACACACACACACACACACACACACACACACACACAAGACATATATTTGTCTTGGGACTGTCTTATTTGTGGTCCTAACTTGTCAATAAAAGTGATGTTTCTATTTAAGTACTTATATGAATGTACCTAGAAGGATGGACCCAGGAGGTTGCACAGAGTCTCCACACATTTGGATATAGACAGCTCAGAAAACAATCTTTTCCTGTGTGCCTTTGACAGAGGGTGCACCTGCTGGGACTCTGAAGCCAGAACAGGACAATCAGTAGGGGTCATGTGGATCTCATGACTAGGAACGGGATGGGAACTTCCATCAGCGTCCAGCTGGAGAGCAGTATAGACCCCAACGTTAGGTAGGGCTACATTCAGTGCATGTTGAGTGGGAAGGAGCATCCCCTGAAAGGAAGACCCCCTAGCCAGCCCCATCCCACATGAGGAGTAGGCACAGCACCCCCCACCCCAGTTCTATAAATCCACTCAGGGAAGAAGACGGGATTGTGAATTGACTGAGTTGAACCTGGAATAACCAAGTTTATTTCAGCAGAATGAGAACATAACATAAATTGGTTTTGGTTACAGAAAATTAAAGGTTCATTTCTTGCACAGTTACCTGAAGTTATGAAGATTATAAATGTTATCATCCCCACAAAGACAGCACGTCCACAGTATCCAGTGCCCCACAGAGGGCAAACTTAGCCTCTGACACACAGAGTCCCCATTTCCTTTAGATATATTGATGCAGAGACCCCAGCCCAGACCAACTACTCACTTCTCTAGGGCAGGGATTGCGTGCTCATTGGTTTGTTTGTTTTAAAGATCCCTGGATTATTCTCATGTCCCACTGAAAACTACTTTGGATCTTCCTGTTCACGTCTGGTTTGTCATCCTGTGTATAGACAATTTACTGGCTGGACAGACATAAGCAGACAATCGAGCATGTTTCCCCTCATTGCTAGTATGTTTTCTGTCCTCCTGGTGTGGCCAAATTTCAAATATGGCTGTATCAGACTCAGCCAGAAGTCTCAACTATAGTTCAATTTCACTTCTTCTTTTTAATTTGCTAGAAATCACACCAGTGGTTCATCCCATGCTCAGATGAACCAGTGAGAAGATGACGGCAGCCATTTTGAATGGCCATCCCCTCGTCCTGCCAACATTGTAAAGCTACTGCATGGAGACCCTGGACAGAGCTCCCTGAGAGGTGGGACCCAGACTTCATGTTCCTCCAGCAGCAGGGATCTGAGGGACCTGCATGGGAGCCCTGAGCCTCTGGAGATGCTCAGAGGGGACTGACTCCAGCTGTGTGCTTCTCTGATGACCCTCACAAATCTCCCATTGTTACTTTGTCTTTGGAGACCCACAAAAGGACCCAGTGGTCACAGTCAGGACAGAACTATACCAAGAATGGGTTCATTGCTAGACATGAAACTAACTAGGAGATCCCTCAAAATGAGCATGTCAGAGTATAGAGGATGAGGCAGTCTGCCATCCCAGGGTCCAGTGACCATGGCCACGCTGTCTCTCTCCTCAGGTCGGGAGGGAAAGGTGAGTGTCACCTGGCGGTGGGGCACAAAACACTACAGTCAAGTTGAAAAGCTGGAAGTTAGGTAATGAGATAATTGTGTGTGCCTTCAAAGCAAGATAAAGAGGCCCGTTAACAGACTTTGCAAGGGGGGCCGGAAAGGTGACAGTGGTGGATGGGACAGGACAGCAGGCAGAGATATACCACTGGACATTGAGAGGACTCAGGGTTGGCTAAGAAAGCTGGGATGCCGTCAGACTAACTTTGCCTCCCAGATACACCTTTGGCCCCCTCTGCCTTGGGAGACTGATCTGGGTAGATTTCACCAAGAGTTTCAGACTCTGGCTTTAGGCCGGAGCAGCCACTGGGGCACCCTGCAGAGACTAGAAGGAAGGAGGAGGGTGAGGTCAGGGTCTGGATTTATTGCTCCAGGGGCCTGCCTGCAAGGTCACCTGAGGGCAGCTCTGTCCCTGGACACAGTCCTGACTCTCTCAAAATGGCCACCTGCATGTGGGTCTCCCTCCTCATACTGCACCTGCTCTGTCCCCTGTCACTGGGGATCTGCTAGGGAGGGTGACAGCTGGGAAACTACTAAGCCACAGGGCACTGCACTTTCCCGTGTGGCTCCCCTACACCCCCAACTTTGTGAATGGAACCTCATCAGGGGGCCCTGTGTTGGGCCCTGCGTTGGGCCCTTCTTTCCTATCAGGGATTTGACTAATATAGACACCACCAGCCCCTAGATCTGCTCCTGGCCACTCCCAGATGTCTGTGGGAAAAGACAGAATACGTTTTCAATGGTATTGAAAAATGATTCTATCTGAAGAAGTAACAGGGACATAAGAAAAAGCTTGTAAGAGCCCACAAAATGTGTCTCTAACTTTTTCACCTTTTCGAACCACCATTGTACTTTTGAGTACAATTGGCTAAAAAATTAGTGTTCAGGGTTTTTTTAAATTGCTGGGAGAAACGGTACCTCCCCTACACCAATAATTGAATTGCTTAATTGAGAACATAAATCTCTATTGTGAATGTGACAGTTTCTCTTTAAGGGCCGCGTGTGGTACATCTACCAGCCTGGGCTCCATTGTTTTATAGACGTGTCAGGTAAGTGCTTTTAACACAAAGTATTCCTCCCTTGGTATGCACTAAGTAATAAAAGTTAAGTTGTTCTTAAAATGATTTTGTGTTTCTGTTTCAGCTATAAGTTAGCGTCTGCTTTTTAAGGCTAAGAACATGTCTAATGCAGAGTGTCATTAATTAGCTTCCCGATGGCCCATTTGTTCTGGGATTCCATGCCTCTTGAACAAATTGCTAAGCTGTTAATGGAAAACGATATTTTGTTAGGACTTGGGGAGGTGTCGGGTTTGTTCCTAAAACAGCATGCTACAGTCAGGCTTTGGGCTCCTAGCTCACAGATGTTTTTACGGATGTAGTTATTTCTTAGAACACTAATTTTTGTGTGTCATCGTAATATTTTGGCTGTTCTGTTCGTTTTATTGGCTTCTACATGGGTCATACTTTTCATAAATCTTTAGAAACCAGATATGAGCGGGGAGGTTTGATTTTCCCAAAGAAATTTCTATAGTTCTGTTCAACAACCAACAACCAGTAGAAACATGAGGTTGCAAGGAATACGCATGCCACACATAATACGGGGGGTGGGGTGGAGTGGGGTGGGTTCCCTCCTGTCACCGAATTGCTTGGCAGCTGCCCAGGGGAGAAAGAACCATCAGAAAATGATGAAATGAAAGCCAATAATGGCAGCCAATCAGAAGAAACCAAATAAAAAACCCACCAAAACTCCATGACGATGTGAGATTAAAAGAGAACTTGCCCAGAGACTTTCCAGCATAGGACATAAAAACGTAGTCAGCAATATGCAATATTGATTAATGGATTCTGGAAAAGATATATAAAGAACAAACTGAGTTATGGAAGGTCTATGCTGAATTTTTGGTCAACACCCAAGTTATACACACAAATTGCTGTTGCCCCATAGGCTTGCAGAAGTGTCCAAGGCAGTTGGCTAATGGCTGAGAATCTGTGCTGAGAATGTGTCCCTAGTGATGAATTTGGTTGTACAAATGTTCAGTTTGTATGATAAGGGAGGGCTAGAGGATAGTGTGCTAAAGAGGCCTTGATTCACACACACACGCACACACGCACACACACACACAGACACACACACACAGCCCATGTTTGGGTCTGAATGACCCCTTTGGATCATATTTAAGGCTCTTGACCCTCAAACACACATGCACAGACACTGATGACCTTCATGCCTCCGTACCTTTGCTTATGACACTTGTTTCCTCTTCCTGGAAGACTCTTCTTCTCCTTCTTCTTATTTTTTTTTTTAATTTGAGAGAAAGAGTATGTGCATGAACATGCGAACATGAGCAGGGAGGGGGGAAAAGGAGAGAAACAATTTTAAGTAGGCTCCACACCCAGCTTGGGGCCCGTTGCAGGGCTCGATCTCACGACTACGGTGAAATCATGACCTGAGCCAAAATCAAGAGTCAGATGCTTAACCACCTGAGCCACCCAGGCGCCCCCTGGCAGCCTCTTCTATTATTCTGCCATTTACATTTAGGTTTATATTGACAACCCCAAAGAATTACTTTTCCCCATATCCTTGCTGTCTCCTCCTGCTTGCAGGGCAAGTGGGGGCAGGTAGGAGAGGTGTCCATGGAGGGTAGAAGCCCTTAGAAAATGGGTTAAGGTCCACCATAGACAAGCTCAGCTGCCCCCCCCCCCAGGATGTGGGTGTTCCTGAGGCCTCCTCTCCTTCAGTCTCCCTCGAGGGGGTCCCTCTGATTGCCGGGCCTCTGACATTGGGCACCCCGGGGGAGAGAAATTTCCCTTCAGAAGAGCAGCTGGCCCACCATGTTTGAGTCTGCCTCTGGCTCTGCAACCTCACCATCCTCCGCTTTACACAGTCTTCTGGGGGGTGAGCTCATAGTCCAGCTGGTCCAGAAGCTCATTCTCTGAGACGAGGCCATAAATGCACACACACGACGACTCACAATGCGGGCTTACATAACTGCTCTTCGCGTGGTCAAGGGGGGCGAAGACATTCAGCTCTTATTAAGAGCTTGTCATAGACCTCATCCTTTACAGATATCCTCTTTTTACAGACCATCAGCTAAAGGCCGCCCAGAACACACACGTAACCCAAGTTAGGATCGTTAGCGTGTCGCGGCAAGAGAGAGCAAGACCAGAGGAATTACAGAACATCTCATTAGGCAGGAGTTAAGAAAGGTTACTTACTGAGATCGGGAATGGCTTGGGCAGGGATCGATCAGAATCTGTAAACTAGGGAGTTGTAGAGTACATGACTCATACAGAGAGATACCCATGTTCCTAGTGGGATAATTTTTGCAATGGCCAAAAGGCAGAAGCACCTCAAATGTCCACTGATGGATGAACAGATAAACACAACGTGGTACATACATACTGTAGGATATTATTCAGTCTTCAAAAGAAAGTCAGTCCTTACACATGCTGTAACATGGACAGATCTTGGAGAAATCATGCTAAGCCACAAAAGCCAAATACTGAATGATTCCTCTTATATAAGCTACCTAGAGTGATCCAATTAATACAGACAGAAGGTAGAATGCTGATTTCCAGGGGCCAGAGGGAGGGTAATGGGTACTAAGTGTCGGTTTGACAAGATGAAGTGCTCCGTGGATAGGCAGGGGTGCGAGTGCATTCGAATGGTAGATTTTATGTTACATGTATTTTACCACAATAAAAAAGTCACGCGGAGTTACTGCTAGATCAGCTCATTGGATGTGCTGTGAGAACACAGGAGTCTGCACCACTGGCTCAAGCCGTTCTCCTGTCTGCAATGGCTGAGTTCAGTTTATGTTTTCCAAGTCACAGAACAGTTTCGCCAAGATGCGGTTTCTGTTTTATTTCTCCATTCGCCCATCCCTCACTAGCTGTTAGATGGGCTGTCTCTGACGTTTTCAGTCTCATTGGTTCATTGGTTTGTTCCTCTGAACAACTGAAAGCAGTGGATTCGAGATTCAAACCCAAAGCAGTCGCAATCTAGCTCAGCCTGTGCTTTTCGAAAATAGGACTCCTGTCAAGGGTAAAGCAAGGCTGTGAAATCTGCATAGTCCGTTTGTCCCGAATCTATAACAAACACGACTCAACAATATCCACTGTTCCACGCATGATAAAACACACAAGTGAATATGGCATTGTCGGGGCTGTACGGACGGAGGGCGAAACAGACATAGGCACAGTTACGTGTAAGAAAGGATGATAAATTTAGAGGCAAATGATTCAATGTCCATGCAAAGCATCTATATAACTGTGATAGTCCTGGCTTACATTTGGTTGAAGAAACGGGTCTCCTTTTTGGTTACCAGAGATGGGGTGAGATGTAATGTATTTAAAATGGGAACGCTGTTGGAAAATGTAACACCGTTTGTTCGAAGTATAAATATGGTGTTAGAATCACTCCTAAGAGTAGATTTAGATAAAACAGAGCAAGAGAGCAAAATAATTTGTAACACGTGCACATATGAAAGCTGGGGTCAGCAAGTATTCTCTGTAAAGGGCCTGACAGTAACGATTTCAGACTTTCCAGGCCCTACACAGCCAAAGCCGTTCTGCCAACATATGAGGGCGGCTCTACTCCAATAAAACTTACTTTATGAGTGCTGAAATTTGGATGTAATATAATTTTCACAGGTCATAAAATGTTATTCTTCTTTTTAACTTTTTTTCCAACCATTTGAAAATGTACAAACCACTCTTGGCTCTCAGTCTGTAGAAACCCAGGGACTCGGGCCAAATTTGGCCCGAGGCAAAGGTTTCCGGAGCCCTTTTTCAAAGCTCGTTTCTCAAAGTGCGGCAGACAGTCTAGCAACATCAGTAGCACCCAGGGACTCATGAGAAATACAGAACCTCATGCCCCACCCCAGATCCACTGAAGGAGAATCTGCCTTTTTAAGAACATCCCTTTGTGTTTGTTTTGCACACCCCAGTTTGAGAAGCACAGGTTTAAGGTCTCCATGGACTCTGAAGTCAGACTGGCAAATCCCAGTTCTAAAATATGATTTCCCAGACCAGTGACCCTGGGGAGGTTCAAAACTTCCCTGTGCCTCAGTTTCCCCGTGCACAATGTGGAAATGATAGTACTGCCTGCCTCAGCAGGATTGTGAGAAGTACACACCATGCGTGCCCCCCCCCACACACACACAGCTTACACAGAATTTGTCATTACTATTACAAAATCTCACATCATGTGACAGTTGACCCTTGAACCACGTGGCTGTGAACCGCACGGGCACACTTATGCATGAATGCTTTTTCCAATAAATACAGTAGAGTGCTGTAAATGTATCTTCTTTTCAGTATGATTTTCTTCTTTTTCTTTTTCTTTTTTTTTTCTTTTAGAGATGGAGGGGGAGCATGAGCAGATGAAAGGGCCAGAGAGAGAGAGAGAGAGAGAGAGAGAGAGAGAGAGAGAGAGAATCTCAAGGAGAATCCATGCTCAGCACAGAGTCTGATGTAGGACTCCATCCCACGACCCTGGGATCATGACCTGAGCCAAAATCAAGAGTCAGACGCTCAACCAACTGAACCACCCAGGTGCCCCCAATATGATTTTCTTAATAACACTTTCTTTTCCCTAACTTCTTTATTGTAAAAACAGTATATAAAACGTATACAACGTAGAGGTTTCATTGGCCATTTATGTTATTGGTAAAGCTTCTCTCAATAGCAGCTATTAGTAGTTAAGTTTGGGGTTACTTGAAAGTTCTATGCAGATTTTCGAGCATATGGGGGGCCGGCACCCCTCACCCCCACATTGTTCAAGGGTCAACTAAGTTTTCACAGGCCTCCATCTGAGACAGGCATGGTTTACCCCATTTCACAGAGGACACTGTGGCCCAGAGACTTGGAAACACTTGCCTAGGGTCACAAAACAGAGGTCTTTCAGGCTCCAGACTTGGTCCTGAAGCTAATGAAGGGTTCAAGGGTACAAAAAAGGGCTGCCCTCCCCAGGCACCTGGGTCTTCATGTCTAGGGCTCTAGTCCAACTCCCAGGAGCCACTTGCAGCCCCCCAGACCCTGCACCCCGGGGGTCCAGCTCCCCAGCTCAGCCATGCAGGGCTCTCCCTGACCGGGACCCCCAAGTCACCCTTCCTTTCATTGACATTTATCTTCCAATAAGTTGCCTAGCATTTTTTACAACTTCTCTTTCTAGTTTTAGACTGTAAATTTTCTCTCTGCTGAATCTTGTAGCTGACTGACTGTTTTTCATTATATTTGTAGGACTCGGGGAGGGGAAAAAAAGCCAATCCCTTTATTTGAGAATCCTGACATTTATTAGCATAATAAAACTCTCAAGATGAAATTGCAGTTTTCCAGACAGTAATTTCATTTGCAGGACAACTTACGAGGAATTTATTTTAAGGCCAGGTAAAACCTAAAATATATGAGACATGCAGAAAGTGCGGGCCCCCAAATAAAATGAAATAAATGTGTTAGGCATGGAAACCCAGCTGTTGTCTCTCACATATTAATTAGGGGTGACAGGAACAACAGCTCAGGGGTTCAGTTCTCAACCCTTGGTCTGCGTTTCAGAGCTGCTGCTAGTTCTTGGAATAGGAAGTTTCTTCTAACACCTTGAAAGTCATCAACACCATATTCCCCTGACACATCGCTGCTGAGCCCGGAAAAATTAATTGCTGCTGTTAGTGCAGTTGTTATGAGCAATGCCTTCCATTTTTGAGATAGAGCTTTCTGGGGCGCCTGGGTGGCTCAGTCGGTTAAGCATCCGATTTCAGCTCAGGTCATGATCTCGCAGTTCGTGAGTTTGAGCCCCGCATCAGATTCTGTGCTGACAGCTCAGAGCCTGGAGCCTGCTTCAGAGTCTGTGTCTCCCTCTCTCTCTGTCCCTCCCTCCCCCTCTCAAAAATAGACATTTAAAAAAAATTTAGGGGCACCTGGGTGGCCCAGTGACAGCCACACAGAAAACTCTCTTCTCAGTATACCCAGTTTTCATGAGGTTAAATGACTTGAAAAAAGTCACATAGTTTGTAAGTAGCATGGCCCAAACTAAAATTCAGTTCATCTGAGGCCACTAGACGTCTCATAGAAGAAAATCTAACCATAATCGGTGATGGTTTTAAAGCACTTCTGTGTTCAGGAAGCAGGTTCCCCCTCTTCTCTTGGTTTTATTCATTCAGGGGCCCTGTGAGACAGCAGACAGGGACCAGGTTGTGAAGCTGACATTACGGAACACTCAGCTCAGGAGTGCCATCGGGGCAGGCAGAAGAGTGCGGTGGGGAAGGAGGGCCACGCCAGAGGGGGTGGGCCTCATCTGCCGCTCCTTGGTTTCACCATGACTAGTCGCTCAGTCTCGCAGGACTGTTTGCCCAGACGTGGTAGGAAGTGCTGCTTGTCCAACGGCCCCCTTCCCCCCAGGGAGGAGGAAGGGAGAAGAACTAATCCACCAGCTGCTGTCTCCCATTGATCCAAGCTTCACCGCATGGGGAGTTAACTGCTCTGCTCTTGTTGGTTGTCTGGTGTCTTCTGCATCTGCAGCCATAGGAGATGAAACGTGGGGCATGGTGGCGCTGGCTCCTCTCACATGAAGCTGATGGGCCCAGTGGGGACAAACAGAGTCTGCACAGAACTAATTGCAGTGATGGTAACCAGGGTGTAATAAGCAGCCAAGGATATTAAGAGTAGGAGAGGCAAGAGGTGAAGTAGAGCGTAAGAGATGTGTGACATGACCATCAAGTACCATAAGCCCA
>NC_043701.1:140672909-140824313 GCF_006229205.1 Suricata suricatta | reverse complement strand
TTAAAACATGGTCCACGTGCTCTAGGAGCTCAATTTAGGGCAGCCATGGTAGACTTCATCTTCTGAAGTCATAACTAAACTCTTCAGAAAGAGTTGCATCAGCTATTTGCAATTTCTGTCCTGGGCATCGGGACAGGGACCAATAGCTCATATGCCATATATTTCGTATCCCTTGAGGCATACTAATCTATTTAATCCACTGGATAGTGGTGGATCTTCCAGAAGGCCATAAGGAAGGATTTGAGCTGGGAAATTCTTAAGTCAAGCTCAAAAACTGGATGCCCAAAGAAGTCCGATTGATAAGGGAGAAAAAAATCATTCAAATAACAGATGGTAGTCTGGCGGGCTGTCCCTCTGTCCACAGGGTTCCTGAAGTAGTTCTCCCCCCGAAACCGTGATAATTTCCTCCTAAAAGGAAAAACAAAAAGAAAAGATCATTTATAATCAAGGAAGGGAAATAAACATCCACCAGAGAGAGATCAGTTCAAGATAGAAAGTCTATTAATACGTATCTGCCTTATCGTCACTCAAATTTATGGAAATGACAAGGGAGAAAGATCTGCTTTTAAAAAGAAGCAAATCCATATTGGGAAAATGGAAAGAAATCCAATATGGGAAAATAAGAAGGAAGGCTGTCCACAAAGCTAAATGTTCAAGAGTACTGAAAAACCAAAAGCCCTACAAAATCACGAGGTAAGGTAGGAAGGGGGCTGGGGACCAGAAGCGAGGAGAGACCACAAAAGGTCCTACGCTCCCATGCCCAGAAGATGAGCTATTCACTGTCAACTCCACCCCTTACAGAGAACAGATTTGGGAAACAGGGACTGTTTCCACTGATGGATAAACAGGAAATTCCAAGTCTGACACCACCTCATAGCTCAAAATTTATAAATATTTAAGGAAAAATCACACCCATAAAACAAATACCCAAGAGAATATCAAGTTTATAAAACAAACTGAGAGAGCCTTTAAGGGATGGGTATTCATCTCCTCAGGAGAATAAGAACATGAATCATCGATGAAATAAGAATGGGCTTTATTTTTTTCAAAATTAAAGAACATGGAAATGAAAAGAATGCCCATTTAAATGAAAATTTCCATAGAAGTCCTGAGGGGCAGAATGGACATAACTAAAGGGCAGTTCTGTTGCTGGAAGAACTGACACATCAGTAGTAAATGGACAGAGGTTGGGGCGCCTGGGTGGCTCAGTCAGTGAAGCGTCTGCCTTCGGCTCAGGTCATGATCTCACGGTTTGTGGGTTCGAGCACTGTGTCGGATTCTGTGCTAACAGCTCAGAGCCTGGATCCTGCTTTGGATTCTGTGTCTCCTTCTCTATTTTTTTCTCTCTCTGCCCCCTCCTCTCATATCCTCTGTCTCTGTCTCCCAAAAAGAAACATTTAAAAAAAATTTTTATGGACAGAAGATAGGAATGGACAATCCCCAGCAGAAATCCACGTGGTCATTAAACATATGAAAAGATCCTCTGTGTCAGTAGGAATCAGAGAAATGCAAGCTAATCAACAGGGAGATATGGCATCTGTCCATCTAATGGGAAAAAATTAAAATGACTCATAATCCCCAGGGCTGGCAGCAAGTGTGGGGAAACAGCCTCATCTCGCGTTGGCAGAAGCATGAATTGGCACTACATTTCAGGAGGGCAATCTGGCAGATCTTTTCAAAGTAAACTGTGCATAATCTTCTATCCAGCAATCCCAGTACCAGGGATCCATCCTAGAGAAATCCTGGCACATGCGCCCTAAGCAGCACAGACAAGCAATTCTCTGCAGCCCTGTTTGAGATCGTGGGAGCCTTCAAGGTTAGTAAGCGGCCATCGTGGGATACCACGGGCCATGTACAAGGAGGTGGTATGTGTACTGAATAGAAGGGTTTCAGTAACAGCCACCATCCTGATAACTTACAAGTGTCAGGTGCGCTGTTTCAGCACTTTACACGGTGCTCTCTCGGTGGAACCTCCCAGTGACCCTATGGAGACAAGTGCTATTTTGAAACCCATTTTACTGCAGAGGAAACTGTGCTATCAAAACATCAGAAGGTGCCCACGATCACACACAGTAATAAAGATGAGATTTAAAACTTAGCAGCCTGCTTCCAGAGATCATGCTTTTAAAAAATACACCACATGATATATTGGTTCTGTTTTAAAAAATCAAATTGCTGAGCTATTGGTAAAGAATTGTCTAGTTTAGGTGAAAATTAACAAAACTATGTATTTCCCTATGCACATGAATTTTTATGTTAATGCCCAGGAAATACCCATATATGTACACAGCAAATTAACAATTCAAGGTGGAGGATGGAAATGGGGATTTTACATTTATTTTTGAGAGAAAAAGAGAGGGGAGGGCACAAGTAAGCAGGAGAGGGGCAGAGAGAGAGAAGGAGACACAGAACCCAAAGCAGGCTCCAGGCTCCGAGCTGTCAGCACAAAACCCTATGTGGGGCTCAAACTCACAAACCACGAGATCATGATCTGAGCCAAAGTCAGATGCTTAATGGACTAAGCCACCAGGGGGAAGTGGGGATTTTAAATGTACAAGGCGTGTGGGTGGCTCAGTCAGTTTAGCGTCGGACTTTAGTTTAGGTCATGATCTCATGGTTTGTGAATTTGAGCCCTACATCAGGCTCTGTGCTGACAGTGCAGAGCCTGCTTGGGTTTCTCTCTCTCTCTCCCTCTCTCCCTGCCCCTCCCATGCTTGCACTAGATCTCTCTCAAAATAAATAAATAAACTTTAAAAAATCTAAAGATATTTTCACCTTGTATTGTATCTGATTTTTCTTAGAATGTAATCATAAATTAATTGTGTAATTAAAATTTTAATTTATACACGCTGGCCATAGATTTCCACATGGGCATAGATGAGCTCTCCCTTTAGTGAAAGAAACAAAATTAGATTGGCAGTCTCAAGCCCTGGATTTGGAAGAGAATAAAGACCTTCAAAGATACTGACCAAGCCTTCCTATGCTGGAACCACAGCACAGCATCTCTGAGAAATGGACCTTTTCCCTTTGCTTAAACACTTCCAGGGACAAGAAGTTCATCATAGCTCAAAGCACCTTCTATGGTACCAGGGAAACCAAGCAGTGTGGTACAGAGGAAAAAGGCACAAGCTTTAGAGGCAGACAGCCCAAGGATTAACTCCCAGACCTGGTGGTGCCAGCCACGAAAACTTAGGGAAGCCACCCAAGCTCCCTGCCTTTGGTTTCCTGATCTATGAAATGGGACCAATATGTCTCCCTCACAGAGCTGTCAAGAATATTAAGTGAGAACACGATGTACATACGGCAATAGGCACAATGTCTGACACAGAGAAGGTGCCGACGTCCACATATCCCCCCACCCCGTTTCCTAGAGCTGATAGAAGGCTCTTCCCAATACAGGTAGAAGTCTGACTTCAACCTGGTTAGTCCAGTTTTCCAATAGTACTCTCCACCCAGTGTCTAGGTATTTGTAAATGGATGATTTTCTATGTGCTTGACTTATAAGGTCAAGTCAAGAGCTGTCCCCTAGAGTCCCGGGAACCTCCATGAAGAAAAAACAATACAAACCCAGTGAGATGGTCAAGTAATTCTGTGAACCTTTCCATAGGTGCAAAGCTCAAGGAGGCGGTGAGCTACCATGGCTCTGTCTCTCGGAATCCCTACCCTACCCTTCCGGGTCATCGAGTTCCACCTTTGGCTTTCTCCCAGTTACCAGTTACCACTGTGCCAACAGCCACATTAACACAACACTTGCTTCTGTCTACATAGGTTTTTGGAAGGCAACATCTTTCCCAGTGAGAGGTCTACAGGAGGGGGACAAATAACCAGAACACATTCTGGAAGACAAGAACTCCCATACCACTTCACAGTTGAAGAGTACTCTTATGTATGCTGCGTCATCTCATGGTCATGGGATCTGAACCAAGTAATCTTTACACCCATTTGCTTGGTTAGGAAACGAAAGTTCAGTGAGGCTAAGGAACCTGTCCAAGGCCATACATGTACCAAGTGGTAAAGCTGTAGTTTAAACAAGAGACATGGGAACTCTACCAGAAAAGCTTCTCAAACTGCGGGGCTGATAGCTAGGCTTCAGCTCACTCTACAGAGCTGCTAGAGACCTGCCCAGAATGTTCTCAAGCAGGACATCCTGAGGATGAGTTGTGGGTGAGATACAGGGTTGGACAGAAGGTGGGTCAACTAGCTCCTAAGTGTTGACAGTAGGGCGCCCTCAGATACTCAAGGTGAGAAGAACTTAGGGACCAGGTGCCCATATCAGTCAGGGGGGTAAGCCAGAGACAACAGAGGGCCCCAGAGCCTGTCTAGACAAGCTCTACTCTCTTCCACCCCAATGTTCCATGTCCCTGTGATCCTACAGACCTTCTGAGGCTGCCTGCTCCCTCTCCACCTGACCTCTTACAACACCTACAACCTGGCTCTCCTTCAGCTCAAGTTTCTACGAGTCTCGTCTCCCAACCAGCACCCCCATGAGGGATACCTTGTGGAAATCAATGAGATCGGTGAGGGTCGCATGGCGATTGGGGTCCACTCCCAGGAAGCTGTAAAAATCTGCAGAGGCATCCACGAGAAAGTGCTTGAACCCTTTCTGCAGGCGATAGGAAAGGGTGTAGCCCCAGATTTTCTCACTGACCCGGACCAAAAATGCTCCCTCTGTCATGTTCTCCAGGAGATCTTCTGCATTTTCTCGGCTAATAATCCCTGATTTAAAAAAGAGGGGAAAAAAAGTCCATAGGTTCAGCAAACTTTTCCCCTGCCACTCTCCCCCACTCATCCCTGCCCCTGCTCCTCCTTCAAGGGTGTCAGGAAGGGGAGCTGCGTGGGGGGCTCAGGCACTTGCCTCATTGCACAAAGGACTCATCTTAACCCAGAATAAGCAGCTGTGAGCCTAGAGGCAGAATTTCTCCTAAGACCTGAGTTTAGCATACTTTCCTCCAAATTAAGCCATGCTAACTTGGATGAATTGGGTAAGCAATGAACAATGAGCCAGAATTATAGCAACCATCGACTACAAATAAGAGTCCTGCTCCGATGACAACACCAGAGTGACCTATGATTACTACCCCCGTTACCTTTCTTGCACCCGTGAATGAGCACCTGAAAACAGTACGTCGTCTTCTTTTTTTAAATTTTTTTAATGTTTTTATTTATTTTTGAGAGAGAGAGAGAGCATGAGCAGGGGAGGGTCAGAGAGAGAGGGAGATACAGAATCCGAAGCAGGCTCCAGTCTCTGAGCTAGTTGTCAGCACAGAGCCCAATGCAGGGTTCGAGCCCACAAACGGTGAGATCATGACCTGAGCCGAAGTTGGATGCTTAACCGACTGAGCCAACCAGGCGCCCCTATGTCTTCTCAAGAAAGAGGGCTTCCTGGGGTGCCTGGGTGGCTCAGTCAGTTGAGCATCTGGCTTCAGCTCAGGTCATGATCTCAAGGTTCATGGGTTCGAGCCCTGCGTTAGGCTCTGTGCTGACAGCTAGCTCAGAGCCTGGAGCCTGCTTAAGATTCTGACCCTCCCTTGCTCGTGCTGTCTCTCTCTGTCTCTCAAAAATAAATTTTAAAAAAACATTAAAAAAGTAATTAATTAATTAATTAATTAATTAAAAAGAAAGAAAGGGGCTTCCTCCATCCACCTGTGGACACCAGGCAAACAGCTCAAAGAACAAAAATTTCCCAGGTTCTATAGTCCTTCCCAATGTGCTTTCACCACTGTGTGAAAGTCGGGTCTGGCCCTGGAGTTGAGTATTTGCCAGGGGCTCATCCCCAGCAGGGCTTTCCGGGAGCTGTGCTCCCCTGGAGAGAGCGCAGGAAGCCATGTGTGCATCAGAAAGAGGGCAGGAGCCAGAACAGCTGGATTACCCACTGACCCCTGCCTTCATCTGGGCTATGAGATATTCACCCAACCTCTCAACACCTCTGATGTCCTTTGATGTTTCAGCGATCATCTTAATCCATCTACTTCAAGGGCACATCACAACTTCCAAGTCAGATGAAGTCTTTGAAAGACTTTCATAAATTGAGAACAACGGTGGACAGAGGCTGCTGTCCTCTGTCATTCCGGATCAGAGGAGAAGCACGCTGTCTTGTTCACACACCCACCTGTTCACCCTCTGCGTACATTCAGTGGGATCGTTCATGGCAGTGACGTCATCCCTATGACCCGGAGACCTGTGACTTCTGCACTGTTCACCGGTGTCACTTTCAAGCTTTCCTGTAGCATTCCCTTTCCCCCCCCACACACACACCATCACTCTCCTACTTACAGGTGATCTGGCTGGACTTTGCTTGTGCCCAAAGCAGAGGACATAGAGGCAATCACACTGTCACATGTCCCCCTTTTAAGACAGGCAACACAAATGGGGGCCACCTCTTTCCTCCTTGCCCAGGACTTACAAGAGGAAATCAAGTGAGCTACCCTCCCCAACAAGGCTATCTAAGTAGGACTCTAGGGAGAGAGAAGGAAAGGAGGTGGGGAGACCTTCTGCCACAAAGCACTTGAAGAATTGTACACAAATCCCTTATAGACAAGAGGGTACGCCCTGGGCTGTCCCTCACCCCCAGGGAGGGCACTAGTGCCTTCAGCCAGGGAAGCAGGGATAGCCAAAAGAGGACCAAAATGGCACACCTGGAATCTGTCAGAAGACTCAGCACTGGCCCTCACCCATCCCCTGCCCCAGTGTCAGAGGACCTAGACCCTAAACATGACTGGAGAAGGGAGAAAAGTGAGACAGAGTAGAGGCAGCTCAGGAGGAAAATGACCAGAAAATGTCACCCCAACCCAATTCCCCACACCTCAACCTAAAGCCCAGCCCAGACTGGAAACTGGGAGAGGAGAGAAGTGTTACACTGGGCAGCAGACCGAACAATCAAACTTGAATAGGACTCAATTCTTCACCATCCGAAAGTGACCAGTAACACCAAAAGGACAAGGTCATATCTCTGCCATCTAAAACCTCTGAATAGCTCCCCTGAAATCCAACAAAGTCCAAGGCTCAAGGAGGGACAGACCCTGGGCTCCAGGACTCCATCCCACCCACCCCTCTAGGCTCATTTGTTCACTCACCTCATGTGCCACTACTGGCCGCTGACCCCAAGGCCCCCTTGTGCAGAAGCCTCAGCCCCAGCCCAGCCCCCTTGGTCCCACTGAAGGCTGTCTCCTCTCTCCTAGGAAGCACAGGCTTATGGTCACGCACACTCTACCTTTGCACAAGTTAGAAAAAGATGTCTCTCTGAGGCGTGGAACTTGAAAAGGCTACCCATCTGGACCCGGATGGCCAAGTTCACACCTCTGCATTTCTAGCCCTCCTCCCCACCCACGAGCCCTGTTGGCAAGTTCCCTTGACTCAGGGTGCAATCTGCTCATCCCTGTTAGGAAATCATTTCTATCCCAGGAGGCTGCACAGGAGACCTGTCTTTGAGCTTTCATAACACCCTGCCCAGATGTTGCCGTAAACTAGGAAACAGGTGGTGAACGGCTCAAGGACAGAGCCTGTGGCAACTGTGGGAGGTTGCTGCCCAGGCTTCCCTCAGGAGGGACCCTGCTGCAAGATGCGTCTGGACGGACAGCCTCCAACTGCTGCTCACAACCCACCGCTGAAGCACGTTCTCCCCAGGCTGCTTCTGGCTCCGAGGGTACAGGACTGAGTGTCCTTGGGGCATCTCGGTGGCTCAGTCGGTTAAGCGACCAACTACTAGTTTCCGCTCAGGTCACGATCTCACAGTTCGTGAGTTCGAGCCCTGTATTGGGTTCTTTGCTGTCAGCGCAGAGCCTGCTTCAGATCCTCTGTTCCCCTCGCTTTCTGCCCCTCCCTCTCTCTCTTTCTCAAAAGTAAAACAAACAATAAAAAAGAAATACTGAGTGCCCTTGCCCCAGAGCACAGAGGTTTCCCTGACTGAGCGCAAGGGTACCAGAGCCACCACTCCCACCCAGGGCGGGCCTGCTGAGTGGGCAGTAGGGCTGGGGCTTCCCATCAGCTGGAGCCGGACTCCCTGGGCTGTGCTCCGGTAGCAGGCTCCCCCCTTGTCGCCCCTCCTACCCTCCCTCCCTTCATGGGCGTGGACCCTCGGTCTGAAGACTCTCCCACCTTCTCCTGCTCCCTCTCCCCTTTATCCTTCATGGGCATTTCTGCCAATAGCTCTCTTGCACTTCTGCTTCCCAGGAGACCCCCACTGACCCAGAAGCTGATCGTTGGGCCCCAAGTACACGGAATGTTGGGGGGCCTGTCTGAAGCAGTAATCAAGAGCATGGACGAAAATCACAGCGCAGGGACTTGTTCAATAGGCGGCCCTGGGCAGACTCTGTAAGCTTCTGAAACCCAGGGCAGTGTCCTCGTCTATTAAGCAGCCCCACTAATACTACCTACGTCATCAGGTTGTTTGAGCCTACCTTAAATTAATGTGTGAATGTGCCTACCACAGCGCCTGAGGACACAACGGCCATCTAATTTATTTATTTATTTTTTATTTTTTTTTTTTTTTTTTTTTTTTTTAGAAAGAGAAAGTGCATGCAAGCAGGGGAGAGGCAGAGGGAGAGGGAGAGGAAATCCCAAGCATGCTCCGTGTAGAGCACAAGGCAGGGCTCGATCTCACACCGAATGAGCTGAAATCAAATGTCAGACGCTCAACCACTTAGCCGGCTGAGCCACCAGGCACCCCTGCAATGGCCATCTAATACACGTCACTAGTTGGCCTCGGCTACACCCAGGGTACTGCTCGTGTGCCAGGACTGGAGGTCACCTTGTACTGGCAGCAGTCTTGGTCATAGCACTGCCAGGCCGCACTGCCCACGCACCCAGTCCCCCCAGACAAAGGCTGCTGAGGAGGACTTCTTCCGGTGGGGACTGGGCCCCAGCCTGCACCCCCCCACACACACACCCCGCGGACTCTCTGGGTGCCTGGAATAGTAAACATCTGTGAGACCTGCCCCCACTCTTGCATACTTAACCTAGCAATCAAAATTGTAATCGGGCCCAAGACCAAAAGGAATACAGCTTCATTGTTCAGGATGGCACGGACCGTTTCACAGCAAACCTGACCCCCAAGAGAATTAGTTGGTGGCTGGGAGCCCTGCAGGACACTTACAAGGAGAAGCTGTCTCAGTTTCCTATGGCATTCACGCTGCCCTCCCCATCTCTCCCTCCCTCCCTCCCTCTCTCTCCCTCTCTCTCCCTGGCTGGCCTCTAAGCCAAGTGTGCTGGGAACTAAGCACTAACCATACCCCAACCCATCCCCCTCTGCCCTTAATATACACTCGACAACCTCTTGGCTGAGGAAGAAGGGAGAGGCTCACCTCACCCCTCCCAACTGGGGAGCGAGCACACTGCTCTCCAGGGCACTCAAGAACTGTCTGCCTCTGCCCGTGACCAGGGCTGGCTGAGGGATGCAGCCTAACCACAGGATGCTCCACGGAGTTGTTCTGGAATGATCGCTGGAGATCCCTCCTGAGCCGATTCTCACCCGCCAACAATGGGAAAGGAGCATTTCCTGTCATTTCTCTCCTTCCTCCCTTTAACAGGGATGTGTTAAGCACTCTCTAGGAGCCAAGCCCCATGCTCTGAATGGGAGTCAGCACTGAATGAGAAAGAGTTCCTGCCTTCCAGAAGTTTAGACTCTGGAAGAATTTTTCTGTTTTGCTTTGTTTCGTTTTGTTTTAAAGAAAAGGTTGGGACTCCTGGGTGGCTCAGTTGGCTAAGCATCCAACTTCGGCTCAGGTCATAATCTCACGTCCGTGGGTTCAAGCCCCGTGTCAGGCTCTTGCTGACAGCTAGCTCAGAGCCTGGAGCCTGCTTTGGATTCTGTGTCTCCCCCTCTCTCTGCTCATCCCCCATTCATGCTGTCTCTCTCTGTGTCTCAAAAAGAAACTTAAAAGAAGTTAAAAAAAAGTTTTTTTAAAAGAAAAGAAAGAAAAGGCTCACCGTAACCAGTGGTAATCAAGGCCACAGGTGCTGTGGGAGCTGGGGGCCTCCCCACTCAGCTCTGGCCCCAGGGGTAGGAGTGACAGCTAGACTGAGAGCAGAGGGGTAAAACAAAGGGGTGAGGTGAGGATCTGTTTAGGAAAAGGGATTAGCACATGGTTCTTCGGGCAGGAGGGGAGGCCAAAGAGGCAGGAGGGGAGACCAACATAGGAGATGGGCGGTGGCAATGTCCACAGAGACCATTACGAGGATTCTGGACCTAATTCTGAGAGCAGTGAGAAACTACAGGTGTTCCTGAGGCAGAAGATCATCAAGGATGGAAACATGGCCTGGGGGGGTATGAATTAGAGGCATACAAGTTAGGGATCTCAGTGCAGTGAAGACTCCTTCATCTAAGCATTGCTTCAGAGCTACATTTCCACAGCTGCAGCATTGGAATCCAGCTCCCAGGCCACTCATCTGCCAGAAATGGCTTCTATTTCGAAGCAGGGGTGGGGGGAGGACACGGTGGGGGTGACATGAGAAGCCTCATGTCATAGCCAGCATGGGGCACCTTCTGGGGCCTCAGTGGGCCTCATCTCCTTCAGTCTTCCTACCATCCCAATTATCATCAGTTCATAACAGAGGCCACTGAGGGTCAGCAAGAAAAAGGACTTACCCAAGATCACAGAGCTATTAAATGGTGGAGCCAGAATCTGACCTCACGTCTTGAGACTCCAACTCCAGTGCTCTTTGCTCTACACCATCTTATCTCAGGCAGAGGGCACTAAGTGCTGTGAAAGACGCAAGAAGGAGATGAATGTGGCCTGCAGAAAAGTCAGGGCAGGCCTTAGCGAGGCAACAAAGTGGAATGGGAAGCAGGCCTCGGCAGCTGGGTAGATTCCGTGGCTGAGGCAGAGGGGGTGAGGTGAAAGGAGAGGAGGGATAAGATGAGTGGAGAGTCACAATGAAGACTAAGAAGGAGTCCCTGGCACATTTACATAAATGCAACCTAAAAGACGCCTAATCTAAGTCTCAGGACAGGAAGAGACTTGGAGGATGGACTGAAAGATCTAGAACGTGTATATCGGGATCCCAGAGAAGACCGGCGAGGAGAATGGAGAGGAGGCAGTATTTAAGAATGATTCATCGCAGACACGTCCCAGCAAAACTGCACAAAGCCACTTAACGTCTCATTTTGTCAGCCAGAGAAAAAGGCCGATTATCTACAAAGAATGAACAACTGGATTGATGGTTAACTTCTCCGTTGCAACAGTAGACGCCAGATGACAGTGAGATGATATTTTCAGTGTGCTGAGAAAAAAAATAACAGTGTTTAATATAATTACCTTTCAAGGAGGACAAAATAAAGACATCTTCAGGAAAAAAAAGAAGTTGAGGAAATTGACTATTAAGAATATTCTAAAGGATGTCCTTCAGGTAGAAGAAACGGGGTCCTGGATAGACCATCGGAGAGGCTAGAAGGTGTGATGAGCACAAATATCGCAGTAAGCTAAAAGTACATACTGACTTCCAAAATAATAGGAATAATTGATAAGCTGAGGGTTTGAAATAAGATAGAACTGTAATGCTGACAATTTCTGATCAATTGAGAGTAGAATCATCAGACTTAAAAAAATCCATGTGTTTATAGATGTTGGCGAGGATGCAGAGAAAGAGGATCTCCTTTGCTCTGCTGGTGGGAATGCAAACTGGCGCAGCCACTCTGGAAACAGTATGGAGGTTCCTCAAAAAATTACAAATAGAACTCCCCTACGACCCAGCAATTGCACCACTAGGTGTTTATCCAAGGGATACAGCTGTGCTGTTTCGAAGGGGCACATGCACCCCAGTGTTTATAGCAGCGCTATTAACAGCCAACATACAGAAAGAGCCCAAGTGTCCATTGACAGATGAATGGATAAAGAAGATGTGGCACATACATACAATGGAGTATTACTCAGCAATCAAAAAGAATGAAATCTTGCCATTTGCAACTACGTGGATGGAACTCAAGGGTATTATGCTACATGACATTAGTCAATCAGAGAAAGACAAATATCATCTGACTTCATTCATATGAGAAATTTAAGATACAAAACGAAAGAACATAAGGGAAGGAAAACAAAAATAATACAAAAGCAGGGAGAAGGACAAAACGTAAGAGACAAATAGAGACAACAAATGGAGGGTTGCTGGGGGGTTGTGGGAGAGAAGATGGACTAAATGGGTCAAGGGCATTAAGGAATCTACTCCTGAAATCACTGCTGCACCATATGCTAACTAACTTGGATGTAAATTAAGCAATAAATAAACTATTGAAAAAATTTTAATGTTTAATTATTATTGAGACAGAGAGAAACAGAGCATGAGAGGGGGAGGGTCAGAAAGAGGGAGACACAGAATCTGAAGCAGGCTCCAGGCTCTGAGCTGTCAGCACAGAGCCTGATGCGGGGCTCGAACCCATGAACTGTGAGATCATGACCTGAGCCGAAGTCGGAGACTTAACTGACTGAGCCACCCAGGCGCCCCAAATAAACTATTTTTTTTTAATTCATGTGTTTAAGGGGTGCTGGCTGGCGACTCAAGCCCCATGTTATCTAAATAAATAAAACTTCAAAAAAGAATAAAAAACAAAAGTAGGGGCACCTGGGTGGCTCACTCAGTTAAGCTTCCAACTCTTGATTTCAACTCAGGTCATGATCACACAGTTCATGAGATCAGGCCTGAGTCCAGCTCTGCACTGACAGCACGAAGCCGGCTTGGGATTCTCTCCCTCCCTCTGTCTGCCCCTCCCTCATTTATGCTTTCTCTTGTGTGCCCTCTTCCTCTCAAAATAAATAAACATTAAAAATCTATTAAAATAAATTAAAACTTTGTGTGTTTAGGAAGAGGCTAAAGATTTACATCAACTTTACGATATGTGGAATATGCATGTTAAATCCTCTAAACTAACCACTAAAAAACAAGCACCAAGAGCAGTATAACCTCCAAACAACGGAGGTGGAAAAATACAATGAGAAAAAAAAATTCTTTTCAATGAAGCATGAAACAAGCTAATAACTGAAAAATAACTACACTTTAGTTCCATTTATATTAAATTGAAAAGCTCACAAAGCTAAGCACTACAGTGTTTGGAGATTAACATATAAACAAGAAATGAGGCAAAGAATGGATAGAGAAAATACTCAGGAGACGGATCACGTCTCCTGTGCTGTGGGAGGAGGAGCCAGGCTGCCCTGGGGAGGAGCACATGGGTACTTTCAGGATCGGCCGTGTCCCCACTGCTGAAGCTTCCTTCACGAGCCTCACATCAGTATGTGCGCACACCACGTATATTCAACATTTGATATTTTAAGTATTTAAATATCACTGCTTTGAACCCCCCACCCACATTATGCTATGACATTCATTCAAAGTCAGTCAGTGTCCTTTGAGGGACGGGGAGGTTATCACCTAGGAAGGAAAGCATCACTAATGAGCTTTAAATGTCAGTGTCGGCTGCTTTGAGTGTCTGGAGCATGGTTCTCAGCCCTGGCCCACTCTGACCAAGTCTCGTGTAATTCATTTTGGGTACAACAAGCATCATCATGTTTACAGTCTTCTCAGGTAATTCCGATATGCAGCCAGGTCTGAGACTCGCCGAGCTGGAGTGTAAACAGTCTTGTAAGCCAGGATTGGCAGAAACGTAAAAAGTGATTCTATGTTTAGAGTAATACTTGGAGGTCTGAACACAATTTTACTGACCTAGAGAGGACATAGGATAGGTCCTGTGAGAAGTCCCTGCCAGACAGGAAGGAGCTTTCCCTGGGCTGGGGTGGGACAGAGGGAATGAAGGACCCAAGGGAGGCCCCCACTCCTGCACCCCACACCCCACAGATATTGAGAAAGTAGAAGAGTTCTGTACCCCCAATTTTGCCCATATAATGTAGCCACAATTAGTGCAGAATGAGGCATTAGGAGACAGAACAGCCTGATGATGATGTGTGCCAGCTTCCCCAAGTTCCTGTGACTTGTGGGGGGGACCAAGGACTCTCCCACGCTCTCATGTGGGATTTGGAACAGAGGGTAGAGCAACATATGGCTGCTGGCAATAGGGGCGAATCAGCCTTCTAGAGAGCTCCTGGTACTCCGAGTCCAATTAACTGCGTGTATACCCTCTGGCCCAACAACTCCATTACTGAGATCTGTTCTAAAGAAATCATCACACAGGTCCATAAGGGTCCAGCGCAAGAAATGTAATCGCCTCTTAGATTGATCTGTGGTGCTGGTAAGTTGGGGGCAATCAAAGTGTCCATGACTCAGGGAGTGGATGAGCGAAACCAGATAGATTCACCCTGAGGAATACTGTCAGCAATTAGAAATAATAGACCAGAGATAGGAACAGCATGGCTGTCATAACATAAGCTTGTGAGACAGAGTGAGGAGCAAGAATGAGATTAAAGCACCTGAGCCCTCAGGTAAGTGTGCTCACGCACAGGGTAGGACAAGGTAGAGTCTGCCGTGGCAGCAACATCGTTTCCAATCTGTCCAAATCCCCAAGTAAGGGCAAGCAGAACAAGTAGAAAACAAACCCAAAAGTCCATGGACTATGTTTACAACAGAACTAGGTAGCAAGGCGGTCCCACGAACCCCATATACAAATGGTGGTGGGAACAAATAATCAGCACAAGACCTTCGTGGTACCAGGTGTTTCCACAGGAAGAAGAAAGAAGCAAGTGTGACCAATGGACCCCAGAGCAGTCAACAGGAACTTACTGGAAGCAGGAAGCTAACTTAAGAGCAGCAGCCGAAACTCGGGAAGGATTTGTCTTCCACAATCTTGGGGACATGTGAGAGGCCCATGGGGACACTCTCCAGAGCCACCTTCAACCACTGGGAGTAGCATCAAAATGAGCCAAGTAAGAGAAAAGAAAGAAAAGGATAAAAATCCAGATCCACATAGGGGGAGGGGAACAGAGCGGAGCTACCCCGGGGAAGCAAGCTGTCCTATTTGTGAACACTTCACAAAAATAATAGAATTGGAGGCTCTATAAGAACAAAACAACTCTCCTGGCCCTTGTTTCACTTGAAATGTTCAGGCAAACTAATTTCATATAAAAACTAGCCAAAGAAAAGCATCAAGGTCAATGCTACCATGAGAAAAAAAGAAAATAAGGAGCAGAGTAACTTCCCTTGGGTGATATATATACAAGAACCCTTCAAACAGATACACAGTATTATCAGAAGGGCTGCTTCTTGAAGAGAAATGGGAATGTGAGTGGAAAATAAGGGAGAGTAAGAAAATAAATAAGGGACAGTCTTGTTTATTTCCATAATGATCATAAACTATGAGGACAAGAGAGGGAAGAGGTAGCCAGTGAAACGAACCTCCAGGACTTAGGGTTTTTTGAAAAATAATCATCATTAAGAACGCAATCCAGGGGCTCCTGGGCGGCTCAGTCCATTAAGCCTCAGACTTCAGCTCAGGTGATGATCTCTGGGTTGGTGAACTCCAGCCCACAGTCAGGCTGTGCACTGGGATTGTCTTTCTCGCCCGCTCTCTGCCCCTCCCCCACTTGCTCACGCGCTCTCTCTCCTCTCAAAATAAATCAACTTAAAAAAAAAA
The DNA here is from genome assembly GCF_006229205.1 of Suricata suricatta. NCBI lineage: Eukaryota > Metazoa > Chordata > Mammalia > Carnivora > Herpestidae > Suricata > Suricata suricatta. The sequence goes on along the minus strand of NC_043701.1, from coordinate 140,808,802 downwards.
GAGCATAGCTCAGAAAAGAGGCAAGGTGACCCCAGAACTTGGGCTTTGAAGTGGATGGTCTTCACTAACAGCTAATTGATGGCAGTTGTTAAAATTCAGAAGCCCCAGCAATATTCAAGGTACAGCCACATCAGGTTTGGAGAAGGGAACCCCTAGAAGCACAGAACAAGGTCCAGAAAGGAGCAGCCAATCAGGACCTTCCTTTGGCTCACTCCCAAGCCACAAGCTCCCCTTGCCCTCAGACACTGCTTGGGGAAAAGGAGTGATGTTGGAGGGACCCCGCGAAAAGAGAGAAGCAGAACCTTGAGTTTAAAATTAAGGTTGAATATTTGCTAGAAAGTGAAACTGAAAGAGATTCTTAAACCAGAGGAACCGGAAATATTAAGGGTTATTTTTCAGGCACTAACAGGACCAAGGTACTGATAAGGTGAGATCACTTATAAAAAGAAGTAAGCAAAGAAGTTATACTTGTAGGTCTTTCTAGCAATTAGAAAGTTTGATGGAGATGTAGATATAAGTCTAGAGGTTTCTCAGCCTGGCGCTGTTGACATTTTGAGCCAGATAAGGGTCTGCAGATGGCACTGTCTGATATATAGCAGCGTCCCTGACCTCTACCCGCTAGATGCCAACAGCACCTCGTGGTTGTGACAACCCAGTATGTCTTCAGACACTATCAACTGTCCCTTGGGGCACAATCACCCCCGGTAAGTTGAGAACCACTGACACAGAGACAGACCCGACAGATCTCTAATTGACGACAACAACAAAAGTTATAGCAAAACAGTCCGGGGCGTCTCTGGGCATTGGGCAGCAAAGGCAACTACAGCGCCCTCTGCTGGCATCTGCAGAAAAAGCCAGGGCCAAGGTCAGGGGACCTAAACCTTCCAGGGCAGCGGTCCCCTGCCTGCTGGGAAGCTAGGAACTCAGGAGGGGAGATGGCCAGCCAAGAAGTCAAGGCTTCGGTCAAGGCTGGCTCTCCCTGCCCCAATACTCACACATTAATATCACAGGCTGGCAGGCATCTCCACGCAGCACCCCCACCAGGTGCAGGCAGCAGCTCCTGACTCCCTTCTTATTGTACAAAGCAGGAAGCCCCGCGCCTTCTTCCCAACCCTCACCTAATCATCTCCCTGCATCCCATGCAGATGCTCTCAAACACCGCCAACAATTTCAAGTTGCTATCAAAGTATGTATCCCATCGGTGCTAACTGCAGCAGCCCCAGCAAAGGGAAGGTACACCTTCAAAAGATGCTCAGTTATAAGGGACCCAAAAATCCACGTTAGCAAATTCTAAAGCCCAGCCGGGATTCAGTTCCCAGCCCCTCCTCCACCTCCATGCCCAGTCCCTGAAATCATTAGCTCTGAATTAAACCCAAGTAACCAAATGAGCTCCTTTTATTTCTCTGTCAGAGTTTCTCTCTGAAAAGAAAGAAATGCAGGTCGGCCAGACACGACGGGTTTACTTTTTATTAGTCTCAATTTATCTGACTTGCGTATTTCTTAGAGCTTTCACTATAGCTATGCCTCACTGGCCCGCAACTCCTCCATGACCGGCTAGCTATTTCTCGTTCATTTTTGTGACTTGCCCTTCTTACTGTCATGCTTTCCGGATGGTATCATTAAAGAGGTTGGAATTATTAAGCTCTTCGTTCTCAACAGTTTCCTAAAGCATCCTAAAGACACAGAGATTGTGACGAACAAGCTCGCGTGCCTTCACTTTTTAAAACTCCAAATGAAATGTAACCACAGCTAACTGCTGTTACAAGGGTTTCAGCAGACAAGCTTCTTGGTTCCCGATACAGCCATGCACAAGAGGCAGTATCCCACGCCCACGACTGTCTGCTCCAAGTTGACCTGCCAGGTTCAAATCACTGATGCCACTGTTGGTGACAGAGGGTAGCAACCACCCAGCAAAGTGACTTCCCAAGGATCCTGTGGAGCACTAACTTTAACTGGAAGTATATATCTGTTATTTGATTCATGCCAGTCTTGTTGACCGGACCGACATTTTCACTAGTTCAGAGGACAGTTCTTTTCCTCTCTATGACAGACATCCATCGGTCTTGCCCACTCAGGACCAGTTGCCCTTCCTCTGGCAAGGGAATGTGGACCTTCTTTTAGAAAACCACACCCTCCCATTCATGTCTATGCAGCCGCAATGGGATGGACTCTCTCCCATGCCAGGTATGGTCATGTGACTCAAGCCTATCCAATCAGAGGTCTCATGCCTCTGGCCATAGGGACTGGAGTCAGAAGTGAGCATGTGACCAAAGCAGACCCAACAAGGCAGGATATGGGGACCAGTATTGAGAGTGTTGAGAGAAAACCATGCCCTGGGTCTGTTGGATTCTAAACTAAGCAAACGTGAGCACGCAACCACAGGCTGATGCATTGCTTGGGAATGAAAACAACATGTAGAGCAACAGAGCGGAGAGATGGAGAAAGGCCAGGTGCTGAAAAGCTCCCTGGATCAAGCAAAGCCTGAAGCTAGACCTACCTTTGGAGTTTTCAGTCATATGAGCAAATAATTCCTCTCTTTGATTTTATCAGTTTGATTTTTTTTTCTGTTACTTGGAAATGAATAGAAAGTTCCATGAGGGTAGGGAAGCTGTCCGTTTCATTCACCACCACAGGCCCTGTACTTAGCATAGTGCTTAGCACCCAACAGAAGCGTGATATTAACAACCAGTGAATTAATTATGCAAATGCCTTACACAGGGAACCCGCCTACTCAAGCCCCTGTCCAGGTAACTGACACTTCCCTGTTTCACTCCATTTATTGCATGAGGACTTTGCAGACGGTATGAGACGTGGGGGCCCCTTCAGGAATTCTGCGGAAGGGAGGCCTAGGAAACAGCACACACTTGTCTCGGCCAAGAATAAGGCATGACCCAGAGACACAGGTGTCTCCTAATGGAAGACCCATCTCTTCCTCCTCAAGGAGACTTCTGGACTGGGAAGGAAGGGCTCCCTGAGCACTGCACACCCCACGGCAGTTACTTAACCGTGAGATGGCAACGGGGCAGTGTTCCATCATAGGAGCATGGACACTGGAGCCAGACCACCGGGGCTCGAACCGCACTGCCCCCACTTACGAACATATGAATGTTATGAGGATTAAATAAGTGAACAACCGTGAGGGAGAATCCAGCATGCTATAAACACAGTGTGCCTTCCAGCATCACTGCCTCTTCCAGAGACTTGTGTGAGGACTAGATGAAACGCTGGCTGGCCAGTGCTTACCTGCCACGCCAGCACAAAGGAAAAATTTAACAAATGATCTGTTAGAACATAAAAGCCAGCATGACTCCATATGGGAAGCCAACCAACCACACCCCCATGGATAACAACCAGTGCACACACACCCAAAGACCAGTACAAGGTGAACTGCCCCCTTCCCAGGGGCGCCTGGTGGCTCAGTTGGTTAAGCACCCGCCTCTCGGTTTCAGCTCAGGTCATGATCTCATGATTCCTGAGTTCAAACCCCGCATCAGGCTCTGTGCTGACAGCGCAGAGCCTGCTTGAGATTCTCTCTCTCCCTCTCTCTCTGTGCCCCTCCCCTGTACTCTTTCTCTCTCTCTCTCAAAATATATAAACTTAAAAAAAAGTGCCTCCTTTCCAGGGGTGCCACCAATCCAAGCGGGACTTTGGTGCGCTCCAGATGGACAGGGTACAGGGTTTGGAAACAGACACCCAGGCGTCAGCCTCTCTGGTTCCCCTCAGCCACCTACCCTCCTGCAAGACGAAGTCTGAACAACTCCATGGCAGCCCTGCCCCTGACCACTTCCGCACACTGGAGAGAAGCCCCAAATACTCCAATGCCCTCTTGCAGAGAAGCAAGGATGTAGGGGGAGAAAACCCCAAAGACCTAGTTTCCCCAAAAAGGACAGGTTAACTAAAAAGACTACTCCACTGAGTAGGACCAAGGTAAACAACATGGACGAGAGTTTATTTTTCCCCTACGGCCCAGAAAGGAAAAGGAGGTGGAGTGAAGTTCAGGATATGGGAGAAAACGTCGACAAGTACAGGAACTGCATTTTCTCTGGACACTGACACCTGCACCCTGACTGTTCAAATGTTGGCGATGCCCCACTGTCGGCAGGGGCGGCACATTAGTGTCGATTACGGGGAAACTATACTTGATTGGGTGCGCAAGCCATGCCGTTCTCCAAGAAGCCTTTCTAGGCTGTTCCAGAGGTAGGGGCCACCTGCTGGCCCCGTGCAGCCCTGGAGGCTAGTGAGACAAGCGCGTGAATCACAACACCCAAAAGCAGCATCCTGGTTTGAAATGAAACCTGGGAGCAAACGCTGGGGCATGTAAATCTACAAAGATCTTAATTACTAGACAGAAGGTGATTTGAGTCTGATAAACTTCTAATAATTAAGCCTATATATGAATTAGTCATTTCCAGAAAGGCTTCTCAACTACTGTTGTAGTGGAGACTGGACTTCATTCTCTAGAAAATGCCAAAGACACCATATTAGCTTCTGAGATTAGCAGAGAGAGAATAACTCATGGTGGGCAGGGGAGGGGAGGAGTTATGTGATCTGACCTAATTCTCATCAGACCAGACAATCCACAGGCTCACTGTTTTGACTCAAGGGCTGTCTGGCCTCTGTTTACACACCCCAGCAGGGGGTGCTCGTGACTCTGGGCGATAGTTTACTCCATCTCTGGACAGCTAACTGCTAAAAAGTCCATCAGATTGAATCAAAGTCAGCACCTTGTGATTTTCACCATGTGCTCTACGCCCTGACCCTGAGGCCTCTCACAGGCTTCAAGACAGCAGCTGCCATGGCCCTCACTCTAAATTTTCCTTCTCGACCCCTTTCCTGCCCTCAGGAAAATGCGAGGCCAGTGCTCTGGCATGAGCTGGGGCCCTGGGTGCCAAAGCTGGTATGAACTTGGGGCTGGAAACAGGTGGGAAACTAGACTACAGAGCCTGGAACAGAGAAAGCCCCAGAATAGTTTGCTGGAGTTGAAGAAGAGTCTAGTCTATGATAGCAACTTCCCAGTGTTAGGAAGATAGGAGGGATTTTCTGCACACACCAGAAATATGATGGGACTGCCAGAAGAAGATTAAATCAACAGAAATCATGGTTTATTGTTACCCTGTGCTTTTTAAAATTCAGATAGAAAATAAAATTTCAGTCTTCTCAAATCCAGCTGGGTCCCCTAGCCCTGTCCCCTCGCACACATTTTAGTCACCCCCACCTGTGAATCAGAAAGTAGATTGCAGCAAAACAACCAAAATAAAAGTGTGAGGTAGACAAGACACAAAAGGCTGAAATCCAAAACGGAGGACTACAGATGCCTGAAAGAGTTCAGATCTTGAACATACCATTGCAATCTATGGTTTCCTAAGGCACAAAATAATGTCTCTCTTCTTTGTAATCCTTTTTTTTAAGAGACTTTACAGCCAGCACACATTTTTTTTTTTTTAAAAAGAAGGAAAAAGATTCCTTTATTTCTTAGTTGGAACAGCTTAAGTAAGAACTTAAGAGGAAAGTAGGTCAACTGACCTACTTTTTTCCTCTTTAGAAATGTTTGCATTTGGGATCCGAGTCGGTGGAAAATTTCCATTCCACATTCTGCTCAGCAGAGGAAAACTAGCGATCTAGCTTTGCCATGACGGATCTGTGACAAGCCGACCATCCTTCCAAGTGACCCGTGGGCTACCCTCACAGCTTTCAAAAAACATTTCAAGAGGGGGATCATATTCCTAATGTAAGAAAATTCAGACTTACGCTTTTGGAGGGGGCTGGGAAGGCTAAATAAGTATCACCTTCCTTTTATGCACAGTCATTTGATGTCACCTGTCACCTTTTTTTTTACTTCCAAGTGACAGCAGTAGCAGAGCCTCAGGGTGTGAGGCCACCATTTACATATTCAAATCCTGATATACATCTCCAAAGGCTATCATGTTTATTTATACCATGTAACAAATGGAAAGACTTACTGTATGCCAGGAATGATCTAAACACTTTATAAATATGATATATTTAATCCTCATAACACGGCTACACAGTGGTATATTACTATTTTCTGCACCTGCCGATGTCTTCAGCTATTCTAAGCTTAACATGGATTTGGTGTCTGGGTCCACAGCTGGTCCGCAGCCCAAGCCCCCCATTCTGGCTGCCGGTTCCAAAACCTCACCATGGTTCCCTGTCTGCCCACTGATCTTGAACACCAGGGACGGGGCCTGAGCTGGTCCATTCTCTCCATCTCGGCCTCAGAAACGCTAGCTTCCGAGAGTGATCCCAAAGGCCAAATGGCGTTGCCAGATTTCCCTCTAGCTGGGCCAGAAGACCAGGGGCATCCCCACTCTACAAGGTCACAGAATGAGCAGATGAGCAGGGGTGAGATTCAAACATAAAGAACCCAGGCAGCATCTAAAAAGGTTCGCATGAATACACAGTGAGGGATGGCGAGTCCAGAGGGAACATTCCTGTGCCCCCATCTCCCTCCATCGGTAACAGTATATTTAAGGGGCCACAATAGTGGAGTAGGCAAGACCAGGACCCAGAAGCCCTATGTCTTGTTCCCGCTCCTGTGTGTCCTGCTGGGTGACAGGGGTTGGTTTCTCAAGCTCTCTGGGCCTCAGGATGGTTACCTGTAAAAAGCGAACCATGACTGGGTCAAGAGCAGTTGAGAGGGCCTGTGAGATGGTGCACATCGATCCCCCATCTCCCTTCATCTACACAGCCATGCAAACATGCAAGCATCGGCCAGGAGGATCACCGATGGGCAGCGCTGGTCAGCCAACCCATGTCCTTCCTGTTCTGGGCAGTTCAGAGAAGAAGGGACCTCCCAGTACGTGCAGTTGAAGGAACGGAGTCTACGCTCCATCCCCACTCAGCCTCTGCCTTCTGGGCACAATCTTCTCCACTTCACAGAGGGCTGTCTCCCTGTAGGGCAGCCTGGTAGGTCTGCCTTTTACCTGCAGGTCTCCTGAAAGGGGGTCCCCACTGCCTGTACCTCAGCTCCTGGACCAGTAATGCCACCAGCAACAGAGCAATGAGCAAGGTGAAGAAGCCAACAGTCTTGGGGAAAAGAACACTCATCATCCACAGCCTGCAGACTCCCAGGTGCCCACTAGGGGCCAGTCCTATGCCCTGGCCATAGTTCCCAATGTTCCCAACCACCAGAGAAACCTCTGGAGCTTCGGCAGGACCAAAGCCCACCATCCTGGAGGGTTGCCTGCAGAACACGCACCCAGAATCACACAGTATCCCAGACACAAAGGACAGAAAGCCTGAAGTCCCCATTCACCCATTCGGTGAGTCTACTAGCCGTCCAGACTGCCCAGTGGTAAGCTGTAGCCACCAAAACGCCAAAAAGTCCTTTCCTGTACTGAAGTGAAATGTATGTCTTCCGAATGCCTAGCCCCAAACTCTGGTTGGATCCTCTTCAATAATCTTGGGGCACCTGGGTGGCTCAGTCAGTTAAGCGTCCAACTTCAGCTCGGGTCATGATCTTATGGTTTGTTGAGTTTGAGCCCTGCATTGGGCTCTGTGCTGACAGCTCAGAGCCTGGAGCCTGCTTCAGATTCTGTGTCTCCCTCTCTCTCTGCTCCTCCCTTGTTCACACTCTCTCTCGCTTAAAATCAAATAAACATAAAAAAATTTTTAATTAAAAAAAATAATCTCTCGTCTCAAGACAGAACTTGAGATTGAGAAGCGGCAGCTCCGTTCCCCTATCCATCCCACACCATAATTTCTCTTTTCAAAGACAAACTTCCCCCAGGGAATCACTACACACGACAATGACTTCTATTTCCTTCCTTCCCGTCCCTCAAATACATTTGGATGCCTTGTAATCAAGAGTAAGGTAGGGGCACCTGGATGGCTCAGTTGATTAAGCTTCCGACTTCCGCTCAGGTCATGATCTCACAGTTCATGAGGTCCAGCCCTGCATCAGGCTCTGTGCTGACAGCTCAGAGCCTGGAGCCTGCTTCCGAGTCTGTGTCTTCCTCTCTCTCTCCCCCTCCCTCATGTGCACTCTGTCTCTCTCTCTCAGAAAATAAATTAACATTAAAAATAATAATCTTAAGAAAAAAGAGCCGGTGAACAAGGAGTCTGAAGGTTTGGGCCCATTCTAGAAACCTTGCAGCTCTGGGCACTTCAACATCCCCCTCTAAATACGTTCTGAAGTCAGCATGGAAAGGTAGGAAGCAGCGTCCATTCCATTTGGGAGCTCAAGCTTTGCGTGGAAAGCCACCCCCAACATCTGGGCCCCCTGCTGTCTGTGTGGATGGAGATCCCGCCCCCCCCCCACGTGGTGAAGGTCAGAAAAGGCAAGACAATGACACCCCACCCGCATGCAGGTGAGGCTGTGCTCACGATCCACTCCCAGGATCTGAGCAGGGTCTTGCGGGAACAGCTACCAACACCAACACCATATACCCCACACCAGCCACTGCCTATTCCCGCCAGGCCCTACGGTTGACCTGCAAGACGGCCGGTGGGCTGTGGCCATGACAGTACACCATGGATCACGCTGTGGCTGCTTTTCTATAAGGAAAGCACAGGAAGAAAAATGGGGTCTGACTGAGCCGCTGTTCAGACGGAGGATGTTCTTAATAATTTTAGATACATGCTGAAGCCCAAAAATAGACTTTTCCCCCCAAAGCCAAGCTCATATGCAGTAGCTTTTCTCAGGAGTATTTCTGTATAACTACAAGTCTCTCTTACAACCCCTGGAACATAACAATGAACAAAGGAGAAACGAGGAGTCACTTTACCACTTTCTCTTTTTAACCGAGGACACTATTGAGAACCCCTCGGTCCCAACAGGAAGCCAGCTCTCCTCCCCTCCCCATCTTGTTCTGACCCTCACCCCCACATATACCCTGTTTTCCAGAGGGGGTGGGGTCTCTGGTGGCCCGCCTCAGACTCTGAGAGACATCGGCACTCACACCGACAGGGCTCACTAAGGTGGACAAAGCAAGTTTGTTGGCTTCATCTTCCTAAATCCTGTGAAATCAATATAAAACTCCCAATTTCATAGATGGACATTTAAAGAACATGCTTAGGGACACCAGGGTGGGTCAGTGGGTTAAGCATCTGACTTCGGCTCACATCATGATCTCATGGTTTGTGGGTTTGAGCCCCGCATCCGGCTCTGTGCTGACAGCTAGCTCAGAGCCTGGAGCCTGCCTCAGATTCTGTGTCTCCCTCTCTCTGACCCTCCTCTGCTAGCACTGTCTCTCTCTGTCTCTCAAAAATAAATAAAAAAACATAAAAAAATTTTTTAATCCAGCTAAATTCACTAGGACTCCTTTACACAGAAAGGATTTATATTGGGAATGTAACATACGACATTATTGACTCAAATTCTCCTCCCCTCCTTATCTTCCTCACAGGAGAGGAGTAGAATATATTTTCCTGCCCCTGAACCCTGTGGCATAACATGGCCAGTTGTATGAGGCGAAAGCAACAGTGTCCTGCTTCAGAGACGAGGTTCACAAGCCTAGAAGGCCGCTTGGTCTCTGGTCCCTGAGAAGAGCGTGGTGGGCTAGCCTGCTGGTCCCCAGGAGGAACGCGGGAGACACAGGGAGCAGGGCCGCCCCCACTAGGATGTCCAGCCAAGACCAGCCGAGGGCAGAGCTCCCAGCCAAGCTGTGGCAAGTCTCCCTAACCGTTAAACGGGGGCAGGCTGTCTGCGCACAGTAGGGACAGCAGCTCCTTCTCTGGAAGGGTCAGTATGGGAGAGGCTCTCCCAGAAGCTGTCAGGGAATGCCTACGTTGGGGCAGAAGCGGGACCACGCCAGTAGTTCCCGATTTTAGGTAGGAGCAAAGTTACTCTCAATAGTTTGGAAACCAACTTGGAGCTGCTATCTTTTCTGCTCTTCTGAGCAAAGGCGATATATAAAAATAACTACTGCTTACTATCACCACCAACTCATAAAAGATGATGGAACATTTGAACACTGAAACTGAGAGAAGGACGTCATCTTAGAATATGACGCGGTCCTTTACTAGCAAAGATGGTCGGCCACCCTCCGTGCATGAGCCTTTTTCTTTCATTCTGTCACAGATCAATAAAAATTCTGTCATTAAATAGCTCCAGTCTGTGTATTTGCAACTTTCTCACATGCTTTATGATAGAGCTGTCAGAAGAACATGAAATCAGTTACATAAATTACGAGACTTAAATCATGGTTCTGTTTGTTCTGTGACAATATAAAAATTATATTTTTTCCATCAGGAGAGAAAATAAAGCTAGAGATCAATTTGAGCCCTTCGGTCGTGCCTCCTCCCCTGGCTGCCACAGGAAGCCCAACGCCAACGCAGCCAGGGCCCCTGCAAAGCCCCATCTGCACAGGACTCCTGAGCTGCTCTATCTATGCAGGCGCCTGAGACACTCCTGTTGTGCCACCATGAAGCTGATGGACAAATGAAAACGAAAGCAACGATTCGATGGAAACTCTTAGGACTAGAGGGACGCAGAACTGGGAGTGAGAGGCAGGGTGTCCCCGGGACCGGCTCCGAGGACGTGTGGTTCAGTCACCTGCGAATGTTCACTCCTTTCTGGGCCATAAAGAGCCTCTCCATCCTTCTGTTGGATGAGTGGAGGCTCGGAGAAGGAGGGGCTCTACAGGAGGATGGCTCCAGCCTATCCTCACTCATCAGACCCTGAAGGGACCCACACACCCACCAGGGCCCAGTGCACAGAAACAATGGCTGCCAACTGGGACCAGAAAGGCTGGGACCTAACCTGACACTTCATTTCCACCCTTATCCATTCTTCCCCTGGACACTTACTATGGTAGGTATCCGGGGAAAATGAATAAGGTCCTTAGTTTCACAGGCTTATGTTCAGATAGGAGAACAGACAAAAGCAAACAACAAGATAAATATCAATTGGGTGAGCACTCTTTTTTTTGTAATGTGTATTTATTTATTCAGAGACAGAGAAAGGGAGAGAGAGACAGAGACAGAGAATCCCGGGCAGGCTCCCTGCCATTAAAGAAGAGCCCGATGCAAGGCTCAAACTCACAAAGAGTGAGATCATGACCTAAGCTGAAATTAAGAGTCAGAGGCTTAACTGACAGCCACCCAGGAGCCCCGGGTGAGCACTCTTAAAGAGATAAGTGTAGTAAAGTGAGGGAAACTGGCAAAGGCTGCTTTAGGAAGGATTCAGGAAAGGGCCTCTCCAAAAAAGGGATATTTGAGATGAGAAATAAGAATGCATCACCCATGCAAAAAAAAAAAAAAAAGAAAAAAAGAAAGAAAGAAAGAAAAGCTAGGGAAAGAGCAATACCAACCAGATAGAAAGCAAGTGCAAAGGGCCTGGGGTAGAAAAGAAATGGCTTGTCTGAAGGAAAAAAATGCCAGAGCTGTGGAAGCAAGGTGGACAAGGGGAGAATTGAGGTATGAGACTGAAGCAGGAAGCAAAACCCACCATCTGGGGCCCCAGCATGAGGTTTGAAGTTCATTACCAGTATAAAGGGAAGTGAGCAGTGGGTATTAAGCAGGGGAGTGACAGGATCTGACTTCAATTTCAGATATTCTCAGGATGCTGTGTGAATGATAAACCATAGAGTGGCCGGAGTGAAACAGGCAGGCCAGTGAAGATACTCTTGCACGAACTGGATGGTGCCACTGTGACCTCTATGACCTGGGGCAGTCCCTGGACAATGCTACAAGTCACCCCATCAGTAATGCTGCTACTGCCTACATTTAGGAGTTCACAATCTCAGGGCTCTTGCAGTGGAGATGAAGGCGTGCATGGCCTTGCTCACCCTTGCATGATGTCTGCATGATTTCACTCCAGCTGCCGGTCCTAGAGCCAGAGCCACACCGAAGGGCAGCCTGTGAGGGCCTCCCTAGTAGCCCTTAGGGGCCCATGGTCTCTAGTGTCCATCATGACACTGGGGTCATCTCTATATCCAGATGGAATTGAGAACACACGGAAGCTGGCCAGGAAGCAGGTAGGTAGTTCACATGGCAAGGCCAAGGTGGAGGCTGGCCATGCCCCCAGGAAGTAGGCAGAAGTGCACCAACGGCAGGTAGAGGTCCGAGGGATGCTAACTGTGGCAGGGGAGATCAATTCTGACCAGAGGAGCCCTCAGGCAAACCCTGGCTCAGTGCTGATGAGGGACGGAAGACTCAGGGAGCAAGGCCAAGTGACAACTTATCCAGAGAAACCTGATGGTCTGGCCAGGCTGCTGGAGAATAAGAGACCATAAGGAGCAGAGAGGAGATGTATTGGTCAAGTCTATCCTGGAGAAGCCAGCCCCCAGGAGAATAGCCTGATGTCTGGGGACAAATAAGCAAGTTCAGCTCAGATTGTCTGAGCCTGGCCCATTCCAGAAGAACTGCCTAGTTGATTCAGAAACTTATGAATAAATTGAGGGCGCCCTGGTTGGCTCAGTAGGTTAAGCATCTGACTTTAGCTCAGGTCATGATCCCATGGCTTGTGGGTTGCAGCCCACATCAGGCTCTGTGCTGACAGCTCGGAGCCTGGAGCCTGCTTCCAATTCTGTGTCTCCCGCGCCCCCCTCTGTCCCTCCACCACTCATGTGCTCTATCTCTCAAAAGTAAATAAACATTTTTTAAATTTATGAATAAATAATAAACACTTATTTGTTTGGGGTGTTTACTGAGTTTTGGGGTGATTTGTTATGTAGCAATAGCTAACTGATGCAGAGGAGTCAGATGGCCAGTAGCCTCCAATTTCACTGTAGCAAATCTCTGCTGAAATCACAATCCTGTTTCCCTGTTTGAGGCCTCTACAGGTTCAGATAACTGGACAGGGGTCATGAGCTTGAGGGGTATTCTTGAACTTTACAAGTCTCTTGGTGACATTATGCAAACTTTCTCCCTGATTTGTATCTGTTTCCTTATCTGTAAAGTGAGGAATTAGATACTTCCAGGGAGGCTTCCAGCTCTCATGTTCTATGTTTGGGTGACTCTGACCTCCTCATTCAGCCATTGTGTCATCTCATCAACAAGTACGTGTTCAGAGCCTGCTGTGTGCCAGCCTCTGGTGGGGATCCGGGATGCAGGCTTAGACAATGAGATGTGGGCCCTGCCTCCCAGGAGCTCACGGTGCCCTGAGGGCTCACTGTCTTGGGTGTGTAGAGAGGACACCTTCGAGGAGCCCCTGATGGTTCAGGAGTCTTTGAGTGAAAGCGGTGAGCAAGATCGTGTCATCCGTCCCCAGCAGAGAGAGGGGAATGCACGTTCTAATCCCTGGTGCCTCCAGTGTGCCTGACTTCTGCTCGGAGATGTCTGCCTTGGTCCCTAAGGGCCTTGATGAAGGCCACTCAATGATTCTGCTCAGGCCCTGGGGAAATCACAATGCGTGCCTTGAACTCAGCACATTCCAGAGGACAGCCACGGGACCTCTCTCCACTCCCCTCCCCCCACAGGTGACGCAGGAGAGCCAACGCTTAACCCTGGGAGGCTAGCCAGTCTTTGTGGGGACAGCAGAGTCCAAAGTCCTCCACTAGCCCCGAGGACCGCAGTCCTTCAGGACCTCCTGCCAACCCCAGAGAGGCGGACACATGGAAATCATCCACCCCAGGGACCCGGGAAGCCATCCTACCGTGGAACCAGGGGGCGATGGATCTGGTGTTCCTCTCAAAGCCAGCCCGGCGGGGCAGCTGCTCCTCCTTAAACCAGCGGACTATGACTTCCCTGGAGACAGGCCTCAGTGGGCGCGCCCAAGTCCTGCTGAGAGGAGAGCAGGGATGTGGAAAGTCAGGAGGGAGGGGGAGGGGACAGGAGGTGGGAGGGGAAGGAGGAGGAGGGGAGAGAAGGGGAGAGGAGGGAAGGCCACTAGGAGGATGAACAAGCACGATGCCCACACTCAGGCCTGTGGAGACAATTAAATGAGTCCAGGTGCTTGAAGGCGCTTTGCAGATTATAACGTACCAGCTGTTCTTTTTCCCCAAAGAGAACGGTTATCACTTGCTTCGTAAAAAGCCACACAGGTGGGAATGGAAAAGAGGACAGGAGGAGACTCTGAGGGAAGGAAAAGGCATTTTCCCCTCTAGAATCACAGGGCATAAACATCGGTGCCCATGAAGGAAAATCCTCCTGTAACAGGAGCAGCCGGCCCAGGCACCCGAGAGGCCGCTCGCTGGCCTCCATGCGGTGGCCGCGTGTCAGGTGAGCGTCTCTAAGGCCGTTCTCTGAGGGCACTGTTGGTAGTACCCAACGATTTCAAACAGCTCTAATACCCACTAGTAGTTTTTGATCATTAACTTCTAGCACATCTATGGAATGGAATACAATGTAACTGTAAAAAGGGAAACTAGGAGGCACCTGGGTGGCTCAGTGGGTTAAGAGTCCAACCCTTGATTTTGGCTCAGATCATGATCCCAGGGTCACAGGATCAAGCCCCACATTGAACTCTGCGCTGACAGAGTGGAGCCTACTTGGGATTCTCTCCCTCCCTCTCTCTCTCTCTCTGTGTCCCTTCATCACGCCCTCTCTCTCTTTCTCTCTCACTCCAAAGGAAAAAAAAGAAAAGAAAACTAAATAAAGGCGCTGGATGGCTCAGTCAGTGGAGCATGCAACTCTTGATCTCCAAGTTGTGAGTTTGAGCCCCATGTTGGGTGTAGAGATTACTTAAAAATAGAATATTTTTTAAAAACTAAATAAAAATAAAAGAATAGCTAAGAATTGATACAAAAAGTAGAGCCATGTGTATAGTATGCAACCTTTTATTTATTCAAAAAATTAAAAAAGACCGGGCTATGACTTTTCATGTCGGTGACTACACAAAGGAACTGGGTGGGCACACGCGAACTCAGAACGGGGAGCCCACCTACGTGGCAAGGGAAAGCCAAGGAGAGGAGGCAGGAATGGAGGTCAGTCTTCTTTCCATATTTCTCTTTAAACTTCCTGGTTTGTGAATCATCAATGACAAGGAACGAAGGAAGAAAGGGAGGGAGGAAGGAAGGAACAAAGGAACAAAGGGTAGGAGGAAGGAAGGAAGCGAGGAAGGAATGCAGACAAGGTCAGCAATCCCTAGACTACAGAGAGACAGAGAAGGGGTTATGAATAATCCAAAATCCCAATTAAAGCAAAACTCAGACAAGCCACCATCATTTGGGAGTGAGTGGACTGTCCTGCGGATGAACGGTGGCTCAGAGAAGCAGCAAGCACTCACTGTCCACCCTTGCTGGGGCAGTAGTTGGCTCAGCAATGATGGAGGTGTGGGGGACCAACCTTGGGGCTGGTCTAAGGAGAGGCTTCGGGCAACCTCTTGACCGCAGGTCCCGGCAATCATGGGCAGTCACCTAAGATGTCCTTGCCAAAGCACTCGGAGACGACCCTCCTGCACTCAACCACACTCCCCTGCAAACCTGCTATCAGAACCCAGGATGCACCAGCACTACCTGTGGATAGAAATAGCAGCCAACGCTGGTTTCCAAGCTGCTGGACCACATGTAACCCACATGAGGTCTTAGATTACAAGTTCTTAACCTGGGATCTGTGGACCTTGAAGAGCTTGAAAGTATATGCAGACATTTTGGGGTGTGTTCACATGCACATTTTGGAAGGAAGACTGTACACAGCTTTCTTTAGATTCTCAAAGGAATCCTAGACCCAATACGACTCTTAGAACTCCAGGACTATTAGAAATCTCCAACCAGACTCCTCACCATCCCTTCCTGCCCCATTATACAGACTGGAACACTAAGGCCCACGGTGGGGAGATGGCTAGCTCCAAATTTCACAGCAGTTGGAGCAGAGCCAGGGCTGCATTTGCAGAGTCCCCCAGACCCACCTGACAGGTACAGCGAGGGGTGGTGGTGGCCCTGGGCTGGGAAGCGGGTGGTAAAGTCTGGCCTCCTGCTCATGGCTCTGGCCAAGCTCTCGGAACATGGAACTGAGGCCAGCAACAGTGCCCTTCTGGATGGCTCGGAGTGAGTGGCGCCGGTACTCATCCCTGGCGCGCTGGGCTCGGCGGCTCCTCTCTTCGTCAGCGACTTTGGACCGGCGCACTGGAAAGGGGTAGAGAGCATGTTTACCCAGCCCCACAGCCCAGGCTGTACACTGAGCAAGTCAGGACTGGCCCACAGAGCCCTGGGAGTCACCCAGCGTCCCATGATTCACCTGGATTCACCCACATGGGCTGCATGGAGGCTCAGAGCTCAGGAACGGCAGGGCAGGCCCAGCCCTGGCCAGCAGCCCGGAGCTTGCCTGTCTCTGTGGAGGTAGAAACACTCATGACAGTTTAGGGTCATTTGCCTGTTCCTATAGCTCTATTGCAGAATGAGCAAGCAACCTTTGGAAGGAAATATACCTCTCTCTATGTATTTCCTTCTGGGAGTACCCTGCATAGAGCAGCTTCTCAAACCATGTGCCCACCTGCTCAGCCTCAAGGGCACCTGTCAAGGTGATCAGCATCTCCAAATGCCACTGCCATCACCCACACTGATTGTAGTTTTCTCCATGCCAAGCCCAGGTTTCTATTTTTTGCATGCAATATCACATTATAGATCCCTCCCCCAGCCACCCAGGGAAAAAGGCCCATCACTCTTTCTACATCAGAAACCCAGCCTCCAGGGCACCTGGGTGGCTCAGTCAGTTTAGCAGTCGACTTCAGCTCATGTCATGATCTCGCGGTTCATGAGTTTGAGCCCCGCATCAGGCTCTGTGCTGATGGCTCAGAGCCTGGAGCCTGCTTGGGATTCTGTGTCTCCCTCTCTCTCTGTCCTTCCCCTGCTCATGCTCTATCTCTCTCTGTCTCTCAAAAATAAACAAACATTAAAAAAGAAATAAAATAAACCCAGCCTCCAAAAGGTCACATAACTTGATCAAAGATAACCAGCTAACAAGGGGCAGAGCCAGGGTTGGGACCCAAGTGTGGCTGGCTGGCTCTAAAATCCATGCAGCTCTTTCTGCCACCTAGAGCCCCCACAACTGCCTTCATTTGAAAACCAGGTGTGCCTGATACCAGAGTCCCTGCTCCTTCCCACAAAAAGCCAAAAGAGTATTTATCCAGTCCAACGTCCTCATGTGGCTCATGTGGAAACTGAGCACAAGGAAGGACAGTAACTTGCCCGGCTGGGTGAGTGGCCAAGCCAGGAACCAGCCTTGCTGCTCCCACAGGGTGAGCTGTTGGAAACACTGGGGCCCTGGTCCTGGTGCCCTTTCTCTGGTTGGCCGTGGCCTTGACAGCTTTGGGTGAGTGTGTTGGAGGGAGAGGATCCTTTGGGAGCTCTGTCATTCCCAGATGTCCCTCTCTCCAGCCTTCCAGGCTTTTGCATTTCTCCAGGCAGGGCCCTGTCTCAGCCGAGTGGCCTTGGGAAGACATTTGTGTGCTGCTGCTCTAACTCTCACAATGGAGTCCTGGAGCTGGGAAGATGCCAAGAGAGGGAACAAAACCGGTTGGGGGCAAGGTCTAGAATTCAAACCAATTCTTTCATAGTCTGAATGTATCTCATCAGGCCCATGTCTGCCTCTAAACTCTAGTTCTTTTTGCAGAGAACTCTTGGGGCTGGCCGTGTCCTGCCTGTGCGTGACTGGTGGCTGAATGGACCCGAGAAGGTCACCTTCCCCTCCTGGAGTAAAATCTTACCCATAATCTATTTCTGTTCCAATCCATTCCACACATGCAACCTGCCAACATCAGAGAACTGTGTTCTGTTAGTGTTTGGAGGACGCGAGGCAAATACGCCCTTGTCCTGAAAGGAAGCACTTCTAAAGTTGTCTCTCAAGTTGTCAAAGACCGTTTCTTGAAAGAAAACATTGCCCCAGATCTGCAGAAGGGTGCATGAAGCATGTCCCTCAGAAAGTATTTATGGAAGGGGAGGTCACAGGCAGAGGATCCGGTGGGCTGAGTCCCACCAGGGCAGGTGGGGAATTTCCTCTGCTCTACTCATGGCTACAGTCCAGTGCCTACAATACACACATGTCAATATGTCAACATGACAATACCTACTCTGGGATGACTGTGCCTAACTAAGGATTTAATTCTGAGCTCAGTGCAGACATAATGGAGACCAGACCCTTCCCTCAAGGTGCTACCTGGGAAAATAAGATAAATATCTCTAACACAGTGAAGTCTGGGATGAAGAAAGTATTGTCAGGGTTTTGGGGACAGCAGCTTTCACAGGAGAGGAAGCATCTGGGAAGGTCAACAGGAGTTTTCCAGAGAAAGAAGCCATCCCAGGGAGAAGCCTAGGTTGGGTGCCCAGTTGGCTCATCTGTAAGTTCCGGATACCAGGAACGACATGGCCTGCCTTGCACTGCCATGGTAGGGTCAAACAAGGCCAGGATGCCCAGGCGTGGGCTTTGCAGCCACTAGAGACAGCGACACTCAGTGACAGACACATTTCAGAAGGAAGTCATAGGCAAACTAGGAAGACCGGCTTTTGGAACTCAGCCAGGTGAGGCCTGGAGGCATTCGACACACAGAGACTAAACCCAGCCTCCCAAAGGCCAGCTCAAGCCTGCCATTCTCTTCCTCAAAGTCCTTGGGGGCTCCCACTGCACACAGGATGAAGGACAACCCCCCCCCGCCCTTAAGAAGGGTCCCACCTGCCTCATTTTCTTTCTTCTGAGCCCCTCTTCATTCTGTGGTGGGATCCACTGGGCTCTGCGGACTCTGTCCTGCTCGGCTGTGCTCAGCCAGCTCTGACCAACCATGATGCACACGCAGCCGGAGCAGCGCACAAAGGCCAAGGCACTGACGGCTCTCAAGGGTGAGGACGTGGCCAAAGCCACAAGCAGGAAGCAGGCGGGAGCTCTGCCTTGGCCTTGGCAAAGCCAACCCTGCTGCCTAGCCCTGATTACGGAAAAGGGACCGACATGGTGTCACACAGGGTCAAGTGTGGCTCCAAAACAGCTTTCTTCATTTTTTTCCCTCTCCTTACACTCTTTTTTTTTCTTTGAGGTAGACTTGACATATAACAATGTGTAAATTTAAGGCATACAACATGTTGATTTGACACATTTATGTATTGTAAAATGACTGCCATCCTAGCATTAGCAAACACCTCCATCACCTCTTACAATCGTCATTTCTTTCTCGTGGTGAGAACACTTAAGATCTAGTCTCTTAGCAGCTCTCATGTATATTAGCGCCGTTTGCTGGAGCCGCTGTGCTGTGCACTAGATCTCCAGAACTTTCTCATCTTCTAATTGCACATTTGTGCCCTTTGACCAACATCTCCCGCATGGGAGGGGACCAACCTCTCCTCCCAACCAGCCCCCCGTAACCATCATTCCAGTTGTTTCTAGGAGTTTCGCTTTTTTAGACTCAATATATAAGTGATATCATGTAGTATTTGTCTGTCTCTGACTAATCTCTCTTAGTATATTATCTTCAAGCTCCAACCATGTTGTTGCAAATGGCAAGATTTCCATCTTTCTCCTGGGTAATATTTCTGTGTGTGTGTGTGTGTGTGTGTGTGTGTGTGTGTACACATTGTGTCCATATGTACACACACATGCATGTTCTTTATCCGTTCTTCCATTGACAGACACTTGGGTCGTTTCCATAACTTGGCTATTGTGAATAATGACACAATAAACATGGGAGTGAGTGCAGGTGTCTCGTCAACAGCTTGGTTTCATTTCCTTCAGATGTATACCCAGCAGTGGGATTGCTAGATCGTAGGCTATTTCTATTTTTACGCATCTGAGGAAGCTTCATACTCTTCCCTGTGGCAGCTGCGCCCATTTACATTTCCACCAATGGCACATGCCGGTTCCCTTTTCTACACACTCCATCCGGCTTCCCTAAGCAGATCCCTGAACGCCCCTAGGTCTCAGTTTCCACCTCTGTCAAAATGAGAAGGACACAAATGTCAGCTTCACGGAGTTGTCATGGCGGGTAAATGAAACACATAAAAGCACTCTAAACTATGAAGTGTCCTGGAGAAGCAATGTCTTATTAAATCAGGCCCCTGGCTTTGATCCTTTCCTCGAATCTCCTGAGGCCTGAGTCTGGAGCCAAGCTGCCTAGACTGAGACCCCAGCTCCACTTAGCAGCTGCGTGACCCTGGACAGGTTAACCTAATCGCCCTGGGCCTGCGTTCCCTCATAAGTGAAATGGAGATACTAACAGTCCCTACCTCATAAAGTTGTCATGAGGATCGAGAAAGCGCTAATAATGTAAGCCACTTAAAACCACGTCAGGTACATATTAAGCACGACGGTTAAGTGTTAGTTAAAATGTGTATTATCTTCAGCTTGGATATTGCCAGGTCCAAAACCGAGTTCCTGGCCAGTCCAGGAGGGGGCAGCCTTGCTGGTCGATCACAGGGAGTCCGCTCCGGGTCAAGCAGATTGCCCTAAATTCCTGACAGATTGCTTTAGTTCCTTCTCAGAATCAGGAATGAATTCAGACTGTATCCAGTAACCTAGTACAGAAACCCTCAGCCAGAACACATGGGGTCTTTTTCTTCTAACCCAGTGAAAATAACCAAAACTGATATTAGGAGCCACGTTAGAAGCAGCCACATTAAGAGCAGCCACGGGTATCTTTTGCCCTGAGCCGGCGAGTATGAGACTCTCCCTGTGGCCTGGCAGACCACACAAGACGCCTGCTGCTTCCTCCCACAGCCCACGGCCCCCACAAGATGACACCCCACGGACCTGTCCAACAGGCCCCACGAGGCATGTGCTGCACACGAGCAAAGGGTGACCATGGCCATTCCCACTTCGAAGGTAGGTCCATGGTCTCTTTTCTCCTTCTGAAACTGAGTCTAATGCCACAGCCACACTGTGTGGATGGCTGGGACAGCGTGAAAACACGGAGGACAGGCTTCAGAGAAGCTGAACAGAGATAGAAAACGATAGCTAATCACAATAAGACACCACTTCACACACATCAGGATGGCTCTTATTTTTTTAATTAGAAAAAAAAACGAAAGAAAACAAGGGTTGGCAAGAATATGGAGAAAGTGGAACCTCTGTGCATTGTTGGTGGGAACGGAAAACAGAGCAGCTGCTGTGCAAACTGGTATAGCAGGTCCAGAAAAATTAAACACACAGTTACGGTACGATCTTCCGGATACACACCCAGAAGAATTGAAAGTAGGGGTTGGAACAAATTTTTGTATAGCAATATTCATAGAAGCAGGATTCACAATAGCCAAAAGGTGGAAACAACCCAAATGTCCATTAAAGGACAAACAGATAACCAACGTATGGTGTGTGTGTGTGTGTGTGTGTGTGTGTGTGTGTGTGTCCCTTTACAAAGACCTTTAAAAAGAAGGGTATTCCTTGGGGCACCTGGGTGGTTCAGTCAGTTAAGCGTCTGACTTAAGCTCAGGTCATGATCTCATAGGTCATGGGTTTGAGCCCCACATCAGGCTCTGTGCTAACAGCTCAGAGCCTGGAGCCTGTTTCTGGTTCTGTGTCTCCCTCTCTCTCTCTGCCCCTCCTCTGCTCACTCTCTGTCTCTCTCTCTCTCTCAAAAATAAATAATAAAACATTAAAAAAATTTTTTTTAATTTTACAATGTGGATGAAGACTTAAGACGTTATGCTAAGTGAAAAATCCAGACACAAAAGGACATCATGTGACTCCACTGATATTCCACCTGTGGTATTTACAATAGTTAAATACACAGCAAAAAGGAGAATGCTGATTTCCAGAGGTTGGGGACAGAGTGGGACAGTGAGTTACTGTTTAATGGGGACAGAGTTTCAGTTTGGGAAGATGAGAAAGTTCTGGAAACGGGGGGTGGTAATGGCAGCACATCGACATGAATGCAGTCAATGCCACTGAACTGTACACTTAAAAGCTGTTAAGGTGGTATATATCTTACCACAATTTCTTTAAATGGACATTCCGTACCATTCTGGCTCACTGAGCATCGGGCCGGGAATTAAGAAGCCAGAGCCGGAGCGCCTGGGTGGCTCAGTCCGTTAGGTGTCCAGCTTCGACTCAGGTCATGATCTCACGGTTCATAGGTTCAAGCCCTACGTCAGGCTCTGTGCTGACAGCTCAGAGTCTGGAGCCTGCTTCCGATTCTGTATCTCCCTCTCTCTCTGACCCTCCCCTGCTCATGCTGTCTCTCTCTGTCTCTCAAAAATAAATAAAAAACATGAAGAAGAAGAAGAAGAAGAAGAAGAAGAAGAAGAAGAAGAAGAAGAAGCAGCAGCAGCCAGAGCCTAGTTAAGTGTCGCCATTGGCTAGATGAACACCCAGCTTCATCCCTACCTCTAACCTTTAGTGCTCTTGCACACAGATAAGGGGAAAGGTCCCTTCCAGCTCTGACCCCCTATCCCCGGGATGCACCTGCACCCACCTGGCCTGGGGCTGCCTCCCCCAAACTGAGACATCACTCTCTAGTACTACCCAGCCTAGCACCCTCCTGCTCAGTAAGAAACCAGGAGTCCCACAGTTTTGGGGGTCCATCCTCTGCCATATGAGACTTGGAAACTTCAGCTGCTCTGGACATGGGGGTGGGGAGACAGCTGGGCAGTTGCTTGGCTTTGCTCCTAACTGTCCATCTGGACTGGGACAAGTTTTCATCTCTCTGGGTCTTAATTTTCCCTCCACGGAAAAATAGTAACAGTATTACCCTTTGTCCAAAGGCTACCCAAACGGCCAGACTGTTCTGGAATCATGTCCTTATCTGTGCTCAAGGCTCCTGCTCAGTTCTCAAACCCTAAGCAGAAACAAAAACTGCTTTTCCTCCTGGCAGAATCTGGAAACAGTTACATAGCTCCAGAAACACTGTTAGAGGCAGGGCTCTGCACCTCTGGAGGCGGAGGAGGTGGGGGAAGGGGGGAAGGGGGGAAGGGGACGGTCTCTGCATGATCATTATAGATTCGTACAGATGTAACCATTTTCCGGCAGATGTCAGTGCAGTGCCCTTTTCTAAAATTTTCACAAGGTCATCACAACAGATGGCTGCCAGGCTGATACTAGGAGATATGGATACAGCAATGAGCAAGACGTAGTCTTTGCCCTCAGAGAGCTTACTGTCCAGTAAGGGAACCACACCAGCAAACCACGGAGCTTTGGTGGGGTGAGCACAGGGTCCTGTGGGGGGGTGGGGCCCAAGGAGGGGCAGCTTATCCAGGCAGAGAATCCTCTAAGCTGATGCCTGGTGGATACATGGGGTTTAATCAATACAGGCCAAGAAGAGGGTATATATTCTGGGCAGAGTAAGGTCAGGGGCAGAGGCCCAGGGGCAAGAGAGAGCTCAGGCCTCCCTCCTGGAATGGGGTCAGCATGCCTGGAGGGAAGCTATCTTATAGACCAGGCAAGAGGTGAGGGTACAGAAACAGAAAGGGCCATTTAGGAGACCAATAAATACCGGCTAATTAATTTTAATGCTTTACCAAAGGGTAATTGGAAGCCACCGAAATGTTTTTTAGCAGGAAAGCACGATGCTGTTTGCACTTTTCAAAGACTGATTTGGCTGCAGGGTTGGGAATGAAGCCAACAGGAACGAGAATGAAGGCTTGGAAAATGGAACTATAGGTGAAGGGCAACGGGGCCAAAGTTCAGATGCTCCCAGGACAATGGGGTGGAGGAGTGTAAATTCAAAGAACATTAAAGAAGTAGAATCCTTACAACCTGGAAAGTTCCGGGGACTGATAGCGAGTAAAAAGGAGAGTGCAGAATGACCACCAGTTTCTGCCTTTGATGGCCAGGTGACAAAGCAGGATGGGGCATTGTAGGGGACTGAGCTGTGGATGTGTTGAGGTGGAGGTGCCTATGGGATTCCAGGAGGAAAGGAGCAGTGGGCCTGGGGTTCTGGAAGATCACTAGTTGATGCTCATCATGAGACCCCTCTCTGGAGAACTTGCTCATGGTTCCTTGGGTGTTCTCTACCTCTGCCCAGACAGAAAAGACACAGTGTTTTGTAGAATTCAGATGATCTGGTTACCTTCACAGAGAAACCAAATGCTTCAAAGCAATACCTATTTGTCGTAACCCCTTGCATGAATAATATAACGTCCCTGAAAATTAGGGACATATTCTATTTCATATCATAGATAAGAAATATATTATGAAATCATAGTATATGAAATAGTATGTATATGTGAAATTATGTATATATGCAAAATATATGAAAATGCACCCATAAAGATTTAAATTATATATGTGGGTAGCTGTGTTTAATTTCTTCTCCATTTTCTGTTCCACATGATATTGGACAACTTGAATTACCATATCTACACCTTATTTCCTCATCTGTAGATGGAGGCCTCCTAGGATTGCTTTGTAAATGAGGGAAACGAGATACTACATACAAGGGTCTTGGACAGCTCCTGTCACACCGTAGAAGTTCATGAAAGATTACACATTGTTGTCATTGCTGCCTTCGCTGTGAGGTGAGGGGACTGGAATGCCTCCTTTAGAAAGGGTCCATCCCACTTAAGGCAACAAGGGATGGAGGGGGGGAATTGGTGTAGGGTTGGGGGCTGGGTAGATCAGGAGCTCTTGTCTTTGTGCAAGGGATGGGAGGGAGGGGTACAGGCAGCCCAGATATTGAAGGATAGGCACCGAGGCCCTTGGGGAGAGCAGCCATTACCTGGGCAATGGATGGATTTGGCACCAAAACAATGAACCCTGGGAGATGAGCCTTAGGGAAAGAAAGTGAACTAAACCCACAGCTAAACGTGGTCACGGGAAGATCTCTCCCTACGCTGACTCCAAGTCTTCTGAGGTCACCGCCCACCATATCCTGCTAACAATTCTCAATGGCTGCCAGCAGTGACCCCCTGTGGCCGCCAGGAGCAACTTCAAGGGTTCCTTAAGGCCAGTGTAAACCTGGGAATGATTATGCTCTGGGACACCAGAAAGCCCCGAGGGATTCTTGAGCAATTCAAGAGGAGAGAGAACTCCAAGCAGAACATGAATCAGGCATGTGGAGACTCAGGTTGGCATTAGTCTGAGTTGTAAAACCAAAAACATTTGGCACTCAGAGCATGAAGAACATCTCAAACTGGTTATGTCCAGAGACACTGCACAGTTTCCCATCCCAAGAGGGGATAGAACAGGCCCTTCTTTAATGTTATCTTTTCCTTCCAGCCCCACCCCATCTCCACAAACCCTTTCAGCTTCTGCCTGTCTCAAGCACACAGCATTTTAGAATCACCCACATGAATCCCAGACTCCAGAGCGGTCTCCTTTCTATGAGCAAAGAGAACGGAACCAACATAATTGGATTCCATACTGGGCCTGGGCACATGTTTTCTGCCTCAGCTCTGAACACACCCGGGCAAGGAGGAAGCCAAGCAGAGCACAGATTGTGGGTTAAGGGCCACACCAGAATCACATAGTCCAAGGAGGGAGGAGACGGGTTAAGAAGAACACAGTTCCAAATTTTGGAAATAGTATCATTTACCAAGTCACGCTGCCTGGTCTCCAAATCTCTGGGCAACTAGACATCCCCCAACTCCACATGCCTACAGGTTCACAGTTGAGAAATAATTAAAAGAATTTCTACGTGGAACATTCAGGCTTCTCAGAGCCCAGAGCCTGCTCTGCTATTTGAACTGAATAACTAACTTTGGATTCAAGTGACACTAAAGGAAACAATGCCTTTTTTCCTCTAACTTAGAGAATTTAATTTAGGTGTTTTATCAAAAACTGCTGCTCCCAGACGATTAATGGCCCACTATAATCTTTCATATTAAATTAACTGAGTGCAAAATGGCTTTGCTGGGTTTTGAATGACAGCCTCCAGAGTTTAGCACATCATTCTTTAAGAAAGTATAAAATAGGAAACCAAAATCATGGGACCTGAATTATCACCTTTCCTCTGTCTGTTGGAGGTTTTTCCATTTTCCGTTGCCACACAGTACATTAATTAGCAGTCAGGCAGCACCTGGGCCAGAGACTCTTGTCTCCATCTCTAAGGAAACACCAGCCCAGGCCTTAACAGTCCACCTGATCATGTCCCTGCAAGAAGAGGAACACTCCTGAGTGACACTTCCTCCCTCTCCTTTTGCCCTCCCAACAAGCTTCAATTCAACATGGATCCCTCACTGTTCAAGAAAAAACTGAACCACTGAGCATGGGCTCCCTCACAGTCACACTACTCAGCGGCGGAGCTGGGGCATCCTAGTCTAGGTCTCTTCCTTCTGCCACACTAGAGCAGCCTCACGTGACTTCACCTTGTAATTGCTCACTCTATTTTCAGTATAAACCTTAGTCCTGCCTTCTTGTTTCTCCTCTCTCTGCTTCCATTCTGAATTTAAATGAGTTGTTCTTTAGCTCTTGCCCATCTTACCTTTCTAGCCTCATTTTCATCATTGCTCACCAGGAACCCCAGGCTGCAGCTGAATCGGAACACGTGCGAGGCCCTACGCACACGATGATGACCTTGCTTTTGCTCGATGCCGCTCCCTCTGCCGGGATGCCCTTCCCTGCCTTCTTTACCTCTCCACTTTTCCCAAACCAAATGCCATTTCCCCCAAGGAGGCCTTTCCAAAAGCTCTACACATCATGATCAAGGGGGATTTATTCTGGGATGCAAGGACGGTTCAACAGAGGCAAATCAACAACTCTGATACGTCACAGTAACAAAAAGAAGAATAAGAGTCATATGATCATCTCAATAGGCGGCAGAAAATGCATTTCACAAAACTCAGCAACTTTTCATGATAAACCCTCTCAAGAAACTGGGTACAGAAAGAACGTACCACATAATAAAAGCCATATATGACAAGCCCATAGCTAACCTCGTAAGCCACAGTGTAAGGTTGAAAGTTTGTGCTCTAAGATCAGAGGACAAGAATGCCTGTCACCACTTTTATTCACCATAATGTTGGAAGTTCTAGCCTGAATAATTAGGCAAGACAAAAATAATAAAAGGCATCCAACTCAGAAAGGAAGAAGTAAAACTGTCTCTGTTTGCGGGGGGGGGGGGCATGACCTTGCATATAGAAAACCCTAATAATTTTATCCAAAAATTGTTAGAACTAATAAACAAATTAAAATGGTAGGATACAAAACCAACGTACAAATATCAGTTGTGTTTCTATACACTAACAGTGAACAAGAAAAAAAATTAATAAAACAACCCCATTTACAACAGCATCAGGGTGGGTGAAATAGGTAATGGGGATTATGGAGGGCACTTGTTGGCATGAGCACTGGGTGTTGTAGTAACTGATGAATCACTAAATTCTACACCTGAAACCAATACTACACTGTATGTTAACTAAAAAAGGATAAAATACTTAACCAAAGAGGCAAAAGACCTGTACACTAAAAACTATAAGACATTGATGAAAGAAATTGAAGAAGAAGATACAACTAAATGGAAAGATACAAATAAATATGCTCATAGATTGGAAGAATTAATGTTACTAAAATAAATATACTATTCAAAGCAATGTACAGATTCAATACAGTCTCTGTCAAAATTCCAATGGCATTTTTCACAAATAGAAAATATAATCCTAAAATTCGTATGGAACCACAAAAGATCTGAATAGATAAGGCAATCTTAAGCAAGAAGGACAAAGATAGAAGCATCTCACGTCATGATTTCAAATTATATTACAAAGCCATGGTAACCAAACAGTCGAGTACAGACATAAAAACAGACACACAGACCAATGAAAAAGAATGTAGATCTCAGAAATAAACTTAAGCATATATAGTCAACTAATTTTCAACAAAGGCACTAAGAATCCACAATGGGAAGGGATCATTTCTTCAATAAATGGTTCAGGGAAGAGTGGACAGCTACGTGGAAAAGAATGAAATTGGGCCTCTATCTCATAGCATACACAAAAATCACCTCAAAATGGATTAAAAGCTTAAATGTAAGACTTGCAACTGTAAAACACCTGGAAGAAAACATAGTATAAAATATCCTTGACATTAGTCTTGGCGATGCTATTTTGGATATGACACCAAAAGCAAAAGTGAACAGGTGGCACTATATCATATCAAAAAGCTTCCGCACAGTGAAAGAAACCATCAACAAAATTAAAAGGCAGCCTGTGGAACAGGCGAAAATCCTTGTAAACCACATATCTAATAAGGGGCTAATACCCAAAATATATAGGAACCCATGCAACTCAACTAGCCAAAAACAAAGAACCCAATTTAAAAATGGGCAGAGGGGGCGCCTGGGTGGCTCAGTCGGTTAAGCCTCCGGCTTCGGCTCAGGTCAGATCTCACATTCGTGGGTTCGAGCCCCGCGTCAGGCTCTGTGCTAACAGCTAGCTCAGAGCCTGGAGCCTGCTTCCAGTTCTGTGTCTCCTTCTCTCTCTGCCCCTCCC
This sequence comes from Suricata suricatta, assembly GCF_006229205.1. Classification (NCBI taxonomy): domain Eukaryota; kingdom Metazoa; phylum Chordata; class Mammalia; order Carnivora; family Herpestidae; genus Suricata; species Suricata suricatta. The sequence goes on along the minus strand of NC_043701.1, from coordinate 140,780,621 downwards.
CCTCTCATGCTCTGTCTCTCTCTGTATTAAAAATAAATAAAATATTAAAAAATATATATTTATCTAAAAATGGGCAGAGGACCTGAACAGGTATTTAATCAAAAAGACATGCAGATGGCCAACAGGTATATGAAAAAGCGCTCATCATCATTAATCACCAGGGAAATGCAAATCAAAACCACAATGAGATACCAACTCACACGTTAGAATGTCTATTACCAAAAAGACAAGGGGTACCTGGGTGGCTCAGTTGGGTAAGCGGCCAACTTTGGCTCAGTCATGATCTCATGGTTTGTGGGCTCCAGTGCCGTGTTGGGTGTTGTGCTGACAGCTCAGACCCTGAAGCCTGCTTCCAATTCTTTGTCTCCCTCGCTCTCCGCCCCTCCCCTGCTTGTGCTCTGTCTCTCAAAACATGAATAAACGTTAAAAAAAATTTTTTTTAAGACGAAAGTTACCAGGCATTGGCAAGGATGGGAAGAAACTAGAACCTTCCTATATACTGCTTGTGGAAATATAAAATGGAACAGTCACTTCAGAAAACAGAATGACAGTTACTCCAAATGTTAAATATAGTTACCATATGACCTAGAAATTCTACTCCCAAGAGAACTGAAAAATAAGTTCACATAAAAACCCACCAATGCTCAGAGCAACATTATTCATAATAGCTAAAAAGTAGAAACAACCCAAAGATCCATCAGCTAATGAATGGATAAACAAACAAAGTGGTACATGCCTACATTAGAATTTTACTCGACCATAAAAAGGAATGAAGTGCTGACCCATGCTTATAACAGGGCTGGACCTTGAAAGCATGCTAAATGAAAGAAGTCAGACTCAAAAGGCCACCTAATGTACGATTCAATTATATGAAATATCCATAAGAGGCAAATCCATAAGGACAGAAATTACATCGGTGCTTTCCAGAGGCGTGGCAAGAGAAGGAGTAGCCAATGGGTATAGAGTTTCTCTTGGCAGTGATGAAATGTTCTAGAACTAACAGTGGTGATGGCAGCACAACGTAGTGAGTAGACTAAAAGCCACTAAACTGTAGCCCTCAGAAGGGTGAATTTTACGTTATATGAATTGTATTTCAACTTTTTGAAGGTCTGTTTAATGGCTCTGGGAATGTGGTCAAGAAAGGCGTAGGACCAGAGGACTGGCGAGGAGAAGTCACCCTACATCTCCGCTCCTCCTGCTGCGGCCCTGGTTCCCGCCTTCTCTGAGGTGTACCTCTGCAACAGTCTCCTCCTCTCTCTCACTCCCAAACTCACTTTTTGACGTTTCCCACTGCCCACCTGCATGAACCATGCCTTTTTATTTTCCATCATTTTTGATGTTTGGACACCTGCCTGAGCCTAGAGAGACCGCCCCTCCCAGAGCTGGCCACTTCCCGAAGATCCTAACGGGCTCACAGGCAAGTGTGCCTTTCATTTGTAAATAGCCAATCCAAAACCCATATCCCAACCACTACCTTTCTCCAGTTCCTACACTCTGGGTCCAATCCACGTGCCCCCGTCACCCCAGGGCCAGGTATCAGACAACTAGAGCCAACCCCTATGCCCCAGAGCCTGCAGAAATTATTCAGGCCTACCAGTCCTAAGCCTGCTTACCCTGCCTTGCCCTACCTCTTCCAAGCAAAGCACAGCAAAGGCTCTGGCCCACACTGTCCCCCTGGCTCCCACCGCCTCCTGACTGGCCCCGGGGGCTTCCCCATGCAGCCCTGCATGGCCTATCACGGCCCCTGCAAGTAAAAACTTCCTGCAAGATCACCACCTCCACATCTGCATGTGTCACCACACCTGATTCAAACGAACCCCAAGCACATATTAAACACCACCCTGCAAATCCGGTTCCACCTTCCCTCTCCCGCCTAACTTCTCTCCACATACATGCGCCAAGCTTTGTAGCCCCCCCTACATCTCCACCTCCCTAAGCACACCACACGCCAGTCACCAAGCCTTCACACCCCCTGGGGCCTCCGTCTCCAGCGCCCTCTCCCTCTCCCACCTCTTTGCCTCAGTTGTTCCTGTGCCCCCATCAAGCTTCACGTCCTAATGCTGCATCAGGCAGCCCCCCAGGATTGCCACTCTCTATTCCAGCAGTCCATGGTAATTTCTCCCTCCAACCCCATAGCTTGTGTATCTGGTCCATGAGACCCTCCAAGATAAGCACCATGAACCCTCATTTCTGGATGCCCAGGGCTTAGCACAGAGCTAGTGGCCTACTGGTAGCTCAGTAAAGGTAGGGTTTTATACTTTAGCGTAAGAAATCTCCCCCATAGGCAGAGCCCTTATCCTCTGGGTCCTCAGCAGGGCCGCGCGCATGGGTGGCCCTGGGTCAAGGCCTGTGGGCCGCGTGAGGGAACCGGAAGGAAGACGGAGCACCACACACGTGGGAGGACGCTGGGTGGGGAGGCAGGCCCGAGTACTCACGCTGCTCCTCCCACTCCCGCTCCTCCTTCTCACAGGCGGCGCTCTGCAGCTGGGCCTGCTTCAGGGTCCAGTAGAGTTCCTTCGCCCTCTGCTCTTCCTGGAGGCGAATCTGCTCCTCTCCCCGCTTCCTCTCCTCTTCCTCTTTCCTCTAAAATATCATGGGGACAGAACGGCGTGAGGTCACGAGAGAGAAGCGCCCCTGTGCGGCGGGCAGGGCTGAGCCGTCGCGGGGTGGGGTGCGCCGGTGGTGGCGGCGCAGGCTCCGTCTCTGATGCAGCAAATGGCGATAGTTCGGCCTAATCCAGGCTGCGGTAAGAATCACATGGAACAATGTGTAGACGCTAAAGGTTTGTGCAAAGACAAGGGGACGCTGGGCCATCCTTGCCCACACTTGCATTCTGGGGGAGAAAGGGTAAGTACCAGTCTTCTGGGGGCCGGTGATGCAGAATATGATCATGTCCTAACCTTCTGTCCGAATGAGATATTTCAAAGACAAGCAGGTTTGCCCCACATCTGCAATTGTTGTCCTTTTTTTAATCTCCAAAAGGGCTGTGTGCCTGTGCCTGTGTGTGTATTTTCCTCTACCTTTGGTCAAACACGCATTATGCCAAAGACTCATTTTAAACACCAGGAAGTGTCAGGGCACCGGGTGGCTCAGTCGGTTACGCATACAACTTTGGCACAGGTCATGATCCCACTGCTTGTAGGTTCGAGCCCTGTGTCATGCTCTGTGCTGACAGCTCACAGCTCTGAGCCTAGAGCCTTCTTCAGATTCTGTCTCTCTGCCCCTCCCACTCTCAAGCTCACGCTCTCTCTCTCACTCTCTCTCAAATATAAATTAAAACACTAAAAAACTAAAAGAAAATAAATTAAAAAATAAAACCAGCAAGTCTCCAAACCACTTCACCCCAACCTACCCAACCCTTACCCAGCCCCCAGAGGCCACCATTCTGTTATTGTAGCTGCTCCTTCACGTGGTTACATCTCTGTCCGCGTCATGCGGCGAATATTTTGATTTGTCAACTCTAGACATTAAACTACTGCCTTTCTTTTTTGGTTCATGACCTGTTAGCACTAATGTTTCCCACACAGGTACACACTCAGACGTTCCCTCTCTGCATCCTCACAATGTCGACATCGCTATCTGTGGTAAAATCAATCGTCGGACTAAATAGGGCTCATTGCAAGACAAGAGTGGCCACTATTCTCACCCATCCTAAGAAGCACGTTTTTTAGCTTTCTAACACAATCTCTGAAACATGGGTATGTCTCACTGAGTCTTAGCTGAAAACATCTATATGCTGCCCTCAGATAAAAGTGCTCATTTGGCTGAGCATAGAATTTAATTAAAAATCATTTTCCAGGGCGCCTGGATGGCTCAGTCAGTAAAGAGTCCAGCTTCAGCTCAGGTCATGATCTCACGGTTCATGGGTTTGAGCCCCGTGTCGAGCTGTGTGCTGACAGCTCAGAGCCTGGAGCCTGCTTGGGATTCTGTGTCTCCCTCTCTCTCTGACCCTCCCCTGCTCGCACTGTCTCTCTCTGTTTCTCAAAAATAATAAAAAAAATTTTTTAAATCATTTTCCTAGGGGCACCTGGGTGGCTCAGTCAGTTGAGCATCCGACTTTGGCTCAGGTCATGATTTCATGGTTCATAGGTTCTAGCTCCACATCAGGTTCTGTGCTGACAGCTCAGAGCCTGGAGCCTGTTTCAGATTCTGTGTCTCCCTCTCTCTCTGCCCTCCCTTGTTCACACTCTGTCTCTCTCTGTCTCAAAAATAAACATTTTTTAAAAATCATTTTCCTAAAGCATACTTTGGAATTCTTTACTTCCTAGCATCCAGTACTGCCACACGGATGCTCAATCTTCTGCACGAGATATTAATTTCTCTCTTTATCGCTGACATTCTGAACATAGGTACATGATGTGCCTTGGTGGGAACTTTCTTTCATTGACTGTGCCAGGCACTCAGGTAGCTTTCTGCCTGAAGTCTCCGATCTTTCCAGTCTAATACACCTTGGCTTAGAATTTCTTGGATAATTTCTTCTCCTCTCACTGTTTTCTTTCTAGAACTCCTGTTTGTCAAACGCTGAACTCCTTGACTTGATCCTCTCAGTGACTTATTATTTCTCTCTTATTTTCTGTCTCCTGTCTTTGCTGTTCTACTTCGTGGTTGATTTCACTGACTTTATTGTCTAAATCGGCTACGACATTTTTTATTTCAAGCAACACATTTGTAATTCCCAAGCCCTCGTCTTATTCTTTGGTTGTTCCTTTTGCCATCATTGCATCCTGGCCTGGTTTCATCTCTGTTATGAGTGTAATACTTCATCTCTGAGGCTGTAAGAGCTTTTTCTCCCCCATATTCTGATTTAGATCTATTTCCTCTGATTTTTGCTTTTTGTTCTCTTGCAAGTGTTTTATGTGGCGCCTGTCATTTGTGTTGGAGGCTTTCCTCAGATGTCTGATGTTTCCTGGCTGTCTATTTATATTCAAGAGAGAAAATAACTAGACAGAGACTCAGAGTGTATAGACAGGACTTCCTTGCAAGGTGGGCTTCACTCTGGGATGAGTGGATAAGGAATCAGCCATTTTATTGAGGAACGCTCATGTATCTAGAAGTCCTTTCTCTGAGATTACCCTACCTGGGTGGTGTCTTACCACCAGCATACCGGAAGTCAGGGATGGGGGCAGGCAGAACAGCTTTTAGACCCTAGCAAGCAGAACCCCTGGCCTGCACCCCACATTTCATAGGAATTCAATGCTTTGAAATGGCTTCTTTGCAAACATCCCCCTCAGGTTCCCCCCAGGAATGGCCACAGAGTCCTCCCAGGATTGGTAGGGGCAGCAGTGAAATGTAGGTAGATACCCCAAGTCCAGACCAGCTCGTGCATGAGCCCTAGCCTCTGTTTCTCCCCCTCAGTGCTCTCTCACCCTCTTTTTCATGAAGGGTGTTAATCATATGCCCCCAGGGGCTCCAGGACTCATTTAGGGAGTCACCCTGGAGCCCAATGGCCAGACCATGGTTCCTGGAGGGTGCCCTGGCAAGCAGATGAAAGCTGCCCGCTAGTACCGTATCTTTTTTTAGTGTTTATTTATTTATTTTTGAGAGAGGGAAAGAGAGAGGGAGGGGCAGAGAGAGAGGGAGAGAGAAGAATCCCAAGCAGGCTCCACACTGTCAGTACAGAGCCAGATGTGGGGCTCAATCCCATGAACTGTGAGATCATGAGCTAAGCCGAAATCAAGAGTTGGATACTTAACTGACTAAGCCACCCAGGTCCCCGCAGCACCATATTCTCATCACAGGATCACATGAGATTGGGTCACCAGGACAGAGCTAACAGGTTGATTTCCTGTGGCTCCCATTGATAATTTATTATAAAGAAAGACACCATGCAAAAATATCTGCTGGTCTTGTGCATCCTAGGGACAACGTTAGCTACAGGTCGTTGTGTTCGGACCTTACTGTGTCCCCTCTGCCCCTGGCCTCTCTCCACTCTGTTTGACACACTGAGCTCTGGACCTCTGCCTGCACCCCATCTCCTTCTGCTCGGAGGGAGAGACGTAGCAGCCTGGAAGAAATGGATGAGAATGGGGACACGGGGATCCAGCCACAGCACAGAGAAGCTGAGCCAGTCTGAGCTCCCTCATCACAGTCCCTGGTGCCTCCAGGTCCTGAGCCCGGGGGAATCCAGACCAAGTGAGCTCACTGACTCATCCCATTCCTGCAGGTGCCTGAACCCCTCCCCACTCGCCCTCCCAGCAACCAAATTCTGGCGAATATTTCTCATCTGTTCTCTCTTCTCATCTTCTCTCCTTATGCTTTAGAACTTTCTCAGTCCTTTGCTACTATTTGAATGGATCAACAAGAGGGGAAAAAATGAGATAACTGAGGTATTTTTAAATTTTTTAATGTTTTATTTTTTTTGAGAAAGACAGAGAGAGACAGCATGAGCAGGGGAGGGTCAGAGAGAGAGGGAGACACAGAATCAGAAGCAGGCTCCAGGCTCTGAGCTAGCTGTCAGCACAGAGCCCAATGTGGGGCTTGAACCCACGAACCACAATATCATGACCTGAGCCGAAGTCAGATGCTTAACCGACTGAGCCACCCAGGAGCCCCAAGATAACTGAGTTTTAATCCCTTATTTAATAAAGACAAAGTTTTTTCTTTCTTCTGAAATGGTATAGATTAAGGTTTTTCCACTAATTCAAATCAATTTTTCCACTAATTCAAATCAGAGCTCACCTTCCAATGTGTGACACACACCAGACAAATAAAAACCAGGAAATATCAGAGAATAATAAAGAGTGTGCAAATAATTAAATCAGGGTAAGTGACAGAATTTAGGAAGCCACTTTAGGCTCTGTGACCAGAATGTGATCTGATAACTGGACAGTCAGGAAGAATATTAGTAAATAAGTATTGGGGAAAAGAAATTTCCAGGCAGAGAAAACCACAAGCACAGTGGACCCAGCACTGTGAATGGCTTTGCCGTGTTGGAGTATAGAATCGTCCACTGTGGTTGAAAGACGAAAAGTCAAAATTCTATCTTTGGTGAGTCCGAGATGCGATCTGACATCCCCAGAGGCCTGCCTTAGCAGCAGGATGCATGTGCCTGGACATCAGGGCGAGTTTGAGTTCGGCTGAAGATATTGGCTAAAAAGTCATCTGCAGGGGAATGATGTTTCTAGGCCACGGGACCTAGTCCTATCCCTGAAAGAAAGAACACAGATCAAGAGAAAACAACCAGAAATAAATCACGGAGATGGAAGTACAGAGTAGCAGGGGTCCCTGGGTGGCTCAGTCTGGCTAGGTGGCTGACTTCACCTCAGGTCATGATCTCATGGTTTGTGGGTTTGAGCCCCACGTCAGGCTCTGTGCTGACAGCTCAGAGCCTGAGCTTGCTTCAGATTCTGTGTCTCCCTCTCTCTCTGACCCTCCCTTGCTCACACTCTGTGTATGTCTCTCTCTCAAAAATAAATAAAACATTAAAAAAATTTTTAATTAAAAAAAAGAAGTACAGTGTAGGGAATACAGTCAATAAAACCATAATAAGGCTGCATGGTGACAGATGGTGACTGCACATATTGAGGTGAGCACTGTGTAATGCATAGAATTGTCAAATCAATATGTTGCCCACCTGCAACTAATATGACATGGTATGTCAATTACACTTCAATAACAACAGTAAAAAGGAGAGAGAGAGAGAACAAGCAGAGTGTCCTGGGCCACTCCACCATTTAAAACTTGAGAAAAAGAGCCAGAGCCAGGAAAAGAGGCTGAGAAGGAAGGCCAACAGATAAGCTAAAAACCAAGAAGGGGCCATGTCAGTTGGGGAAGCCAGGTGAAGAGAACGTTTCAAGTAAAAGGGAGTGGTAAATTGAGCTGCAGGCCTCGAGACATGGCAGAAGATAAGGACAGAGAAGCGACAAGGGAAGGTGGGTCATGGCCGCGGGATGTGATGGGAGAGTGATAGCCGCCAAGGTCGGGGGAGGGGAAGGTAGATGTCCAGGCAACATAGGGGAGGGAGTGGAAACGACCGCAGGCAGCCCTTTAGGGACATCTTCTGCAGAGACAGGGAGCGGCCGATGGAGAGGAATGTGGGGTCAGGAGGGAGATGGGCTCAGATGAGAAACACTAGAGCTGAGAGTTGATGACGGAGATAAAATTGGAACCAAAGTCTGTTGGCTCCAAAGCAGAATAAGCTGAGTTTTAGCTCAAAGCCACAAAAGAAACTCACCTTTGGTGATCACCGGCATCTCAGCAGAGCAAAAGTCAGCCCCACGTGGGCACAGCATTACAGTGTACACAGCAGGTTTCCTATGCTCCCACAGGGCTCCTGCATCTCTGACCAATGTGGTGACATCACCCCAATACACAGAAGATCAGCCAAGATGGCGTCTACCCAGACAGACACTTCAGATCCAGCATCTGCCCACGCCAGGTCTTCTAGGCGGGAGCAGGTCTTAGGGAAAATACTGTCAGCCAAGGCCTGTCAGAGCCAGAGGGGTCTCAACCTCCTGGTCCTACTTTCTGATAAAGACAAGGAGTGTATTGGCTTGCATGGGCTGCCATAGCAAAGCGCCGCAAAGCAGGAGGCATAACCAACAGACACTTATGAACTATAGAGGCCATAACTCATCATTTAGAACCCCCATCCGTCTAAGATCAAGGTGTGGAGAGAGCTGGTTTCTTCTGAGGCTTCTCCCCTTGCCTCCTAAACGGACCATCTTCTCCTTGTGTCTCACATGCCCTGCCTTCTGTGGGCACCGGTGTCTGTGTCCAAATTTCCTCTTCTTATAAGGGCGCCAGTCCTACTGGATTAGGGTCTACCCTGAAGACCTCATCTTAACTTATGACCCCTCTAAAGACTTTACCTCTACGTACACTTATGTTTTAAGATGATAGAAGTTAGGTTGTCAAGATATGAGGCCCATAACAGAGACTGCACCCCAGAGAAGGCTCATGACTGACACTTGGCATAATGTCCCCCAAGTCCATCCATGTTGTCACAAATGGCAGGGTCTCCTTCTTTATTAAGACAGAATAATATTCCATCATATATATAATATATACATACATTATATACTGTAAGAGTTACCTTAAGAAGGCGACCAAGCAGCCATTTTGCTGTGGGTTGGAGAAAAACAGCGTGCACCGAGGACTCCCACCCCTCACCTGCAGACCTGGAATGTCCTGCACCATTTGAAAACAGCCAATCATGAAGCTCCAGTTTTCCCCCACCCTGACGAAGCAGGAAACCTATCCTGTCCCACCTTGACCCTAAAATGCCCTTATTTGGTAATCTGCCCCCCAAGACCAAACCTGGAACCCCCTCACCCATAAAAAACACTGCCCCTCCAAAACCGGGTGCGACTTCCCTGACTCCCCACTCCCGGGGTCATGGAACCTCTCTCGGGAATCGCAGATCCCAATAAAGGCCTTCTTGGCTCCATAACTTGGTCTCTTTCTTTCCGTTGTCTCTGCCTCCATCTATTAAATCTTACATATACACATATATATATATACATATGAACTATGTGTATATATATATATTATATATATATTATATATGTATATCACATTGTATTTATCCATTCATTGGTCAGCAGACACTTAGACTGTGTTTGGGGAAAAGCTACAAAGTGTCAGTTATGCAGGATGAACACATTCTGGAGCTATAATGTACAACACGGTACCTCTAGTTAATACCACACTGTATCCTTGAAATTTGCTAAGAGAGTAGATCTCTCACTTAGTAGTGTTGTTCTTACAACACATTAAAACGTTAACCATGTAAGGTGAGAGGCACATTCGTTATCTTGATTACAGTAATCATTTCACAATGTATACATACACCAAATCATTGGACATCTCAAATACATAATTTTTTCTTTGTAAATTGTAGCTCAATAAAGGGGTTGCTAATTACAAGCAAGTAAAGAAATAGATCAATGGCAGGGCCACTGTTGGCTCACCCCTCTCCGCCCAAAAGTGAACAACAGCCTGGGAGCCAGAAAACCACCTCCATCTCGAAGGACAATAACGGGCCACATACTGTGACAAAGACAAGCTTCTCACTGGGTTGGGGACAACAAAAGAAAACATTTTGCACCTACAGATAAAGAAAGAGCATTGCATCTTTCCTCGTCAGTCTTGCTGAAATGACTCACTCTTCACAGCTGAAATTGCCTGAAAAACTCTCCCTGTTTGGGGCCTGCTCTCAGAATCCTTTGGCTCCTCCAAGGTGAAGTCTGTCTTGAAATTTAGCAGCCACCGGCCGCTGCTGCCAATCAACAGATATGCAAACACTCCCTTCCACCTTAGGAATCGATGCCTTTTTCTGGCAGGCCCAAAGCCCTCTGAGCTGTCGGGCTTATTCAGTCCCCCTTCTCCTGATAACCCATCGGTAACTGCACACCACAGGAGCCCACAGAGGCCCGGGTCTGCCTCACCCCCATGGAAAATGTCACTGAGACAGATGCTTTTCTGGAAGGCATAGTTGCTTTTGTTTTGAGGAGCAAGAATTCCTGTCCCCTTCAAGGGTGCTTCCTGCTGCACTAAGAATCAGATGGATGTGAGACAGATTCATGGGAGAAAATCAGATTTGATAACATGCATACAAGGAAAGCACACAGAGATGGAAATTCCAAAGACCAGCAGGCAAAATGAGGGATCTATGTCATCCTGAATTTAGGAGGCATGGGAGGGGTCTGGGGATGTCAAAAGAAAGGAATGCACCTCACCGGGTGATAAAGAGATGAGCAAATGTTTGGTAATTAGATGTTTGCCCTGCCATACAGATGGGTCACTCAGATAAAATTTATCACTGTTAATAGCCCTCATTCTGGAAAAGATGCCCCATTGAGATTCTTCTATGCAGTTGGAGGGAGGGGCAATAGTTTCTCTTGAGACCTCAGGGTTGCAATTGCCTTCAGCTCAAAATAGTCCACCTGCCAAAGTGGCACATTTCAGAGGGCGGGAGGGCCGTCCTGAACCCCTTTTGTTGTCCATCTGGCCCGATAATACCACCATGTTTTTGACATGAGGTGCCCCAAAAGGGCAGGGCCATGTCTGCATCATTTATTCCCCCACCGACAGCCCCCAGCACAGGGCGTGGCGGATGGCAGATGCTCTGTCAACACTGACTGGAGGAGTAAGTGAACTGATGAACGAGTGAAGGTAAGAAAGGGCTTGTTCTGATCGTTGAAAGGGGAAGGGTAAACTCCATCATGTTGTCCTGTTGATGCCAGCCTTGTCCGAGAGAAACTCAGATAAAGTCTACAATTTTCTAGAGAAAATTGAAAAGCAGGAAAGTGTCCCTAGGTGGGGATAGTTTCTGTAGTCATACAAGATGTCGCCAAGGGCCAAAATGAACTATAACCTGAAAGGGAGAAAAACAACAACAACAACAAAGAGATAGTGAGTGGCCTTGAGTAGAAAATGGAGAAAAATGAAAGGGCAACCTAACTCTATCAGGAACTCTGGCAGGAGGTGGGAGCCGAGGGAGAGAGAAGGAGCCTTGTCCACATTCTGTGGTCTTAAGCAGAGACAGCGGACAAAAGCAGCTTTATGAGTTAAAAAAGCAGCAAAAATATGCAGATTATATCTGGCCTCCTGATCCCCCCTTTTTACTAAAGGAACATTTTCTTATGCATGTAAATTGCATTTCAATGGCGCCAGCCACAACAGAATGGTTTTTAAAAACAGGTTTCCAGCTGTCTGTTTCTCTTCTATTTTGAAGTTCCCTCTTTAACCTGACATAAGATTCTGGGATTTTTTTCCCTCCCAGTTTTCTCAAAGGAATTTTCATTATTATCCTTCCTATAAGCAGGAGGATGTGAAGAACCTGCCTGTATCCTCCACCCCGGCAGCCCAGCCGGAAGCAAGCCCGGCCAGCCCCCCTCCACCAGGAGATTTCCTGTCCAGCTTCCTGTCCAGCTTCCCACTCTCCTCCAGCCCCAACCCCAAATTCCTCTTCTAGATGCCACAGAACCACATTGGCCCAGCCAGCCCACGCACATTCTCTTCCCCACAAACCTACTCTCCCTGCCCAGCTCTCCCTCCTCCTCAGCCTGGAGCTCTGGTGCCTTTGCTCTTTGGGTCCCCCTCATCCCAGCTTCTAACTGATGCCAAGCCTTGCTGATTTCACCTCCATTTCTCTGTGTCCATCCCCCTGAATCTCACCATAGTCAGACTCATCAGTTCCCACTCTGGCCACTGGCCCCTGCCTCCCGCCCCTGCACTTGAATCACACCATCAACATCAGTTACTCTCACTGAACTTGATCTGGCCGTGCCTGTCCCTGTTTCAAAAATCCTCGCAGCTCTGCTCTGCCAACAGAGAACTGTCTGTCTCTTTATTGTAGCACCCAAGGGCTCCCCAGCCTACCTTGCCAGGTCCCTCCCTGTCTGGCTTCCCCCATCACTTTTTCCTCCCCATCAGCAGACCATTCATGATTCCACATATCTCCTGTCCGCCTCTCCTTTCTGCTCACACCCAGACTCCTACAGGTGCTCCTCTGAGCTCCATCCGAGTCCCCCAGGCACGGAGGGGGCTGGAGGTTACTCACAGACTTACCTCTCCGCTCCCCTGGCACCCTGTAAGCTTGTTGAGAGTAGCGAGTTTATTACTTCTACCATCACCCTCCCCCAGACAACCCGCACTTGGGCTCTCAGGGAAAGGGGGAAAAGTATGAAATTAAATGAATGTTGTCATTGTATGCCTGCACGCAAGCCTCATGTCAGGTTAGAATCTCGGTTGTTGAAAGACATGATAGGGGCACCTGGGTGGCTCAATCTGGTTAGGTGGCCGACTTCACCTCAGGTCATGATCTCACATTCGTGGGTTTGAGCCCCGCGTCAGGCTCTGTGCTCAGAGCTCAGAGCCTGGAGCCTGCTTTCGATTCTGTGTCTCCCTCTCTCTCTGACCCTCCCCTGCTCACTCCAGGTCTCTCTCTCAAAATAGAATAAAAACCAAAAAAAAATTTTTTTTTAAAGAAAGACATGATAAAAATTACCTAAGCCAATCTCTAATCTACTGCATAAATCCCTTTGGCGAAGCTGATCCGGTTATCTATTACCAAGTAACAAACTACCAGAGAACATCATGGGTTAAACCATCTTATTTCTTGTGGTTCTAGAGCTTAATCTGAGGAATCCGAGGTCAATCACTTGATTGGGGTTATTCAAGAGAAGAACCAAGAAGGCTTCATTCACAGGTCTGGTGCCTCTGTGCTCCTCCACGCAGCCCCTTCCTCTCTGCCTGGCCTGCCTGGGGCTCCTTACAGAGTGGTGGTCTAAGGTTGTAGGGCAGCTTCCAAAAGTGAGCATTGCAAGAGGGGCTGAAGCTACAAATCTCCTACATCCTGTCCTCAAAAGTTACGCAGAGTCATTTCTACTGCACTCTACGGATCAAAGGTAGTCACGGGACCAGAGCAGACTCAAGGGAAAGGAAATGAGCCCATCTCTCAAAAACTTGCCGCCGCCATATTTAATCTACCACAGAAACTTTTCAGACACCATCTCAGCCCATGCTAAAACAGTTCCTGTGTTGAAGAGCTCATCATCATACAACAGTAGTTCATTTATAGACGGCTCTGACAGAAAATATCCTAGCTCATAAACCTGGACCTTCCCACGCCTGAGTCCATGCGCTGGAGTTCCTGTCAGACATTGCCCTGATGGGCCTCACAGATGCTACTTGCATATCTCAGGCTCCTCAAAATGCAGACATGCCAAATCAGGATCACTAGGAGTACTGAAGTTTAAATGTTCACATTCAGCAAATTAATGTTGAAAACAAAGACAAACATGTAATTACCATAGCCTTCTTTGGAAATAACACCAAAAGCCTGTGTTTGGGTTCCTTAGGGTACCTCATGGCTTTACCAAACCGTCCATGAGCCCCCACACAGAGCACCCCACAATTTATCATCTCTGTCTCTCTGAAGTTCTCAAGAAGTTCAATCAGAAAATCTCTGAGAGCTCATGCTTTTGTGATCTCCTTGCAAACAGCCCTAGGACCCCAGCTCCAAGGAGCCACCCTCCCAGTATCTGGGACTCAGCCCACCTCTGGGGAGGAGGGAGGCCAGAGATTAGAACAGGTGATTCTTGCGGTTAGACATACGCAGACAGTGTTGGTCATCTTCTCCAGCAGACTTGAGCAATCATATGCAAAATCCAACAATACAAACTAAACATCTCTCCAGTATGGATTGATTGGATTTTTGATACTATTAGAGAATTATTGTTCAACAGGTGTGATCATGATTGTCATGGCTACATGGGGGAAGGTCCTCAGTCTCGGAGATGTACATGGACATCACTAGGGTGTGATCAGGAGTCCGCAGACTAGGGCTCCCCAACCCAGATCGGCCCTCTGCCTATTGTTTAAATAAAGTTTTATTAAAGGATAGCCACACTCATTTGCTCACATATTGTCCGTAGCTGTATTCGTGGTACAATAGCCTGGTTGAGTAGTTTTGACAGAGTCGACAAAGCCTAAAATATTAGCTATCTGAACCTTTACAGAAAATAGTTTGCTAACCCCTGGGCTGGAGGATATGAGGTTAACAGCTTCCTTTCAAATTGTTTAGCAAAACAATTCAGCAACAAACATGTACATATGGGGCGCCTGGGGGGCTCAGTCGGTTAAGTGTCTGACGTTGGTTCAGGTCATGATCTCACAGTTTGTGAGTTTGAGCCCAGCATCAGGCTCTATGCTGACAGCTCAGAGCCTAGAGCCTACTTTGGATTCTGTCTCCCTCTATCTCTGCCCCTCCCCAACTTGTGCTCTGATTCTCTCAAAAATAAATAAAGGTAAAGTTATTTTTAATGTACATATTTATATATGTGTGGATGTATGTCTGTGTATAGATTGATATAGATACAGAGGAAGAGGGGAAAAGTGAGCATGCAGATTTGACAAGATATTAATGATTGGTGAATTTCAGTGTAGAACATATGCGTATTTGTTTTCTTTCAATTTTGCTGCAAGTTTGAAATCGCTTTTAAATAACATGTTTTTTTTTAATTTTTAAATGTTTTTATTTATTTTTGATACAGAGAGAGACAGAGCATGAGAGGGGGAGGGGCAGAGAGAGAAGGAGACACAGAACCGGAAGCAGGCTCCAGGCTCTGAGCTAGCTGTCAGCACAGAGCCTGACACAGGGCTCGAACCCACAAACCTGAGATCTGACCTGAGCCGAAGTTGGAGGCTTAACCAACTGAGCCACCCAGGCGCCCCTAGGAAATATTGCTCCCCTTCAAAACTCAAGAGAATCTCCTAAAAATGTGTATAACTCCAGGGAAATTTAAACAAGATCAATATCACTACGAATATATAACCAGCAATTGCAACAGGTTTTAAAGTAATGAGCACAATCTACGACAGCAACGAAACATATTCAACCTCAGGTTTAGCTAGAAAAGAAATGTGGAGCATTTAGGTAAAACAATACATTGACCCCACGTCCAAAAGATGGAAGCACCATACATATGATAAGTTATTGTGCATGATTGAGGTTGGGTGGACAGTGCATATACAGGTGTTTAAAAAAAACTTTATCAAAGACAAAAAGAAGCTTTGAGGAACTGGAAGAATACACTACATCCTGAAAAAGAAGATTGAATGAGGGGCGCCTGGGTGGTTCCGTCAGTTAAGTGTCCCAACTTTGGCTCAGGTCATGATCTCAGGTTTGTGGGTTCAAGCCCCACATTGGGCTCTGTGCTGACAGCTCAGAGCCTGAAGCCTGCTTCAGATTCTGTGTCTCCCTCTCTCTCTGCCTCCCTTCTGCTCGCGCTCTGTCTCTCTCTTTCTCT
Source organism: Suricata suricatta (assembly GCF_006229205.1). NCBI lineage: Eukaryota > Metazoa > Chordata > Mammalia > Carnivora > Herpestidae > Suricata > Suricata suricatta. Next base: position 140,764,866 of record NC_043701.1, on the reverse strand, counting down.
CAAAAAATAAATAAACATTTAAAAAAAATTTTTAAGATTGAATGATAAATACATCTCTAACGCTGGTGTAATTCCAATTAAAATCACCATGTGGTTTTTTGTTGTTTCAGGGAGAAGAATTGTGACACAATGATTCAAATGTATCTCTGGTATTTAAAAAAATGAGTAAAATTAGTCAGGGACAATTTGAAAAGGAAAAGCAATGAAGGCTCTTCCCTTAGCAGTTGTTAAAATTCATTTTGAAAGCTACAATAATTAAATAAGTGAATCTGTTTGGTTCAGGAATAATCAAAGAAGAAAAATCCATGAGGAGATCCAAAGGTATGTAAGAAGAATCCAGGCAGCAAGTCCAATGAGAGGAGAGAAGAGAGATTATGTAATAAATGATGATGGGACAGTTTGCTACCTATTTGGAAGAGAAAAAAAGTGATAGTCCTATATCATGCCACACTCTAAAGTGGAGGGAAATCAGGGCGCCTGGGGGGCTCAGTCAGTTCAGTGTCTGACTTCCGCTCAGGTCATGATCTCACGCTTCATGGGTTTGAGCCCCGCGTCAGGCTCTGTGTTGACAGCTCAGAGCCTGGAGCCTGCTTCAGATTCTGTGTCTCCTCCCCCTCTCTCTGTCCTTCCCCTGCTCCCACTCTGTCTCTCAAAAATAAATAAATGTAAAAAACAAAATTTAAAGCACAAGGAAATTAAGTGCACAGAAATAAAATCATGAGAGATATAGGAAATAATGTAGATGAGTATTTTTGTAAGCTTGTAGTGGCACAGATCTTTCTTAGCATGAAACAAATAATTTTTAAGAGATTGATATCATTGGCTAATAAAACTTGTAATCTTCTGTACATCCGAAAGCACTATAACCACAATTAAGAAAAAATAATACTGAGAAAACTATTTGTAACTTAAATGTTTTTAAGGGGCCACTGTTCTGTCTAATCATTATAGGAAAAAATACTTTTAAAATGGTTAAATGTGCAAATTCCATGAATACACAACTTATAAAATAATATCATTATTGGGATTCGGCATGATTATTATTTTCTTCTTTTCACTTACAAGAATTTTTTGAGTTTTCTACCCTTGCCCCCAAAATGTATTATTTCTATAGAGGGAAAAAAATCACAAAATAGGGACCAGGAAAGACATTTCTTTTTTCAGGCAGCCTAAACTTCTTACCAGAGCAGTGTAAATCTCCTTTACTGTCTCTGAACTTTCCCAGAAGGAATACGCATGCAAAGTTCCCAACAACTTTCTGTCCATGGTCAGAAAACGTACATTTTTCATCTCCTTAAACCCTCCAGAAATCTCAAGCTGGGTGTTGTTATTACCCTAATATTATAAACAAGAAAGTGAAGGCTCAGAGAAGTTCAGAAAACTTCCCAAGGTCACCCAGCACTGACCAGTAGAATTGGAACTGGATGCTAGTCTGGTCTGACCACAGACTCAACACTTTCCTAGGCCCCTTTTCAGGATGCTTCGTTTGAGAGACAGAAGGTCTGAGTTCTGATCCTCACTCTGTTCCCAGCTACTTGTCCTTGGCAAGTCTCTTCCTCTGTCTAACCATCAGTTTCCTCATCTGTCCAATGAGAAGTGGATTGGCCCAAATGGTGTGTCAAATTCCTCCCTGCTCAGACATGTGAGGTTTCTGTTCAGTACCAACCAATGCCCACCAGAGGTGGGCACCAGTAGCCCGGGAGCCGGCATAGGAGGCCACACACACATGCTCCACGCACCGCCTCACCTTGAACTCCTCGTGGATGCGCTCCTCCAGGATTTTGGCAGCCTTCCGGTCCTCCATCTCCACCTTCCACTTCTCCGCCAGGATCCGGGCTTTCTCATTGGCCAGAGCATCTCGAAACTTCTTGGTGATTTCTGCCTCCTTCTGTCTCCTTCCAAGAAGACACCAGCAGATATGAGCTCATGTAGGAGACTGAAGGACCATGTAACAACAGAACTTCAAATAAAACCTATGAGCAATGTTTCCGGGTCTATCAGAGTGGCAAATATCAGGTCAGTGAAACTCAATGTTGGCAAAGTTAGAGAGAAATAGTCACCCTCCTGTATGGGGGTATAAATGAACAGAATTGTTCAGGAAGCCAGGGGGGAGAAAAAGGACTCAGAAATCCTATTTCTCACTCAAATTTATGAAGAAGTAGGTAGAAGATGTTCATCAGAGAATTTTTATAACATACCAAATGGCAAACAACCTAAATGTCCATCAACAGGACCAATAAGTTGGGTTTCTCATGTAATAGGTTACTATGTAGTAGCGTTAAATAACACTGTGAATCTATAGTAATCAAATTATCAGGGTGTGAATAAAGCACTTTACAAAGCACGTACTGCCTATATGCTCAGCGTGATTATCTCAGGTGGTGGGTGTTGAGTTGCTGTTACAATTTTACAACCAAAATATTGTTATTAACGGGTGCCTGGGTGACTCCGTTGGTTAAGCATCTGCTTTGGGCTCAGGTCATGATCTCACAGTTTGTGAGTTCGAGCCCCACCTTGGGCTCTCTGCTATGTGTGCAGAGCTTGCTTCAGATCCTTTGCCCCCCCCAACTCTCCCTCCCTTGTGCACTCTCTCTCTCCTCAAAAATAAATAAATACATAAATACTTTAAAAAATAAAATATTGTTATTAAAAGCTGATGGTAGGGGGATGTTAGAGTCAACTTCACATAGATTTCCAAATTTGAGGGGAAAAAAGTTAAAAGTTGTTTATGAAATAAGTCTGACTCCAAATCTCACTGGAGGCTCAACTATGCACCTTGTGTGGGAAATGCAGGTGAGGTAAAAAGGAATGAGGAGCCACCAAGGTGAATCCAAACTCTACTGTCCCAGGGACAGCTCCGTGAGGGTAAAGGAAAAGCATGTCATCTGTACTATCGCAGTGAATCATGTCTATGTCCAGATGGAAAGGATGTTGGTATGCCCACACCACAGATGTGAAAACCGAGACCCCCAGGTCAGCTTACAACTAACTGGAGGAGCCAGGATTTGAACCCACCAGATCTACCTGATGAAAGACTGAGGCTTTGGTCACCCGATCTTAGCTGAGCTCCAAAAGGCCAGCCATCTGCCTGGTGCCTCCTCCCTCCCTCCCACAACCTCACATCCTGCAGCTCCGACCCAGTGCCCATCTGCACCTCTCACCAGAGCTCCGCGGCCTCCCTCTGCGCCTGCAGCCGCGCCCTCTCCGCAATCAGCTCCTCAGAGATCTCTTCATAGGGCTTGTCGCCAGGGCCTTCTCCCATGATCCAGACCCAGACTTCGCCATCTGCCCCCAGGAGCCACTGGATGTGCTTGTCACTTGCTGCCTCACAGCAGAAGGAGGGACAAGGAAGGAAGAAGAAACAGGTCTGAGTTCTAGTTAGTACCGGATGAGCCAGGTTGGCTGATGGTACACAACCTTCACACCTCACTAGAGGGCAGTGTCATGGACAAAGGCATTCCAGAGAGATAGTGGCCCACGTGCAGTTCATCTCCATTTCTCCCTCCCGCCCCTTCTAGGGAGCATCACAGCCACCACGTCATGCTGCTGAAGCAGGTGCCCCAGGCTGGAATTAGTGTCGGAGGCCGAGCCCTCTGACATCCTGAGCAGACAGAACACCAGTGCTTTCTCTCTTCCTCCCTCCTGTCCACCGGCTGGAAACAAGGGATTGGAGATAGTGTTGCAAGATGAAGAGGCTCGGCCCCTGACCCATATCAGCCCGTAACATGAGGAAGGAAGAAACCCGTGTTACATTAAGCCACCGAGATTTCTCGGTTTGCCTGTTGCAACGGACTGCATTGATTTCCAGGACTGAAATGCAAATCTATCCCCAAAGCCGGGTAGTGCTGACACAGAAGTGTAAACTAAGTAATGTCATTGCCTTAGCAGGCTGGTGGCACTCAGCAACAAGCTGAATGGATGGCTAGAGATCCATGTTATTATGCAAGAGCAAAACATTTGATCAGATTGTCAGACACTGTAACTGGAAAGGCAGACCCTCGTGCCTTCTGACCTTGCCTCTCTAAGGGAAGAGATTGGAAAACAGAATATTAGTAGTGGGGGTTGGTGGCTAGCAGCTGTGTTCAGCAAGGTGTTAAGAGAAAGAAACAAGTTCAAGAAAGCACTGAGTGCTTAGCAAATACAAATGAAAGAGAATAGAGAGAATATAGAAATTTGGGACTTTTTAGGTTTGGAAAAACCATCTCTTCCTAGGGCCCAAATTATAAGAGATGGGATTTTTTTAATATAATTTACTTTTTTGTTTTGTTTTTTAATGTTTATTTGTGAGAGAGAGAGAGAGAGAGAGAGCGCAAGCAGAGAAGAGGCAGAGAGAGAGAGGAAGACACAGAGTCCAAAGCAGGTTCCAGGTTTTGAGTTGTCAGCACAGAGCCCAATGCGGGACTCAAACTCACGAACCATGATATCATGACCTGAGCTGAGGTTGGATGCTTAATCAACTGAGCCACCCAAGCACCCCAAAAGATGGGATTTTGTTAAGTTTTGCATGACAACACTTAAAGCTTCTAAGGTGAATAAAGTGACCTAAGGCACAGGTGGCCATGAGAAGGTGCTCCACGGACATCCAACTACAGACAGCATAATTGAGCATAATTGAGTTCAGTTCCTGTGCTCTTGTGTTTGCCCATGGCCATGCTTCCCAGAGGTGGCCCCAGCCTTTGACTGAGCATGGCGGGGCCATTCCTAGGGGACACCAGACTCTTCAGAGGGGCAACTTCCATGAACCCTTGAGAAGCCTCCCTTGGGCTGCATGGCTGCCTAGAACACCTCCTCCCCTAGTCTGCCTTCCCTGCCTCTTCCACTCAAGGTCCAACTTGTGCTGCAGGGCGATGGCTCTCCCACACTCGCCCAGCACTCTGCCCCTTTCCCCCCACAGGTGTTTCCAATAAGACCCTTGTGTGTGTAACCCCATCCCTGTCTCAAACTCCTCAGAGGGGCCAGGCTAACACAAGTGCATGAAGACTGCAATCCCTCCGCTTCCTTTTCGAACAGCCTAAGATAGATGCCCTTCGGTTGGACAGAGAGGTATAGAGAAAAAGAGGCAGAGAATTATAATCAGCTTGCAAAATACGTCTAAGAAATAAATTTAGGTGTTGTTACTGGGACGTGGAATCAAACAGATCAGAAACAGATCGGAAGCCCACTGTTTTTGTGTCTGAAATTTTAAAAAAAAGCCTTTGATCGTTCAAGACTTTAGCAACCATTGGGTACCCAACCTCCATGAATGAATGGGAGGCAGATTTCAAAGGGTATCCAAGTCCACGGAGGGCGTGGTCCTCAGCACTCACTTCAGATGAGGCTGGGGGTAGCAGGTGGGGGGGGCCTCCTCTAGGGCACAGTCCTACCCTTATTCAAGGCTGTCCCCTCACCACCAGGACAGAACTTTACAGCACCTGACACGTAGGACTTCAGGAATGCTATCAACTAGTGACTGAGTGAGGCTCTCACATTCTCCTCTTGTGCATCGTGGACATTCTGACTCTGCTCTGCTGCTGTGAACTGTGTCGTGAAGGTGGGTGTTGTTTAGATGGCATGTCTTTTCAGCCACATCCAGACATTACAGAGATTAATGCAGAATCCGTGCAGACTGTGGACTTTGGGCTGGATGCAGTGACTGCCTGAAACTCAAGGGTGTCCCCCTTAAGGAGATGGTGAGTATATTTATACAGAAGAGGAGAACACAATGTATAAGGGACCAGAATGACAATCTATGACAACAACCATACTGTCTGACACCCCACTTCCCTTTCCTGAGCCCACCTGATGACTGCTTGTCTCAGCTCCCTTTCAGCTCCATGGGGCCATGTGATGAAATTCTAGTCTATGGATGTCAGGGAATGTGATTTGTACACTTTCAAGCTGTGGCTTTTGCAACTGGTATGTCTTTTCCTCGTTGGCTCTCATCCACCCATCTTATCCAAGATGGTGGCATCATGAGGAAAAAGCAGCCTGATCCATGACTCCATGTTTGAAAGCCAATGACACAGAAGAGTTACCCCAACCACATCAAGAAATAAACCTTCCTCACTTAATCCGCTGAAATTTCAGGGTTTATCTACTGCCAAAGGCAGCACTAATTCCCTATTACAGGAGGGCACTGTCATTTTTCTGCATTTTGAAAGAAATATTATAATAGAGAAACACAGACTCAATTATGACTGGTAGAATTAGGGAGGAAACTGCTATTAAAATTATAAACTTTCTAAATTAATAGTGTGGGGAAATAAATGATAAGAGACCTAATGATCTTGTAAAAATATGTAGCAGCACCCAGGTGGCTCAGTGGATTAAGCATCTGGCTTTGGCTCAGGTCATGATCTTATGGTTCGTGGGTTCAAGCCCCGCGTCAGGCTCTGTGCTGACAGCTTGGAGCCTGGGGCCTGTTCCCCATTCTGTGTCTCCTCCTCTCTCTGTCCCTCCCCTACTCATGCTCTGTCTCAAAAATAAATAAACATTTAAAAATAATAATAAAAATAAAAATATATAAAAGGGACAAGAGAAAACAACCAAAACTGTGCAGCTGTTACAGCAGATACTGTCAGTTCCAACCACCACCCACCCCACCCCACCCTCCTCCCGCATCAGAAAATCCCAACCCGTTCAGGGTGTTGCAGTCATCTAGCAGCTTTGGGAAAGGCAAGTTTCTATGTTGACCTCAAGGGACAAGTATCATTGGTGAGCGATTGATCTAGGAGAGACCAAAAGTCCCTGTTTCTGACAAAGTGGGTATAAGTGGAAGTCTAAGTGAAGGGCTTTCCCCCTCTGAACAAAAGGAGAAGATTCCTTAGGAGAAACCCCTTCACCCTTTGCTCCTTAACTTCCTCCTTCCTCCTCCATGGAATGAAGACATGAAGCCAGGGATTGTTGGAAGATGTGTGCCTCTAGGAGGAAGAAAGCCACGGCTAAGGGGGAACAAGCAGAAAGAGAGGAGACGGGGCCTTGAGGTGCTGCTGAGCAGCTATACCAACACTAACCTGAGCAGCACCTCCAGCCGTGGCCTTGGGGGCAAGGAATGGACTTCCAAGAATACAGTCCTATCATTATCAAATGATACATGATCCTATGAGTATGAAATAGTTATTTAATTCAGCAACTATTTGCCAGGTACTCCATTAGGTAAGGACAAGCACATCCCTACCCCATACAGGTAACAAACACAAAATAACACCAAAACCCTAAACCCTAAGTATATTTATTAACACAAAAGCATGAACAGAATTAATTCCCCTGTTAAAAACCGGAGGCTTTCAGATGTGATCAAAAAATAAAATCTAGGGGTGCCTGGATGGCTTAGTTCATTAAGCATCTGACTCTTGATCTTAGCTCAGGTCTGAATCTCAGGTCATGAGTTCAATACCCACATTGGGCTCCACACTAGGCATGAAGTCTACTTAAAAAAATAATAATAGGGGCGCCTGGGTGGCTCAGTCAGTTAAGCCTGACTTTGGCTCAGGTCGTGATCTCTTGGTTTGTAGGTTTGAGCCCCGTGTAGGGCTCTGTGCTGACAGCTCAGAGCCTAACACCTGCTTCAGATTCTGTGTCTCCCTCTCTCTCTGTGTCCCTCCCCCACTTGTACTCTGTCTCTCCCTTTCTCTCAAAAATAAATAAACATTTAATAATAATAATAATGATAATATAAAAAGAATAGAAGAATAAAATCTAACTGTATTATTTAAATAAAGCATACATTTTTTACAAGAAAAAGGTTAAAAATAAAGAGCAAGGCAGCAATGGACTGAAAAGGTGAGCAAAAAGAAAGCAAGAGTGGCAATGCCAAACAAAGCAAATTTAAGGACAAATGTTCAACAAGAAAGAATACTGTGTGGTAATAAAAGGTGCACTCAACAAGATGTAACAGTCATAAACGTGACACAATATGCAATACAGCAGACAACTGCATCAAACAAAAATTCCTACCTTTTTAAATTCAGAAAAATATTTACTTGTTTATTTTGAGAGACAGAGATAGAGAGCAAGCAGGGGTCAGGTAGAGAAAGAGGGAGACAGAGAATCCCAGGCAGGTTCTCTGCCATCATTGTGGAGTCCAATGTGGGGCTCAAACTCACAAACCATGAGATCATGACCTGAGCCAAAATCAAGAGTTGGATGCTCAACCAACTGAGCCACCCAAAAACTCCTAACAATGCAAGAATAATTTGATAATGTATATATGGTGGGAGTTTTACTGCATTTATTTCAGAAGTTGGTGGATCAGATAGATTTTAAAGATTATTTAAATACTTAAAATTTTAAAAATTATTTAAAAATAATATAGAGGATTTGAATAATGTATCAACAAAATTTTAACTACAGAACTTTGTTCCTTAACTTTTGACATTATACTTTTTTTCCTTTTGAAATTCCAAATACATGAAAAAACTTTATAGGCCATAATCTCTAATAATAATATAAAAATTGGAAATCGATGGGAAAAATAGCCATTTTTAAACGTCATTAATAAATCTGGGTCCCCTGGGTGGCTCAGCCTGTTGAGCATCTGACTCTTGATTTTGGCTCAAGTTATGATCCCAGGCTCATGGGATTGAGCCCCACCTCAGGCCCCATGTTGGGTATGAAACCTGCTTAAGATTCTCTCCCTCTCTCTCTCTCTCTCTCTCTCTCTCTCTCTCTCTCTCCCTCTGCCCCCTCCCTGCTCGCACTCTCTCTAAACAAATTAAAAAAAATTTTTTAAACCATTAATAAGTTCATAAGTAATGTCTCCTAGGTAATCCATGAAATCTTAGGAAAAAATCAAAATTGAAATTATACATTATGTAAAAGGAAAATGTAGCCCCAAACTATTGACATACAAAAGAAAAATTATAGGCTTAAAGGCTTTCTTTTTGATGTCCCCATGAAGATATACCTCTCTTCTCCAAACACATAACAGAAATAGATAGAAAATAATAGGGGAAAAAATGCAAATACAAGAAACATCTCCACGGAATCTATTCCAAACAGGAATGTGGAAACAGCAAATAGGGTGGAAGTCTTGGACTGCAGGTGGCTACCCTAGCAAACCATGGCCAGCAGGAAGGTGACTCCTGTAGGGAAAAAAAGGAACAAAGGTTCTACAGGTAAAGCAGGGGACTGAAAGGATGGTTATTGAAGCCAAGTGCTTGGTAAGTTCAAGAAACAGCAAGGAGGCCATTGTGGCTGCAGTAGAGTGGACAAGAAGGAGAGTGGACAAAAAGGTGGAGAGGCAGCAGCAGGTCCTCCTGTGGTGGAAACATTGATGGCACAGGTAAGGACTCTGTATTTTATCCTGAGCAAGATGGAAGCCACAAAAAATGGAGAGTGGGGAAAGTAACATATTCATTTACATTTCAGAATGCACTCTGCCTGTTGTGGGGAAAACAGATGGGCGGCAAGAAAACTGTAGGCCCATTAGCATTTGTAAACAGTCCCTGTGAAAGACAACCATTTCTTGGACTAAGGATGGAGGAGTCATAAAGTGATTAAGATTTAATATATATTCTGAAGGGAAAGCAATACTTGCTTAAATTCCGGATACATATTGTGAAAGAAAGAGAACGAGAAAACTCCAATGTTACAAGCTCAAGTGATAGGATGAATGGTCAAGTGACTGAAACTGGTAACATGGAAGAAACAACTTGGAGAAATCCATGACTCCGTTTGGGCCAAATTAAGTTTGACATGCTTATTCAGTGTCCAATAGGCAGTTGAATAAAGTAAGGGGGAGAGGAGAGGCTCGAAAGAAGATAAAAACTTTTGCAGTCACCAGTGTACAGATATCTAAGGCCACAAAACTGGATGACAACAGAGAGTATAGGACAGAGGCCCAGGACCTTTCAATAGTTAGACAAGAGGAGGGCCTCCAAAGGAGACAGGAGACAACCCTAAAAGAGCGATATCCCAAAAGCCAAGGGGAGAAAGAATTTCTGGAATTAAGGAGGCATCAACTGCAGTCAATAGGATGAAGACAGAGAATTGACCACTGAATTTGGCAACATGGAGGTCATGGTTATCTTACAAGAGTGGTTTCATGAGTTTGTGAAAAGGATATAAATACTTGGAAACTTCTAGAGGCAAATATAAAAGCACATCATTATAACTTTGGGGAAGGGAAGAATTTTGTCTACAAGACATAAAAAGCATAAACTATAAGAGACAATGTTGATGAATTTGAATACAGATTAAAGCTTAAAATTTCTACACAGAAACACACCATAAAGGCAATTAAAAACCAAGCTGCCAACTGAGAGAAGATATTTGAGTACACATAACTGTCAAATGATTGCAACAATTAATTAAAGCAATAACAACAGCTAACTTCTACAGAAGGCTTATCTGCTAATCATGGTTCAACATATTTTACATCTGTTAACTTATTAATGTCCTGAACAATCTTTCCCTACTGGGGTCTTGTGAGAAAAATAAACCCTATAAAATGCAATTTGAATGATGATTTTTCTCAGTTCTCCCAAAGATGGTATATAGATAGTGCTAACTTGATGCACTGTAGAAAAGTTAGCTCATTACATACAGTGAATCCTTTAGGGAAGCCATTCTCAAATAATTTGCTCTCCAGAGGCCTTTACATTCTTTAAAAATAATGAGTTTCTCAAGAGCTTTTGTTTGAGTTATATTTACTAATATATAGCATATTCAAAACTAAAATTGGAAAAAAATTGTTTACTTAAAATATTGGCAAATCCATTACATGCTAACTTAGATAGCATTTTTATGAAAAATGGCTATAGATTCTAGAACAAAAGTATCTAATTGGAAGAGTGGCCTTGTTTTACATGTTTACAAATCGATGTGATGCCCACCTTAATAGAAAACAGCTGGATTCTCATATCTGCTTCTACATCCATTCTATTGCAATATGTAATTTTATTTGAGGTATATAAAAAATTTTTGACTTCACACAGATATATAGTTAGAAAAGAGAAGAAAATAGAAAATTGAGTTTTTCAGATATTTATTGATAATGTTTGATACTACAATGAAACTCAAACAAATTGTAGTGATGTGAAACCTGAAAAACTATCAATGAATTTATTGTACTTTGTTGTATTGGAACTCATTGATCATGTTAATTTCTTAGTTGTGATCAATATGCCGTGGTAATATAAAATGTTTCCATCTGGGGAAGCTCGGTCACTTTGCAACTCTTCCCTAAGTCTAAAGTTATTTCAAAATAAAAGCTTAAGATTTTAAAAAGCAAAATAAAATAAAAATCAGTTGGTTTATTTTGTGCTTCAAATGGATCTTTCATTAATGCATCATCTTGCAATGTTATTCATTGGTCCTTTGGAAAATATTGGTTCACTGAGTAAGGCAGATATTCCAAACATGGACACATTTTATTTGACAATATCAGAAAAATGATTGCTAATATCACTATGAATTGCATGAGAAAAACCTTTATGTATTGAGAATTTAATAAACTCTTGGTGACAGAAGTTTTCCCAAAATTCTAAGTTTTGATTGAAAGCTGAGATTTTATCATTGGTGTTGATTATTATGAGTTGTTTTTCTTGAATTGACAGATCCACTTTAGTCATTTTCAAATACCCAAGTGTTTTTTTTAGAGAGAGAAAGAGAGAGAGAGCATGCAGGGAAAGGAGTAGAGGGAGAGAGAATCTTACACAGCTTCCACATTCAGCACAGAGCCCAATGCTGAGCTCGATCTCAAAACCTTTAGATCATGACCTCAGCCAAAATCAAGAGTCAGAGGCTTAACCAACTGAGCCACCCAGGCGGCCCTGAAATATCCAAGTCTTAAAAAAGATATAGTTTGTCTTTCAGCCTACCTTCAAGTAAAAATGGTATTCTATGAATCAAGAGGTGCAGCACATGACTCAAGAAATTCCACAGTGCTTTTCCTCAAGACATTCATACTTTATACGCAGCAGAAATGCTTTATGCATACTTCTTGTGTTATCATTCAATATAATAAATCAGGCTGACTGTCTCATCGAGGAGTGAAACCATCATTAACTTGACTATAACATACAACGGTGGGAAAATACAATGACCACGGATACTAAGGCACCAGCCGATTTACCCACTCTTAATTTTGCATCAATAGTACAAGTGCAAATGTGGCAAAAAGGTCAGATAGCAGCTGAGTATTATTGTGAAAATAGTTTTAACCTTGTTGACATGCAAAGTCTCAGACCTCCAGGAACCTATGGACCACACTTCAAGAATCACTGCTAAAACATCAGGGCTTAATTTTTTCACAGATTCTTGATTAGGAAAAAAAAAATTGTCTGCAATATACAACGAACACTTATAAATAAATAAGAAAATGAAAACAACCCCACAGAAGAAAGAGCAACAGATAAGTGCCCAAATGCTACCAGTCGCCTACCAGTTACCCCTTCCACCCTCCTTTCACTGCTTCCTTGCTTTTAGTATGCAGAATTTAATCAAAACAGCAATATGCTTGCATAAAATTCTCATTTTTTAAAATCATGTTTTCTTTTTAAAAAATTTTTTATGTCTTTTATTTATTTTTGAGAGACAGAGAGAGACAGTGTGAGCAGGAGAGGGTCAGAGAGAGAGGGAGACACAGAATCTGAAGCAGGCTCCAGGCACTGAGCTAGCTGTCAGCATAGAGCCCAACACGGGGCTCGAACCCACGAACCGTGAGACCATGACCTAAGCCGAAGTCAGACACTTAACCAACTGAGCCACCAGGCACCCCAAAATTCTCATTTTCTATCTCCCTTCCTGGGAAGGGTGGTCATGTGACAAAGTTCTGGTCAATTATAAGTAAAAGGTAGTAAAAGAGCTGTGTAAAGTGTTTGCTATCCTGATACAAATAACACCCAGTCTTTCTCTTTTTTTCCCTTAAGTTTATTTATTTATTTTGAGAGAGACAGCATGAGCAGGGGAGGGGCGGAGAGAGAGGGAGAGAGAGAGAGAATCCCAAGTAGGCTCCGCACTGCCAGCACAGAGCTTGACATGGGGCTTGAACACACAAAGCTGTGAGATCATGACCTGAGCTGAAACCAAGAGTTAGACGGTTAACTATCTGAGCCACCCAGGCGCCCCAACTCCCAGTCTTTCTTCCCCCTATTCTTCATGACTTGAACACAGCTGTGGTGTTAAAAAGCACAATAACTATCTGAAGACCCAAATTACTACGCCACCATCTGAAGATCAAGAAAGAAATGCCAGCAACATTCACAGAGCCAATAACCCAGTTCAAGTCTGCCTACTTCTAGATTTTTTGGATAGGTGGGAAACAAACCCTACTTACAGAAGTCCCTGGTGATGGGATTTTCTATTGCTTCCAGCTTAACACATTCCTGTCACATTGATAGGAACAGACATTTCATGGAAGAGGAAACAAGAACAGTAAACTAACAAAGATACTTAACGTTAACACTAATTAAACACCAGCGTATAAAAACAAGAATGAACTATCAGTTCACTCCTACACGATTGGAAAGAATCTTGTAAAGGTCTGATGAGGCAAGTGTTGGGAAGGATATGGAGCAAGAAAAATTGTTACAATTGCTGATGGTAGAAGGTACTGATAGAACCACTTGGAAGATCGTTGGTAATGTTCCGTTAAGCTGAAAATGCTGTACGTTAATACTAAGGAATAGCACTTCAGGTCCTTAACTTACAGCATCTCTTTGACATGTGCCCAGAGAAAACGGAACCAGAAAATATCATTCAAATTTAACACCGTTCAAAATATGAAAACTTGGAAATAACATAAATACCCAATAAAGGAAAAATAGACAAATAAATCATGATATGTTTTTATGGTGTAATAACTCTATAGCAAGAAAAATATATTTGAACAATACAGATATGTGTCTTTTAAAAATGCATAACCACAAAATGAAATGAAATTCAGGTTGCACAGAGTATAATGTCATTCATTTCATGATTCAGCAACATAGTGCCTACAAAATATATATTACAGGAAAGGACATAAGCAAGATATACCTTGAATTTAATAAGAGTTGCATATTGGGAGGGAGACGGGGAGTAAAATTTTAAAAAGGCATTAACATAGGTCTCTACTGTATATGAAGTGTTTAAATAAAAACAAAGAAGGTGCTAATGTCAACATTTAATAAAGACATTATGGGTCCAAACACAAGAGACAGCAAGTGCTGGAGAGGGCGCGGAGAAATAGGAACGCTCCTGCCCTGTTGGTAGGAATACGATCTGATGCAGCCACTGTGGAAAACGGTACGGAGCTTCCTCAAAAAGTAAAAAACAGAACTACCCTGGGGCACCTGGATGGCTCAGTTGGTTAAGCCTCCGACTTCAGCTCAGGTCATGATCTGAGGGTCCGTGTGTTCAGGCCCCGCATCAGGCTCCACGCTGACAGTGTGGACCCTGCTTGGGATTCTCTCTTTCTCTCTCTCTCTCTGTCCCTCCCCTACTCACAGTTTTCCTCTTTCTCCGTCTCTCTAAAAACTAAATAAATAAATAAACTTTTAAAAAAAGCAAAAAGTAAAAGAGAAATAGAACTAACCCTATGATTCAGGGGCACCTGGGTGGCTCAATCAGTTAAGCATCAGACTTAGGCTCAGGTCATGATCTCATGGATTGTGAGTCTGAGCCCCACATCAGGCTCTGTGCTGACAGCTCAGAGCCCACTTCAGATCCTCTGTCTCTCTCTCTGTCTCTCTTTTCCTGCTCGTGCATGCATGCACATGTGTGCTGTCTCTCTTTCTCTCTCTAAAACTAAAAATTTTTAATAAGCAGGACATGGGTCCTGGGTTGGCTCAATCAGTTAAGCAACAAATTTAGGCTCAAGTCATGATCTCATGGCCCATGGGATGGAGCCCTACATTGGGCTCCACACTGAGCCCACAGAGCTTGCTTGGGAGTCTCTCTCTACCCCTCCCCAGCTCATGCTCTCTCTCTCTCTCTCTCTCTCTCTCTCTCTCTCTCTCTCTCTCTCTCAAAATGAATAAATAAAATTTCAAAAATAAATTAAAAATAAGAATTTTAAAAATTAAAAAAAAGGAAGAACTGTCCTGTGATCCAGTAACTTCACTACTGGGTATTCACACAAAAAGTAGAAAAACACTAATACGCATACCCTTAAGTTTATGGCAGCAACATTTAACATAGCCAAATTATAGAAGTATCCTGAGTGTCCATCTATAGATGAATGGATAAAGAAGAGGTGGTATATATTATGTAATTATATAATATCGTATATTATATATAAATTATACACACACACACACACACACACACACACCAAAATGGAATATTATTCAGCCATTAAAAATGAAGAATGAAATCTTGCCACTTACAACATGGACAGAGCTAGAGAATATAATACTAAGCAAAATAAGCCAGTCAAGAGGAAGACAAAAATCATTTTATTTCACTCATATGTGGAATTTAAGAAACAAAACAAACAAACAAGGCGGGGGGAATGGGAGAGACCGACATACCAAGAAACTAGAGAACATACTGATTATCACCAGAGGGGAGTTGTGTGGGGGCATGGGTGACAAGGTGATTGAGGATTAGAAAGTACACTGATTGGGCACCTGGGTGGCTCAGTAGGGTTAAGCATATGACTCATGATTCACAGGGTGGAGCCCTGTGATGGGTTCTGCATTGACTACACTGGGCCTGCTTGGGATTCTCTCTCTCCCTCTCTCTCTGCCCCTCCCCAACTTACGTGCACTCTCTCTCTCAAAATAAATAAATAAGCTTAAAAAAAAAGACTACACTTATCATGATGATCGCTGAGTAGAGAATAGTTGAATCACTATGTTGTACACCTGTAACTAATATAACATGTATGTTAACTATACTGGAATTAAAATTTTTTAAAAAACTTTTAAAAAGGGGGTGCCTGGGTGGCTTAGTAGGTTGAGAATCCAACTCTTGGTTTCTGGTCAGATCATGATCTCACAGTTCATGAGTTCATGTCCCACCTCAGGTTCCACATGGACAGTATGGGACCTGCTTGGGATTCTCTCTCTTCTGCCTACCTGCCTGCCTCTCTCTCTCTCTCTCTCTCTCTCTCTCTCTCTCAAAATAAATAAATAAACTTTAAAAAAAGTTTTAAAAAGTTGAAAAAAGATATTATGGGTCCATGAATATTCATTATATTATTTTCTATTTTGCCTAGATGTTCAAATATTTTTATGAGATTTTTAGAAGCTTTATTTTAAAAAGATGTACATGAATTAACTAAGTTTTCAGTCTAAAACATTTAAAAACTTGAATAAGATAAAAGAAAGCAAGAAAAAAAAACTAAGCCAATATTAGTGAAATGCAAAGCATATATGTCTAAACATTTGTTTGGAAGAATGTAATAAAATAAGAAATCACCTTAATTAGCATGACTAATTAAGTAAAGAAGAAATAAAACAAAAGAAGAAAACATTAGGAATTATAAAGACAATGTAAAACAAGTAGTGATTACAAGAGAAGTTCATGTGCTATTTCATGTTAATAAATTTGAAAACATAGAGGCAGATATAGGCATAGATCTTCATGACCTTATCTTTTTTTGAGAGAGAGAGAGAAAGAGAGAGAGAGAGTGCATGTGCACAATAGGGGAAGGGCAAAGGCAGAGGGAGGAAGAGAATCTTAAGCAGGCTCCATGCTTTATGAAGAAGAATCTAGAAATAGCAGATCAGAGGGAGAAGAAGGGGAGAGACTGGAGGGGACTTTGAGAAAGCAGACTATCTGGCCTGGTCAGCAAGGAGCAGAGATGCAGAAGGGGGAGAAAGGGCAACAGGAGGCCTGTGTCAATGAAGAGAATGGATTCTACTGCAAGTTTTTTTCTTTCCTTTCTTTTATTCTTCTCCAGAGAGAGTGGATGAACAGGGGAAGAGAGGCAAAGAGAGAGAGAGAGAGAGAGCACTGCCTGGTGTGGGCTCAGTCTCACAACTGTGAGATCTTGACCTGAGCCAAGATCGAGAGTCAGATGCTCAACACACTGAGCCACCCAAATGCCCCTTCATGATCTTAAATTAGACTATGATTTCTTAGATATGATACAAAAAGCACACACAATAAAAAGAACTCAATATATATAAATAAAATTGTACTTCACTGAAACTTAAAACATTTCAGAGGACACCATCAAGAGAGTAAAAAGGCAACCCAGGAGTGGGAGAAAATATTCGTAAATCATATATCTGAAAAGGGTCTTGTACCTAGAGTATATAAAAACTCTTACAACTCAATAGTAAAAGCCAACCCAGTAAAAAAAAAAAAAAATGGGCAAAGGATTGAAATAGACATTTCTTCAAAGAAGATATATAGGTGGTCAATAAGCACAAGAAAAAATGCTCAACATCATTACTCATAAAATAAATGAAAATCAAAATCACAATGCCCTAACACTTCAGACCCATCAGGACAGCTTTAATCAAAAACATAGATAATAGCAAGGGTTGCTGAGGATGTGGAGAAATTGGAATTCATACTGCTGGTGGGAACGTAAAATGATGCAACTCTTTGGGAAAACATGCTGGTAGTTCTTCAGATGGTGAAACATTTAACCAGCAATTCCAATCCTAGGTACACACCTAAGAGAAACAAAAACATATCTGCACACAAAAACTTGTGTATGAATGTCTGTAGAGAAATTATTCATAATAGCAAAAAGGTGAAAACAACCCAAATGTCCATTTGGACCCATTAAGAGATGGATAGATTTTTTTTAATGCACATTTGTGCAATGGAATATTCTTCAGCCACAAAAAGGAATGCTACAGTATCAATGGAACTTGAAAACATGCTAAGTGCAAGAAGCTAGCCACAAGAGTCCACATTTTACATGGTTCTATTCATATAAAAATCCAGAACAGAGATATTATAGAGACATAAAATAGATCAGTGATTGTTAAGGACTGAGGAAGGAGGAAGGGGATCTAGGGGAGTAATAGCTAAAGTGTATGGGGCTTTCTTAAGGTAATGAAAATATTCTAAAATTGACTGTGGTGAGGGTTGCACATACTGGTGAATTTACTAAAACTGATTTAATTGTATCCTTCATATAAGTGACTTGTATGGTGCATGAATTATATCTCAACAAACTTTTTTAAGAAAAGTTCTCTCCTGATAATTTATAAGACAAGCAGGGGAGGGAGGGGATCAGTTAGGATATAGAAGGTCTAAACAACGCTATCAACCTAATTGACCTACTAACCTAATTGACATTTATAGAACACTCCACAATACAACAGAATTCTTTCTTTTTCAAGTGCACGTAGAACAGTCACCAAAGACAGATCATATTTTCACCCATTAAAAAAAATTCAACAAATCTAAAATGTTTGAAATCATCTATGGTATATACTCTGACCTCAATGGAATCAATCTAGAAATTAATGACAGAAAGATGTCTGGAAAAAAATCCCTTCAAATATTCAGAAATAAAACAATATAATTCGAGGGGTGCCCAGATGGCCTCAGTTGATTGAGCATCTGACTCCTGATTTCAGCTCAGGTCATGATCCCAGGGTCGTAAGACCCAGCCCTGGAGACTGCTTGAGATTCTGTCTCCCTCCCTCTGACCCTCTCCCCTGCCTGTATGCTCTTAAAGTAAAAAAAAAAAAATTTAAATAATAATGCAACAATATAATTCTAAACAACTCATGAATAAAGGAGGAAATCACTAGGTGAATTAGAAAATATCTTAATTGAAAAAAAATGAAAAATACAATATATAAAACCACTGGGACATAGCTAAAGAAGTACACTGAGAAAAATCTATAGCACAGAATACTTATATTTAAAAAAAAAAAAGAGGGGAAGAGCATTGGGTGTTTATGAAAACCAATTTGACAACAAAATATTAAAAAAAGAAAAAAGAAAAAAGAAATAAAAAGAAGCATCTTAAATCAATGGTCTAAGCTTCCACATTAAGAAACTAGAAAATAAAAGACTAAATCCAAAAATAAAAGAAAGAAATAATAAAGATAATAGAAATCAATAAAACAGAAAATAATGAATGAAATAAAAATTTGTTCTTTGAAACCATTAGTAAAATTAATAAAATTTTCACTAGACTGATGAAAATAGCAAGAAAATATGCAATTTACCAATATCAGGCATGAAGGCAGGGTCATCACGGCAGATCCCACAGACAAAAGAATTTATAAAGAACCAATAATCTGGTAACTTAGATTAAACAAACTAATTCTTTGAGAGATATAAAATACCAAAATTCACTCAAGAAATACATAACCTGAATAGCTTTGTATCTATTAGAGAATTTAAATTTGTTCTTTAAAATCTGCCCACAACAAAAATGTGGGCCCAGAAGACATTAAAGACATTACTAGTGAATTCTACCAAATATTTAAGGAGAAATAATATTAAATCTACAAACTCTTCCAGAAAATAGAAGAGAGAATATTTTTCAACTCATTTTTATGAGGTCAACATTATCCTGATACTAAACTAAACATACTTCAAGAAAACTATAGAGCAGGGTCACTTGGGTGGCTCAGTCAGTTAAACATCTGACTTTGGCTCAGGTCATGACCTCACAGTTCATGACTTTAAGCCCCATGTCAGATTCTGTGCTGACAGCTCAGAGACTGGAGCCTGCTTCAGATTCTGTGTCTCCCTCTCTCTTTCTGCCCCTCCCCCCTCATGTTCGTCATGCTCTCTCTCTCTCTCTCTCTCTTTCAAAACTAAGTAAACATTAAAAAAAATTTTAAGTAAAAGAAAACTATAGACCAATATCCCTCACAGACACAGGGTTTTTAAATATTTTTAACAAAGTATTAGCAAATTGAATTAAGAAATAGATACAAAGGCTAATGTATCATGACCATACAGGGTTTATCCCAGGAATTCAAGGTTGATTCAACATTCAAAACGCAAATCAAAGTAACTTGTCATATGGACAGACTAAAAAGGAAACAACTATAATCATCTCAACAGATGCACAAAAATCTTTTGACATAACCAAGGTCCATCCCTATAAAAATTCTCAGCAAAATAGTAATAATGGAGAAGTTCCTCTAAGAAAGTACATCTAGGAAAAATCTTTGGTTAACGTTATTGAAATGTCTCCCCAAAGACTGGGAACAAGACAAGGCTGTCTGCTCTCACCACATTTATTCAACATTCTATAAGAGACTAACCAATGTAATAAGGCAAGAAAAAGAAATTTTAAATTTACACATATTGGAAAGGAAGAAATAAAATTGTCTCTATTTGCATATGATATGATCATCTACATATAAAATCGTAAAGAATCTACAGAAAAACTATTTGAACTAATAGGTGATTTTAGCAAAGTCACAGAAAATAAGGTAATCAATACACCAAAATGAATTATATTCCTATATCTTAACAAACAAGTAAAAATTAAATTTTGAAATACCATGTACCATAGCATCAAAAAATGCAAAATAGAGATAAATTTAACAAAATGTGTTCTTTATCTACAAAACACTGCTGAGAGAAAAAGAAGACCTAGATAAATGGAGCACCTTCACTTTTTCATGGATTGGAAAACAACTGTCTCAATATGTCAACTCACCCCAAATTGGTCTACATGTCCAACGAAAGCTAAAATACCTAATAAGCTTTTCATATATATTGACAAGCTGATTCTAAAACTTATGTAGAGAAGCAAAAGTCCTGGAAGAACCAAAAACAGTGTTGAAAGAGAACAAAGGGTGACTCTAAACAATTCAGTCTCAAGATTCACTACAAAACTATAGTTTCAAGATTTACTATGAAACTACAGATAGTGTGATATTTGTGTAAGGGTAGGACTATGCATCAGTGAAACAGAACAGAGTCCAGAAATAGACTCACACATAAATGGTCAAATGCTTTTCATCAAGAGTGCCAAAGCTACTCAATGGAGAAAGAATTTTTCTTCCCAGCAAATAGAACATGGACCCTTCCTTTACCCCCATGTACGCCCATGTTTTACCTGTCAAGGAGTGGAAAAGGTAATATCATATCCTTCTGCCCCTCCAAATAGAAAGGATGTACAGAGATAGGGTGGCCAACAGTCCCAGTTTGCCTGGATCTGAGGAGATTCCCAAGATGCAGACGTTTCACTTTTAAAACAATAAAGCCTGGGTCAACCAAGGCAAGAAGGTTTACCCTAAGCAGAGATATTACCAGTTTACCCATAATATCCAACTTCCCCTCTAGCTCTGCCTTCCATAACTCATCACTCTGAAAAGCAGCAGCCTTACCTTCTCTAAGACCCCAGCTTCTTAGCTCACAGATGTGACCCAGAGGTGGGCCAATCAGATGCCCACTGCATGGCATCCGAACTAAGAGACAAAAAGGGTGGGGTCATCTGATGATGACAGATCTCAGAAGTGGAAAGCCGCCCAGAATTCAGATCTGAGGTAGCATTAGAAGGGCAGCATCTGCAGAAGAATAGCACTGGGAGGTGGCCTGCAGGAGCAAATGTGCAGAGAAAAAAACACCAAGAAACCAGGAGAAAAACAACTCTGGCTACAGACAGCTTCCTAATTCCAGATCGTGCTTGCCATTTTTGGATTATAAGAGGTAGCTTGCAAGGATCTTCCTTTACCCAGCACGTCCTTACCAAAGTGTCCGGCCACACCAGCTGGATAGAGGACTTCTAGCATCTCTCAAGTAGATGCACACAGTAGGCATTTACTATGTGTGGGTAGAATCAACTATAAACTGTGATGGTTAATTTTATATGTCAACACGGGTAGGCCCTGTGCCCAACTGTTTGGTCAAGTACTAGTTAGATGTTGCTATGAAGATTTTTTGTAGAGGTGATTACATTTATAATTGGTTGTACTAGTTAGATTAGCTATGAAGATTTTTTGTAGATGTGATTACATTTATAATTGGTTGACTTAAGTAAAGCAGATATAATGTGGGTAGGACTCACCCAACCAGTTTAAAGCCTTAGGAGCAAAAAACTGAGGTTTCCCCAAGAAGGAATTCTGCCTCAAGACTGGAACATAGAAATCCTGCCTGAGTTTCTAGTCTGCTGGTGTGCCCTGCAGACACAGACCTGCCAGTCCCCACAATCAGGTGAGCCAATTCCTTAAAATAAATCTAAAAGGATAGACAGACAGACTGATAGATATAGAGTCCTAAGGGTAGGGTCACTTCTGATGAAATGGTGCCTTTCAAGGAATCCTACAGGGAGGTGGCTGTTCCAACAGCTGGTGTGTTCTCTTTATACAGGTGCTTTTTATTCTAAGCCGTGAACTTTAATCTTCTGGGAAAAACATACAAACAGAAAAGAACTCCATGAGGTGAGAAATGCGCTTTTGTTAATATTTATTGGGGAACTTAAACAAAGCAGGCTCTACGGGAGCATCTCATTTAATCCTGCCTACAGATCTGCAACATAGACCCTACTGTCATCATCCCCAGTGTACATAAAAAGAAATTGAGGCTCAGGAAGGCCTGAATAACTTGCTAAGGTAAAATTAATTAGTGGAAGACACCTACAGTTGGAGAGTGGTCAGAGCCACTGAACTGGGCCCCACTGGCCACAGTACCACTTCTGGCACAAGTGATGTGAAAGAAGGTTGGCATGGTGCGGGTATCAGGCGCAGTGTCAATAATGCCAGGCTGCTCTATGCAGCCTGAGTCAGCAACACACTTGGGGTCAGGTCACACTAAATCCCTCACGCATACACTCGCTTTAACCATGAGTGTAAAATGACTGCTGAAGTGTCCCCCCAAGCTCCAGGCCACATTCTTTCAGAAGACTTGGCCTCTCCTGTGAGAAGAATATGGGACAAATCCAAGTACTTCCACCAAGACCATAATGCCCCATGTACATTAGGACTTGGTGTGATCATCACTGGGAAATCCGCAATGCTCCACCTTCCACCCCACCTCCCCTCAGTATGGACACGGCCCAGTCATGTGCTAGGGAGGTCTCTGGACCCCATTATCTGGACTCTGCTCCTTATCAGCCCTCTAATTTATATCTGGAACAACATCTGAGGCACAAAATAATTTAATCTGTAAAAGGAAGGGGTACACATGTACCGAAAGCACGGACCAGATGTCCAAAGTCTTTAGCATCTCACAGAGCCCGGCTGCGAGAACCCAACCATGAAAGCCAGAAAATAGACATATCAGTGAAATAAAATAAAAATAAACGGCCCCAAGGCCTAATGTCATGTAATTTTACAAGAACATGGGAGAAATAGGTATGAAAATGAACTTGAGGAATTTCGCCCCCAAAGTCGAATGTGAAATCTGGTTCCAATGGGAAAACCCTAAGAAGCTTCGTTAATTTTCATGTGAGAAAAACCTGGAAAGCAGTAATGCTAGCCACTCAGAGAGATTAGCTGGTGGACAGGCAGTGTCTGCAACCTGTTCCTCTGATCTGGAGCTGAGACCTGGGATCGGGTTACAGGGAGCCACGAGATAAGCAGCTGGTGGCCTTTCTCAGAAACTGTCCGTGCTGACCTCCAACCCGGAAGGGGAAGCAGGGGGTGGCAAGCATGGTCAGCCCTGATGCAAGGGGAGAGAAATTAAACCTGAGCAGCTCGCCAGGCATCCCGCTTTCAAAAGGCAGGACACGGGCTTCCCTCCATCCAGAGCAGTGCCGAACTAGGTCTGCTCAAAGCCCTTGACCTTTGGGAGCGGCCAGGAAAGAGCAGGGAGCTACCCAGAAAGTCAGGTTCTCTGCTGGGCCACTGACCGCTGGCCGGCTGCGTGGCTCCAGGCATTGGTCTTTGGTATCTGCCCCCATCCCAGTGGGCCCAAGCTCTTCAGGAACCTGCAGAAATCTTGGAAAATGACAAGCACTCTGTCCTTTATATGTCCCCTCCAGCCGTTGTAGGAGAGGATCTCTTTCTCTGGATCCTCATCAACATTACTGCTGTCAAACTTCTTTGACATTTGCCTATTTTAGTGTTATGATTTGCACTGGTGAGGTTTACTAGCAATGTTGGGCTTTTCACTTTCTAAAAGCGCTACCACCAGAGATGGGGCAGGGCGGGAGGGTCATGGACCCTGGTGCCACTTGTCAGATGGAGCCGCCTGTCAGCACCGTATCGCTGGGCTTGGGGAAGGCAGGAAGGAAAGGGGGCCAAGGCAGTGAGCTGCAAAGGAACCAGAGGCCCCAAGCAGAGGTGGCTTGGGGACTTTGCGAGGTGGCTCCTCCATCCTCCACTTAGAACCCCTCCCCTCCTGCAGATGAGGAGAGAGCTGCAGGGAAGCCGTGTCACCGCACCACCGGGAGCCAACTCACCAGCACAGCTGTCCCACCTTTGTCTGCCACCTGCCGGCAGAACATGGGGCTAGCAAGCCAGAAAGTGGGGCCCCATTAGTCAAGTGTGCAAACCTGGATAGAGCACCTACGGATGGAAGGTTTCACTGTTCAGGCTGGTGGAAGAGAAAAGTCTGGCCCCAGCGCTCCCCCACCCAAAAGTACCAGCAACGTGAATACGCACACACACACATGCATGCACAGACGGCTCTCAGAGACTATCCAAAAATTCTTGATTAGGGGCACCTGGGTGGTTCAATCAATTGAGCATTCAACTTTTGGTTTCAGCTCAGGTCATGGTCATGAACCCAGGATTGTAGGATCGAGCCCCATGTTGGGCTCTACACTGAGTGTGAAGCCTGCTTGGGATCCTGCCTCTCTCTCTCTCTCTCTCTCTCTCTCTCTCCCACTACCACTCTTTCCCAATCTCTCTCTAAAAACTTTTTAAAATAATGAATAAACAAACAAATAAATAAAACTCTTGATTATACCAAGAAAATCATGAAGAAAAGTATTTTAAAATCCTTATATTTGTCACCTTCAGGACAAAATCTTTTAGCCCTGAAAGAGATAGGTAAGAGGGGTTCATGTACATTTTCCAAAATAAGTTCTATTTTTAAACATTTATTTATTTTAAAATAATTGAAAAATAAATATTTATCTATTTAAGTAATCTCTATGCCAAATGTGAGGCTTGAACTCACATCCCTGAGATCACAAGAGTCACCTGCTCCACAGCCAGGTACCCCCCAAAAATGAGTTTTAAAATGGCATATGCTATTTCATATACATTTTCTAATAGACTCTCTGAAAACAAAATGGTACCAAAAGAGTGGAAGGAAGAAAAGAAAAGGATAGAGGCAAATATACACCAAGAAGATACAAGGAGGAAAAAAGTCTTATCGACTAAACTAAAATATAAGTCAAAATCCTAAAACAAGGAATGAAACTGAAATGAGTTCTAAGTCTGAGAAAAGGTAACAGAATTGCCATTACTTCTATGTTATTATAGATCGTATTTCAGCTCCTATAATCTATCCCCAAACACATGTATATTGTGACTTTTATACTTTCACTGAAGATTCTCGAGATTTAGAGGAGAGGTCACACTGCAGGGTATACAGGTTTCCATTTAAAAAAAACAGTCCTTTGGGGCACCTGGGTGGCTCAGCCGGTTAAGCATCCGACTTCGACTCAGGTCATGATCTCACAGTTCGAGAGTTCGAGCCCCGCATTGGGCTCTGTGCTAATAGCTTGGAGCCAAGAGCCTGCTTTGGATTCTGTGTCTCCCTCTCTCTCTGCCCCTCCCCAGCTTGCTCTCTGTTTCTATTTCAAAAAATAAATTAAAAAACAATTTAAAAAATTATTAAAAAAACCTTTAACACCTGTCCCTCTGGTCCAGCTCCTGTGACACAGAACATGTACAAGCCATGCACCCACATCCCCCAGCCGTGGCCAGATGCCAACACCAAAGCCAACAAGGTTCGTGGCCTCACGGCGCTTTCAGGCTAACAGAGGAGACAGTCCATGAACAAGCAAACAGATACACATTAGAGAAAAAAAAAAAAAAAAGAAGGCAGCAAATCCATAGAGAGAGAAAGCCGACCAGGGGCTGCCAAGGGCTGAGGGGAGGAGGGGATGGGGAGCGAGTGCTTCATCAATAAAGGGTTTCCATTCTGGGATGAAAATGTCCTGGGACTTGATAGAGGTGGGGTTCGCACAACATTTTGGACATACTGTCACTGAAATGGACACGTTAAAATGGTACATTTTATGTTGTGTGTAATTCACCACAATTCTATTATTTAAAAGACATTAGTAGATGCAGTAGGTTCTGTAGAGAAAACGAGGCAGAGTGGTGTAAGACAGAGACCAGGGTGGGACTCACGGAGAGTGTGTGGTCAGGGAAGCACTCGGCCGCATGAGGATCTGGGAGAGAGCATTCCCCCAGGAGGGCTATAGACGGGTGGAGATTAGGTTGGAGAGGGGGTGCAGGCCAGCAAGAAGCACTCTATCTTCTCTGAGTGCACTGGAAGCCAGCAAAGCAGGGAGATGAATGGGCCAAGCAGGTATGACGACATTTCTTTGGCTGCTGTGTGGAGAAAGGGTTGCAGGGCGTAAGCAGGAAGCAGGGGGACCACTGAGTACATGGCTCCTCGAGGAACATCTGCAGGAACGTACAGGGTTCCAGGCAGGGCCCGCATTCAAGGTCAACACTTCCATGGTGGGTGGGGCTCAGGAGAAGGCACCTCATTGAGGCTAGGAGGGCCCAGGCCTCGCAGGCAAGGTTGCCATGGTCACTGGATGGTTCCCAGGAAACAGAGAGAAGGCAGATGCCCCAAGAAAAGGAGTGTGTCACACAGCTGTCCTCGGGCCCTGGACCAGGCCCACGTGGGGCACCAAGGCCGGAACAGATATGCAGCAGGACTGGCTTAATTATGACACATGGAGAGGATGCTGAGGAGGGTGTTTTAGAGCTGCTTCCAGTTGCTGCCCAGGCTAAGCCAACAGAGAGAGGTGGGCTTAGGATGGTCGCAATGAGGAGCATGGAGGCAGAGGGGGCTGGAGCAGGCCAGTGAGCCGACACAGGCAGACATGGGGATTTCTGGCCCGGGGCTGGCCAGGTGGGAAGGACAGCCACCTCCCTGAGCATGCAGGGTTAGTTCACAGGGGTGGCCAGGGTCAGCCACATTCAAGAAGCATGCAGGAAGCGGGGAGGGGAAAGATATGTGGCTCCCAGGCAAAGGATGTCCAGATGGATATAGAGGTGGTCACAAAGCACTCTGACACTGACACAGTCGATCACGGCAGAACGGACAGGTCCGGGTGGGAAAGCATCCTGGGTCGTGGCGGCAGTGGGAATACGCCTCTCCTGGGTCCTTGTCCCACACCCAGCTCCTCCCTTAAGAAACGGGGATGACGAACAAGCACAGAAGGGGCGGTGAGGCTCCACACCCTCTGACGTGTGGTGTGGGCTTTTGTGGAGAAAGGGCACCTAACAGGGGAAGAGAGTGGGAAGGCCGTGGTAGCGTTGGCTTGGCTTAAATCTAACAGGCACCCAGTGTTAGAGGGTGTCTCGCTAGAGTCCTGTCAGACATCAGATTTTGCCAGAAATGGGACGAAACAGCAAACACAATGGTAGAAAGCATCGAAGCTGAGGGTCAGTATCGTCCACAATGGGGTGGAACATCAGGAGATTCTCACCAAAATATGAACCTGCGTGGTCAGCAGGGATGATATGTGCACAGCCGTGACCATCACCTTCACCCCAGCTCATTTCTGTGTGGACCTCCAAGGTGTGTTCAAGGATCGAGAAAACCCCCGAGGTTCTGTAAGCTAGAACCATCTAATCCCAGTGTTTACTACCGCCCTCTCCAGGCACAACTGGATAGTGGAAACGTTCTCAGGGACGGGGTGTGCCATGCCTGGCCCCGCCCTCCAGGCCTGAGCCCTAGGGACAGCAAGGTCAGGTCTGCTAGGAGCTAGAAAATAGCCCCAGGAAGAGACAGTGGGAGGGAGGCCTTAAGGGACAGACAGGACGGGGGCCATGGGCAGGAGCAAGCAAGGCATCATTCCAGGCTCATCAGGCCTGAGTAAACTGTGCTCCAAGATCCCAAGGGGCACACAGCTCAACAAGGCAGATCCTTCCCTCTGGACACATGCAGGGTGGAGAGGTAAGGAAGAGAGAAGATCCAGCCAATGGAGCATGTCTCCACTTAGTCCTGCCCTGAGCCACCAGGCGGCTGCTGGACCCTAAGCCTCACTCCCGGCACACCAGTCTGCTGTGTTCCCTGTGATCTGTCCACCCCCAGTCTCAAGGGCCAAAGCTCTATCTAGTTCGAAAGTCAGCACTTAGTTGCAATGCACAAGAGGATGAAGACATATTCACATATTCACTTATATAAATGAACAAATGAATGCATGCACAGATCATTTGTTGAATTAAAGTCCGAGTTCAGAAGTGAATGAATGGAGGGGCACCTGGGTGGCTCAGGGGGTTAGGCATCCGACTTCAGCTCTGGCCATGATCTCATGGTTCATGAGTTCAAGCCCCTCGTCGGAGTCTGTGTTGACAGTTCAGAGCCTGGAGCCTGCTTGGAATTGTGTTCCCCCCGCCCCCGTTCTGTCCCTCCCCAACTTGTGCAGGCTCTCTCTCTCTCTCTCCCTTATTCTCAAAAATAAACACTTTTTAAACATTAAAAATAAAATTAAGGACCTCCTGGGTAGCTCAGTTGGTTGAGCGTCCGACTTCAGCTTATGTCATGATCTCGCAGTTCATGGGTTTGAGCCCCGTATCAGGCTTTGTGCTGACAGCTAGCTCAGAGCCTGGAGCCTGTCTTCTAATTCTGTGTCTCCCTCTCTCTCTGACCTTCCCTTGCTCACACTGTCTCTCTCTCTCTCAAAAATAAAAACATTTACAAACATTTATTTAAAAATTTTAATTAAATTTAAAAAAGAAGTGAATGAATGGAAAAAAACATCAGTCACCAGACCCAAGGTCAAAGTCAAGGGATGTTCTTCTCAACTCCACTTCTTAGCATTTAGGTGACTTTGGATGGATTGAGTCACTTCTGTGAGCAGTGGCTTCCCCATCTGAAACGGGGCCACTGGGCTTCAGGAGCACTCAGTGAGGGCAGGCATCTGATAAACATATGACACTCATAGGTCAGATGAGGGTTTATTGAACCCTTTGGCATGATCCCTGAACAGGCAGCAAGCTCTGTGCCTCCCAGACCCTTACAGCAAAAAAATTCTGCAGCCTTCCGAGGCAACGCCAGCCCCCCAGAGCTGGCCACGGTCCGCCCAGGCACTTCCGCAGGCAGGACTGACACAAAGAGCTGAGATTTGAACATGATCCTGACCTGAAATACACAC
The DNA here is from genome assembly GCF_006229205.1 of Suricata suricatta. Lineage (NCBI taxonomy): Eukaryota > Metazoa > Chordata > Mammalia > Carnivora > Herpestidae > Suricata > Suricata suricatta. The sequence goes on along the minus strand of NC_043701.1, from coordinate 140,735,780 downwards.
ACTCCTCAGTGTGTTTCCTCCTCTTCTCCGTTCTTTATAAATCAGAAAATTAATTACCCAGAAAAGAGTCTTCTGCACCAGAAACCCAAATGAGTTTAATGTATAATTTACACATGAAAATGTAGATGTCAATGTGTGACAAATTGCCATAAAAATGTTTTTGCAGTTAAATTTTTAGGCATCTGTCTTCCTCCCAAAAGAGCCAGCCTGCAGACGGTGTGAGGCCCCAGGGCTCAGGCCGGTGGGGCCGGAAAGGCAGTCTGTCATCCTCACCAGCTTGTGACGGGGTGGTTGCCAGGGCAGCCCAGCCCAGAAGGTGCTGGCCTGGGTACCAGCCACGGACAGCCAAGTCAGAGCTCTCCCCCTTGGGGTCTGTCCTGTGTCTCATTCAAAACAGGGATTTAACTGCGTGCCAGCTCTCCATTAGACCCCAGGATGGAAGACAGAATGCAGCATGATCTCATGCTCTGGTGGCTTTGGGACCCCTGGGAGAACCAGGCAAGCGGGTGATAAAGGATAGACAGCGTGGCGAGTCCTCAGGCAGGGGCGGGCACCACACTCTGAGCACCTGCGGAGGAATGAGTTCTTCCCTGCACAAGGAGCATGCCCCAAAGACTCCAGGGGATGGGGACTGGTCCTGGAGGAGTTTGCCAGGAGGCTGAAGGCAGGGGAAGGCGGTGGGCGGGGGGAGCGTTTCCAATAAGAACTACGTGTGCTAGAGGCTAGATAGAGCAAGCCTGTTCCCATGGGTGTGAGCGGGGTCTATGGCACATGGCAAGGACGGTCCAGCAGGGAGCCTGAAGTGGAGAGGAGGAGCCAGGTCACCAAGGTGCCTGCACGCGCAGTCCAGATACGGGCCTTGGTCCTGCATTGAAAACTTGAAACAGATCAAGTCTATGCCTCACTCTGCTGAACAGTATGGAGGCCAAGGGGAAGGTTGCTGGGGGGGGGCAAACGAGAGGAGGGATGAAGGGGCTGGGAAAACTGCAAAGTGCAGCGTCCACAGAGAGTACACCCCCAGCAGGACCCCCGAGCCCCGTCCCAAGCCTCAGCAGCCTGACAACCTTCATCACAGGTGCACCAGTCCACGGGCGCATGACCGCACAAAAGCCACCTGAAAGGCAGGCGGGGCTCCTGTGTCTTCTCCGCAGCTGCTACTGCCATTTGGGGCTGGTCATTCTTTGTGCGGGACATTCCCTGACACCCTCTCTCCAGAAGCCCAGCAAGGCTCAAGGCACAATCCCAAGCATCCTCTCACCTGAAAACAGGGAGGAGAGGCAGATGCGCTGTGCTGGCCCCCGCTGAGAGCCACCGTGCTCTGTACGCACAAGGGAGGGAGGAATTGTGTGACCTCCTTGCACCCTGGCCCTCCATCCTAGAACCACTGGAGAAGGTCAAGAATATGCTCTCTCCTTTGCCAGGCAATCACCAATCATGTCTGAGCCCAGACCGAGATCCCAAAGGTGTCTTCCTAGAACTTGGGCCTCCCTCAACAAGATAAAGCAAGTCCCCAGTCCCCAGCCCCATCAGGCACTCCGGGGAGCCCCCTCTGCAGCCTTGGAGCCTCACAGACCTGGTCAAAACACAGAGGCCGGGGGAATGGGGCCAGACACCCACCCGACAGGGCTTTCAAGTCCCCACCCTCGTCACACTAGCGCTCGCTTTAAAGAACGCAGCCCAGCCTCAAGAACTTTTCCACCTCCTGGGAGGCTGGGGGTTGACTGCTCCAGTGACGCCCAGCCACGTACCTCGCTTGACTTTCGGGGGCCTGAGGCCCTCTGCCTCGGCCAGGGCCTCCCAAGCCTCGTGCTCCCTCCAGCGTCGCAGCTGCTCCTCTCGCATTTTGTAGAAGAGGATATGCTTCTGCACATCACTGAGCTCGGCCAGGAGTTCAGGGTCGATGTACATGTCGTGCAGAATCTGCTGCAGCATGATGCCACCTGGGGTGCACACACCAGAAGGGCAGCCAGCCAGGGAGGCCCTACCGGATGGGGCACCCCAGGCTACTCCTCACCCCTGGCTCCTCGCTCGGGGGCCGCTCGGGGGCCACTCAGGGGGGCCCCTTCTCTGTGCAGCATCGTCACTCTGCCTCAGCTCACAAAACTCATCTCCTATGCCTAGGACGGCAGCAGGGGCCAGGCAGCAGGAAGCCAGGAGGCAGCTGGGACCCTGAAGGGGGGCGGGGCAGGCACCAAGAGCAATCTAGTCCTTCTGAAGGGTCACCAACTGTCACATCCCAGCAGCGCTTGTAGCTCGGGCTCCCCTGGGGTTCAGGGACAATGGGGAGGGTCAAAGCCTCCAGCTCTGCAGGACAATGCCCGAACCCGGCCCTGCCTGGGCCGACAGGTGTCGAGTGATCTGTTAGTGGAAGGTAACGATGACACCAGCTGTATCGATGACACTGCCCTGGCCAGCCAGGAACCGATCTCTCCTCCGTGGGTAAGAAGAGGAGGAGGCAGCTCTGCCTCCTAATTCCATGCCTTTTGAGCCAACTTCAAACGGGCCAGAGGAGCCAGCCAGGAGTTTCTAGGCTCCTCAGCCTCTCCCTCTTCCTGCTCCACCTTGCCAACTTCTTCTTTCCTAGGACCTGTGGCATCCCGAGGTAATGCGTTTAAAACTCTGCCTTCTAACAGTGTTAGAGCCCAGCAAGAAAAAAAGAAGAAAAAAATCAACAAGGACAAGGAAGGGTCTTTCCCAAGAAATCCAAGGACACCAAGGAGGCCAACTTCCTCTCTGCTTCCCCATGATGAGGTCCTAAAACTGCATCTGCCTCCAGGGGTCAGTTTTGGTTGCTGCTGTTATTGTTGATCTTTTTGTGTGTTGCAGGAGTCTGGAGATTACCAAACAGAGAGATCCTGGGTTTTCTCCGTGCCCTGAATCTGAAGCACCCAGGACAGAGTGGGATGTTGCGTTCACATGGGGAGCATGGGGCCCAGGGGTGCTCAGAGCAACTCACAGCTGCCCCCATGTTCCCACAAGGAAGCCGGGCTTCAGCAGGTAAGTTACACCTGCCTATGCCAGAAGCTGCTGCCTTGGGACTCTACCAAGTTTTCAAATTTGACATCCACTGGCAACTGTGAATCTTCTGATGGTTCAAAAATGTAACACCACCAGGAGAAAACAACTGAACAGGGTCTGGCACTGTGGCCTGGTAGGACTGGTGACCTTCATGTCTCCTTCCCTCCCCGTGGGGGCCAAAGGTGGATCAGGCACCCCAGGGTGACAGAACGCACGTGTGAGTGGGTCCTGTTCTCCCTCTGCTAGGTTAACACACAGCAGGAGGATAATCAAGCTGTTGGGATGAGTTTAAAGGCACAGGGTCAAAAACAAGTGTGAAGGGCCAGGCTGCCCCTCCCCCAGGTCTAGCCGGCTTGCTGCAGTGCGGCCCGACCTTGCAGCGTCCGCAAAGAGGCTCTGGCCAGCAGAAACTTGGGGTCCCATCCCACTCTCTTCTCTGTCATCCCAGCTCTGACATTCTGGTGTCCTGGTTCCCTCTCTGTTTTACACCAACGGCCTTCTCTTGCCCGGGGCACAGCTCTCTGAGCCCCAACCGTGACTGCGTGGGAGCACCCGAGTCCAGAGCAGAGACCAGGGGAACAGGGGCACGAAGGGGGACCAGCCTCCTGCTGGCAGCCTCCTCCTTTATTTGGGGAGGCGGACGGCAGGCGCCTACAGCGAGAGCAGGGTGGAGAGGACGCAGAGCAGGAAAGGGCAGACTGCGTGTGCGCCTCCGGGGTTGGCTCTGATGGCACGGTCGAGGTGGCCATCCTGCCGGGAGAGGAGGAGTGGCGACCTCCGGAAGGAATGACCCCCTGCTAGCGCCCGGTTTCATGCCGCAGGGGGCACGGTGCTCCGAGCCAATCCCAGGTCGAGGGGGCAGGAGGCCGAGGCTCGAGCGCCTCCTGGGCGCCGCGGGATCGGCTTTCCGGAAAGACGCGCTGGCCAGGAGCGGTGGCAGCTACACTGCCCACTCCTCGCCACCCCCCAGCCGCCCTCCCCCGCGGAGGAGGCCGCTCGGGCCGGCCTGCGGCACCCCCTGGCGGCCGGTGTGGGCTCCGCGGGGAGCCGGGAGCCAACCAGCTGGGAGCCCAGGGGACCCGGCGCGGAGGTGACGCCGGATCTGGGTGGAGGGGCGGGGACACGGTGGGTGGCTGTCAATGGCCGCCACCCCAGGGGCAGGGGCCAAGCAAATGAAAGGAGTACTGGCGACTAAAACTAGGCGGGGAACCCCTGAATCTACAGACTGTTGTCTGCCGCTTTTCAGAGGCTCTTTGTTTTCATTGCTCATTGGCCGGTGTTTAATACTGCATGCTAACGCAATTCCTTCTGGGGCGGGAGTACACGCAGGCAACGCCGCGGAAGGGACTGGAAACCACCTGTAAGGCCTGGGGGTGGGATCTCCCCAGTACGGACCACTAACCTGTCACAAAGGATGGGTCAAGCTGTCTGCTTTGGCGAGGGAAGATGTCTACGGCAGATAAAACGAAAACGGTACGTGCAGAATATTGTGCACAGTGTAATCCATTGTTTAAATTCTGTATGTGATTACTTTTGTGTCACCAAAAGGAACACACACGTGGTTTCTTGCTTTCTCCTTGGAAGGGGAAGGGAGACCACTATAGACAATTCTGTATTGTTTTAAAGTAGATGACTGAAACTAATTCTATTTCAAATTCCTAAAATGTGCTTCTAAAATATTGGTCTTCCCCCTGCCTCACCCCCACACCCAGGGCGGGAGGTGCAGGCAAAACCAGAGGGCCTGGCCAGGAAGGCTACAGTGTGAAGATGGATAAACCAAACATGTCACCAGACGTGCTCAAGCCCCTAAGCCTCTTGGGGACGTTTCTAAGCTCTGGTACTGGTGCCAAGAGGAGACCGGAAGAGCAGGAGGCAAGGAGGACAGTCAGCTGACTTTGGCCAAAGTCTAGGAGAGAGGTGATAAAGACAGTATGGGAGCAGCCGGTGGGGACTAAGGAGAAAAGACTTGGGAGACATTCCTTGTCCCTATCAGGTCATCTCTGCATCTGCTTAAAATCCTTGTAAAATTTAAATCAGATCATGGCATTCTCTGCTTGAAACCTTGCACTGCCTTCCATTTTACTCAGAGTCCAAGCCCACGTCCTTACAGGGGCCTGTCAGGCCCTCTGGCTTAACCGACTGAGCCACCCAGGCGCCCCTGTCAGGCCCTCTGGGATCTGCCTCTCCACACCCCTTCTCTCCCCCCATTAACCCTCCCAGCCCTCTCCCTCCGCTGACCTCCTGCACTTTCTACAAACACCCCAGGCATCCTCCTCCTCAGGGTCTTACCCCAGGCTCTTCCTTCTGCCTGGAAGCCACAGGGCTCATTCACCTCCTTCACCTCTTTGCTCAAACTTTTACCTCCTCTGTACTCTTGATCTTCTCTTACTCAGCTCAATTCTTTCCCTTATTACTTTCTTTGTAAAATACCACTTTATTTATTTTGTATTTTTAGCTCTCTCTCCCTATTAGATAACAAGCAGAGCTTCACCGATGCCCTCAGTGCCTATGACACTGCTTAGCGTGCAGCAGGTGCTAGATAAATACCTATCACAAAAGAGAATGGGGGTGCCTGGGTGGCTCAGTTAAGCATCCGACTGCAGCTCAGGTCATGATTGCTCGGTTCGTGGGTTCGAGCCCCACGTCAGGCTCTGTGCTGACAGCTCAAAGCCCAGAGCCCACTTTGGGTTCTGTGTCTCCCTCTCTCTGCCCCTCCCCTGCTCACCCTCTGTCTCTCTAAAATAAATAAAATGCTTAAAAATAATTGAATAAAATAAGGAAAAGAAAATGAAGGAAGGAACTGTCAAGGTAGAATTGATTACAGCCTGTGCAAACACTGGGGAGGTGTCCCAAACAGGACTCTGGGTGAGGTTGCTGGAGACTTGGACGTAGGAGACGTGAGCAGATTGGTTAAATCTATGGAGCATTACGTAGAATGATGGTCCTGCTATGGGCTGCTTGCCCTGGCCGTCCCCCTCCCCGCCCATGCCCTAATCACAGGGTCCCTTGAAGGCAGAGTCCAGCGATGGCCAGAGAATCCCATCATCTTAACCCCAGGAAAGCCTGGGCGCAGCCACCACAGAGGGATCGGCCACAGGAAGGTTCTCTCATATTCTACTCACCTCCCCTGGCACAGACACCTGGGGAAGCCACCTCCAAGAGCACACTTAGGATCTCAACCTGGTCTCACTTTTGCCATCCAAGGACTCAGTGAAAGTCTACAGTGGTTTCTGCCTTGTCACCAGTTCAGCTCCACTGAAAGATCATGGCCATGAAAACCAACTTTTAACTCCTCTAGTAAAGTGTCCCTGAGAAGTGCAACAACAACTTAGAAAATGCAGTGTTAAAAAGATCCCATCCACAGTGAGAACCAGAGATGAAAGACTGGGAGTGGACTTGACAAATGGATTTGACATACGGGTGGGGACCCATATGCGGAAAAGTAAAACTCCTCCCCGAGGGTGTGCCTAGGAATTCTGGGGGTATAAGAACACACACCACACTCACAGTCAGAAAGATCTAATGCCAGAAAATGTCTAATTCATCTGTCAGTCAGCCTCAGGTATGGCTCCCAATAACTCCCTGCTTCATGGTATTTGTGACCTAGGGTAGCATGTGACCCCATAGCATATGACATATGAGCCCACACATGTCAGCATTGGTCTGTGCCATCCATAGAAACTGCCAGAATGGTGCTGTTACTTTTGAGATTAGGGTATAAAGGACATTCTGCTTCCCCTTCGGGTTCTCTTTCCCTCGTCACTTTGGGACAGCCATGTGACAGGTGAGGAACTGCAGTCTCCCACCAGCAGTCACGTGAGCGAGGTTGGCAGGTGAAGCTGCAGCCGGGTCCCACACCTTCCCTGCCACCTCACCAGAACCACCCAGCTAAGTTGTCACTAGATTCCCGACCCTCAGAAAGGGTAGGAGACATATTTCTTTTATGCTACCCAACTTTGGGATGATTTGTTATGCGGTAATGTATAATGAATACAATATCAATTTATACATCTCATACAATTTCAGGCCAAACCTGGAAATTAATTGCGAAGTCGGGGAGAAGCATGATAAAATGATTCCCAAGTTGGACAAAAGAATGAGTAGATGAGAACGGCTTAGAAGACACGGAGGCATATTGAACTCTGCACTGCCCAATTCAAACCTATCAAGCAAATATTTCTGTTCTGACGTAAGAACAGGCAGAGTGAAGTGCAAAAGTCCAGATGCAGATCCAAATATATACGCAAACATTTAGTGCACAATCAAAATGGTAGCTAATATGGGGGAGGGGGATGAATATGAGTTCAATAAACAGACCAGAAATAATTAGCTAGATCCTTGTCTGTTACCTGTGATCCTACCAGGACATCCCTCAGTGGTCACGAACTCTGGGATTTCTTTGGCACACATAAGGGTAGTTACTGCGGCATGAGTCATAAGAGCAAACATTTCAAAGTAATTGATGGGTTCAGCATATGAGGTCTGGATTCGCAAATCATGGCAGGGCTATAGGATAAGATGCTATCCGGCCATTAGAACTGTGACTGAGAAGAATATTCGTTGGTGCAAAGGGTGCTCGTTCTGTGTTGCTAAGGCAGTAAAGTAATATGTGTGGTATGGTCTCAGTTTTATGAGGGAGGAGAAGAATATTTTAACCCGTACCGCTTTCTAAGAGTAGCCTAGGCAGGTCTAATTAAAAGGAAAGGCCTGTGATGTGGGAACCTCACCAGGTCTGGATACGCACATTTGGGAGGCTGCACTGGGGCGAGCCGGGGGGCTCCGCGTGACAGGCCGGACATCAGGTTCCACAGGAGCAGAGACGGCAGGGGCAGGAAAGAGATGGTTGGCCACACTACCGCAGGCTGTGGATCCCCATGTCCCAAATCTTCATCAGAATGACTTAATTCTCAAAAGGCTTGCCATGAGATTTTATGGGAAAGAAACAAAATAGCAAACCAATGAACCCCTAACTTTTATCCAATTCTGCCAGGACAGAGAAGGGACAAAGCAGAGACCACTAAGGGACATAGGAGTTGGAGGCACAAGGGAGCATGGGTCCCTGGAATTAGCAGAAATCAGGAAAGGGGGTTTGGAGCCACTATGGACTGGTAGGCTCTGAGCCCCTCTGAAGGGCAAGGGCCGCCACACTGACATTGGGAAGTGAAAAGGCAGCGGTATAGACAGTCACACAGTGACGATCACCGCAGCAGAGCCCAGGCTTGCAGCCAGCCAGGCCCGACCCCTGGGGCAGCGCTGCACGACTGCACGACTCCTTTTGCTCGCAGAAGTGGTCAGGGAACGACACGAGGCTTCTGTCAGCATTAAACATGTAAGGGGATGCGTGTCAGCGTCAGCCAGGCACACGGGAGGGGACCGTGTGAGCTCTGTTTCCCTGTTCCTTAATCTGGGACCTGGTTCTTCGCTAACTTCGTGAATCAAAATATGAGGTGGTTGTGGAGGGTCAAGGCCGCTAATCTGTCTGCCCAGCAAGCTTCCCCAAATGCCTTCTGGTGTCAAGAAAAGTCCTGAGTCCCAGACACATGTGTGACTCGCGCTGGGGACTGATATACCCACACTGGGAGAAATGGGCTGACTTTCTGCCACTCTTCTGACTCGGGGCTGCTGGCCTTCATGTTTCCCCACAGGGGAGAAGGTCTACGTGCAGTAGCAGAGAACAGGGCCAACATGCGGGGAGAAGCTGAGAAGTGACAGAGGGAACACCCTGGCCATGTGAAGTCCCGTCCAGGCCCCCAAGGCCCCGCTTCCTCTCCGTCTGGGAACGTCCCCTTGTCCCTCCCTGCCCTGAGAACCAATAAACCCCCTCCTTTGGCTTAACCTTGCTTGAGCGGAGATCACTGCAACCCATGTGTCCTGACCACCCCAGTGGCTTGGCTGTCTCTGCTTTTGTCTCACCAAGGACGCTTCAGGGGCGGACAGCACAGGACGTCGCGAAGGTGAGGCACCTGGGGCAGAGCCTCTCTGAGGGCGCTCCCCGAAGGTCTGCTTCTCACAGGAGTCCTCCCAGACCCCAGGTCTCTCCCTGAACACTGCCCCCGTCCCATTCCTCTGTGTCCCTCCAGGAATCCGGTGACACAGCAGAGAAAGAGGCGGTTTCTAGAGGAGGCTGAGTCCCTCATACCTGCCCACAGCTAGGGGAGCGGGACACCCTGGGTCCTCGGGGTAGAGGGAGTGTCGGGTCAGCTGCCACCTCGGCCCCTGCCATCTGACACAGACAGCTGACCTACACTGCCCACATCCCTCCCCGCTAAATCTCTCCTAAAGCCCCAGTCCTGCTCATTAGAAAATGCTCCGTCCAAATTCCCCTGGAACAAGGCCACTGAGCACAAATAGAACAGATTGGCCAAGTCCCAGCCCAGGACTGGCTTTTATTAACTCTAAGGGCAGGAGGCAACTCTGGAGCCCCCAGATCCGCACAGTCTGTCAGCACTGCCCGGGGCGCCTCTCAACCCCACACGCAGTCACGTCCAAACCACAGGCCCAGCCACCCCAGGCCCGAGACTGCCCTGACCCTCGGAGAGAAGCAGAGCACTTGCCTTGTAAGCGGCTTAGAACTCCAGGCAGGTTCTCAGACACCAGGAAACCCTGAGCGCCCACCCCACCCGTCCTCACGCCCCATGCCTTTGGAGGAGCACCCAGGGAATAGTGGCTAAGATGTCTTACTCGCCCACTGTGTGGCAGCAGGCATGATAGGGCTTTCCTACTCTCTCTCATTTACTTCTCAGAGCAAGATCATGAAGCAGGAAATTGTAGGATCCCAAGGTCAGCTAATGGATCCAAGACTTAAACCCATCGTGCTGAGCCCGTAACATGTTCCTCCCCTCCCAGCCCGCACACCCGGCTCTTGTTCTGAGCTGGCCAGTCCTTCCCAGGGCCATGCAGCTGTGCCAGTACCTCCCCCGTGGTCAGCCTGGAGGGCGCAGAGAGTTCCGTGGGCCACGCGCCCCCTGATCTGCTCTCAGGGGGCATCCCTGGCCCCAGGGAGCCCAGTCACCTGCCCAGCGTAGTGAGGCGCCCACCACCTCCAGATCAATGAGCAGTGAGGTGGCTGAGCAGAGGCGGTGAGCTGGGCAAGGCCTCGGTCCCTTGCAAAAGGAGATTCTGGAAGTCAGGAAATCCAGGTCCGGTCTTCATTTCCCTAAGCGGTGGGACGTGGGACAGGGACCACTGGTGTCCTCCAACATTAGACCTTCCTCTTCTTTCCGAGCATGGAGCTAGACTTTTGTCAGCCCCTTGTCCCGTTTTGCTTTTTTAAATTTTTTTTAAATTTTAATTTAGAGAGTGTGTGAGTGGGGGAGAAGGGCAAAGGGAGGGAGAGAGGAAATCCCAAGCAGGCTCCACACTCAGCAGGGAGCCCGACACAGGGACTCAATTCCACATCTCCAGGATCATGACCTGAGCAGAAATCAGGAGTCGGACGCTCGACGGACTGAGCCACCCAGGCGCCCCTTTGCCAGCTGCTTGTAATTCAACGTGGCATCTGAGTTCCGGCCAATGGGGTGTGAACACAGGTGGTATGCAGGCCACTCGGGCTTCACTCCTAAGACTCCCCCCTCCCTCCCTCCTCACCCTCTTCCCCACCAGCTGACTAGAAACGACTCCAGAGACCTGACATTTATTTTCCAAAGCCGCCAAAGTGCAGGAGAGTCTTGCTCTCAGGGATAGTCTATTCTGACTCCACCCTCAAGCAACGGTCCTCAGGTCCTCGAACTTGAGCGTGCATTAGAATCATCTAAGGACTGGTTACAAAGAAATTACTGGAGGGATGCCTGGGGGGCTCAGTCATGTCAGGATCTCACAGTCCGTGAGTTCAAGCCCCTGCATCAGCTCTGTGCTGACAGCTCAGAGCCTGGAGCCTGCTTCTGATTCTGTGTCTCCCTCTCTCTCTGCCCTTCTCCCACTTGCTCTCTCTCAAAAATAAACATTAAAAAATTTTTTTGAAAGAGATTATTGGGTGCCATCCCCAAGTTCCTGACTCCACAGGCCTGACTGGGACCAGAATGTGCACTTTTGACAGGTTTCCAGGTGACACTGCACCTGTTGGTCTAGGACCCCACCTCGAGAACCCCAGCACCGCTGCCTAAGCTGCAGTGTTGGAAACACTATCCCCATTTTACTGCACACACGGCACGGGTTCTTGGCTCCCCCATTAGCACTGGGCTGCTCTGCGGATCCCTTACAGAGCACCTATTACAGATTCTCTTTTATACGAGAATACCACCAGAGCCCGCCAAGCCCCTGCGGCTTCCTACAATCACTCTGCGATTCACAGGGAAGGGAGGCAAACTCACTTCAAAATGCAGTGATGCTTGCAAAGCGACTCAAATGCACACCTTACAAACAAGAGTCCTTCCAGGAATCGTGCGGAAGCAAAAAAGGGAAAAAGACCCTGGAATCCGTCCCAGTGGGGGTTCCGCGGAGTGAAGCATTCAAGGACCCCTCCTGATCAGATGAGGGGGCTGGCATTCTGTTGGCTGCGAGGGAGCTGATCGCATGCTGGGAAGCCAGGTGAGGTCCACTCTCTTGGATTTGGCTGTTGGGGGAGGGGGTGGTGAGGCCCTCAGCTGAGATGGGGGAAAGTAGAGGAGAACAGTTTGGGGTGTAGACAGGACCTGGTACTGGGGGAAGAAGACAAACTCGGTGTTGGACGTGGCTCCTGATGTGTCCGCAGGAGGGCCCAGGGGGACAGGGCTAAAGCAGTTTTGCTGACACGTGGACTCAGGGCAGCAGACATAGCCTGAGGACCGGCGCCATCCCTCCCTGGCCAAGAGGGCAGCCAGTGCCCCCAGGACGCCTCCCACAGTGGCTGACCTTTACTAAGGGCACGCAGGGGATGCTCCAGCCCCCAGAATCCATTTCTCACAGTGAGAGATCGGCTCGTTTGGATTCCCTGCCTGGGTCCTATTTTTATGTTTTTTATTTATTTTTGAGAGACAGAGAGAGACAGCATGAGCAAGGGAGGGTCAGAGAGAGAAGGAGACACAGAATCCGAAGCAGGCTCCAGGATCTGAGCTAGCTGTCAGCACAGAGCCGGATGCGGGGCTTGAACCCATGAACCCTGAAATCATGACCTCAGCCGAAGCTGGACACTTAACCGACTGAGCCACCCAGGAGCCCCCTGGGTCCTATTTTTAAAAGTGAGCTGTGCCAGAAAGACTAGAGGTGGAAGGAAATCTTTGGAATGAGCAAAAAAGATTCTGGGTGTCTCTGGCAGAAAACTCCAAGTTGTTTAGAGCACATTCTTCCGGTTATCTGACTCTAGGCTTTCGTGACCTTTGAGCTGCTTTACAACTTAGTTATGAGTTAATGCAAAATACTTCTTGTCTATGGATGTGCGTAACTGGACACAGCTGAATGAAGCCCAAGTAAAGCCGATCCCAAAAGTCCTTTTCCACATAGATCTCCGTGATTTCTCTTTCGAACCAATTGTTAATCTTACCAGCTTCCTCATTTAAAGGCAATTTTTGACACGTGCATAAGCAATGTTTTGGGTGGGGGGGGCTATCTCTAACCAAAGGCTCACTCAAGTCAGCCGCCTCTCTCAGAGATGGGAAGACGGGCAGTGGTCCACACAGCCCCAAACCCACTCCCAGTCCCACCTGTGTCACCCCCACCAGGAGGCAGGTGTCCAGCCTGGACTCCCATACCTCCTGGGACAGGGTGCAAAGTCCCTCCTAGAGGCCACTCCAACTCTTTCCATATAGGACTACAGTTGTGATTTTAAAAAGCCAGAAAAAAAATCTAAAAGCCCCGTGTTTGGGGCTTTATCTCCTGCAAGGCCAGCTTCCGGGCCCTGTCCTGTTTCCCATCCCAAGCTCCTCGAACCCCTTTCTGCCCACGTCTTTCCTCCTGGGCCCCCTGAGGGCAGGCTGTACCACCACGCTGGCTGTCCCATGGGCTGGCATGCAGACAGCCCGGGTCCCCTGTGAGGGGGAGGCCACTCGGCTTCCTCTGGGAGCTCCAGGGGCGTCTGGAGTAGCGCTAGTTTCTGGCAGGACCCACACTCCAGGCAAGAAGCAACACCCTCCCTTGCCCCTCCCCACCCCCACACACCTGTATGCACAGAAAGCAAACAGACCTTGACCTCCAAATGCCTGGGGAGTCTCCCTACAGACCTCCAAGCCTTGTTCCTAATATGACAGAGGGTCCCTCCACTTCAGCCGGGCTGGAAGCCTGAGCTGCGACTTACGACCCAGGCAGCTCAGCCTGGGGGTTGGGGGGAGGGGCTGGCAGCTATGGTAACTGCCCTTCAATAATCTTATCAGCAGTCATTTTGAAGCCACACACTGAGTAATCCGGACCTATGTGAAAACCCTCTACCCGCCTCATCTAATCCCCAAGACAACCCCATGTAGGGTATTATTATCCCCACTTAAAAAGCGGGGGGAGGCTCAAGGAGGTTCAGTGACTTGCCCAAAGCCACGTGGCTAGTGAACAGTAGGTGGCTGGGGAGTCATGCTCCCCCCCTAATTAACTGAATATTCCCAGATACTCGGAGACATAAAGGTAATCATCTCCATGTCACAAATGAAGAAACCAAGACACTAAGTTTTAGTGGGGGTTTTTTTGAGCCCAAACTCAAACTCAGGCCTCTTCCTGCCACAGCACGCGTCCTAACCCAAAGGAATCTGGGTCCATGATTTTCCTTCCTCTCATGTAATGGCTTTGGTCTCACCACCTGGCGGGTGCACGGGAGATGGAAGAGCCCATCCCTATCGCCACTGGGGACGCACTCCCACAGAGCCAAGACCTCCTCCTCTTCCCCCCAGCACTCCCTGCCTCTGGGGAGGTGGGGAAGTGGCTGTGCAGGCAGGCAGCGCCCAGCGTGGGGACTGCCCTTTTCCAGGAGCAGGATCGGCCTAGCCGCCAGGGGGCGACAACGAGGCAGCGAGCTGTCCGGACGCCAAAGCCCCATCCCAAGGAACCAGGCATTCAGGGAGATGCGGCTGCTCCTTGACTTGGCAAGTGGCACATCCTAGAGCCTCAGCCAGGCTGGCACATGCCAGGCTCGTGTCAGCCCAGACTCCACAGCTCCCCGCCTGTGCAACCTCAGGGGTGGCACTGAATCTGAGTGCTTGTCCTCACTTAGAAGCAAGGATGATGCCACAGAAAACAAACACTTCCCACTGGACCAGCCATCTCCCAAGGCAAAGGCAGATGCCTAGGGCTCCCGTGCCCCTCTTGCTCAGCCTCTCCTTGGAGCTTGAGCTGTTATAGGGCCACAGGCTACGTACTGGGAGGAGTCCTTGGGGAGACATCAATCACCCCCTGGCCCAGAGCCAGCCCATCCTTCCATCACAGATGCTCGTGATCACCGCACCCTCACACCAGCCCTGGCCTGGCAGCAACTCCCATGGCCCAGCCCCCAGGACCCGATCATTACAATGTCAGCCCACCTCCCTGGAGAACTCCTTTAAACACTTGTTTTTCTTGCAAACCCTTCTAGGAAGTAATTAACAACGAAATACCATAGTTTTTATAAGCCCTTGTAATAAGAAAATACCACACCAACCAAAACATCCACCCACAGAAGCATCATGACTGTGGCCTCCTCGATGCCCACCCCCTTCCACAGAAGTCTGTTGTCCGGTCATGTGGTTTAAGTGGGAAGGACAAGCCCAGGGGCCCCCGGATAGGAGTGGGACCCTTCCCTCAATGGCTTCACCACCATGCTGTCCCCATCACAGTAAGGTGTGAGGGTATCTGTGACGGGTGTTCCCTCCCTCTGCCTTGGCTGATGGGGACACCATGGAAGGCACAGGACAGAATAAAAGAAACCAGATCCTGTTTGCGTCACTGAGCCACTTGGATCAAACCAACCCTGAAACTCACCCCACCTCTGGACTTTCCAGCTTCAGGAGCCAAACACTTCCCCTCATTGTTTAAACCAGTTTGAACTGGGTTTTCTGTTACCTATGACTGTAAACATACTCCCCTGGATAGAGCAAGGTTCATTTGCGCACCAGCAGTCCTGTGATGGGCAGTGCGACTGTGAAAATGCACCGTGGATGGGCACACGGTCGAGGACAAAGATTTCCGAGATATATCAAGTGAATCAGTTGTTGAATACCACTACATAAAGTTGGATTCTCATTTGTGTGAAAAAAGATACTTGAACATGCATAAACATTGTCTTAAGGTGTGTGTATGTGTGTGCGTATGTGTAATGACTAGTTGGGTTTGTTGTTGTTGGTTTTTTTTTTGTCTTTATTTTATTTTGAGAGAGAGAGACTGAGAGTGAGCGGGGGAGGGGCAAAGAGAGAGGGAGACAGACTCTGAAGCAGGCTCCAGGTTCTGAGCTGTCAGCACAGAGCCCAATGTGGGGCTCCAACCCATGGACTGCAAGATCATGACCCGAGCTGAAGTTGGCCGTCTAACTGACTGAGCCACCCAGGCACCCGGTGTAATGACTAGTTTTAAAGTCATGGGAGGGGATAAAAGTATAATCCAAGGTGATAATTTATTTTTGGTAGTTATTAAACCATGCCTTTGAAGCCCCTATGGAAATACGAGATGCAGAGCACAGGGAGAAAGTGGAGTGAAGACATGGTCTCAGACTTTTGTGAGGACTGCTTTACTTTCCTCCTCCTCCAAAGTCAGGCTCTCTAAAATTCGCACTTCGCCAGGCCAGTATCCACTTAAATGTGGCCATGACTTTTTCTAAGTTATCCCACAGGCCTTATTCTACAGCGCCCACTGCAGGATTTCCTGAGGCAACCTGGAGACCCCAAAAGCACTCCGAGAAAGAACATACCTTTATTCCGCAGCCTCAAAGGAGAAAATGCCGGGTCTCGCTGAATTCTCAAAGAGCTACAACAGCACCTAGGGTGAATGGCTCTCTGGATTTAGAGAGCGCCCAGAAGGATGAGAACTGCAGGAGGCCCAGGGGCCCCGGAAGGCCAGGCAGCCACCTCCCGAGGAACAGACACAAGCCTGTGGAAGCGTCTTTACCAAGATCCATCATTTGGGACGAGTCACCACAGTTTAGGGGCAGACAACCTAAAAACCCTGTGGACAGACACCATGCAGGACCCTAGAGCTGGAAATGCCCACCCAAGAACATGATACAGCCATGCCACTCACCTGGTTTAGCTGAAGGCCCTGCACATCCGGGTGACAGGGCCAACCAAGCACTTGGTGCCTGGGCAGGACCTTCCTAGGACAGGAGGATGCCTTGGGTGCTGGGACCACTGCAATAGCACCTCCCCTTTCTTTCTGCCTCCGCAGTCCATGCTCTGAGGCTGCTGACCAAGCGCAAGCAGGTGGCTCCCAGCTACCAAGACTGAAGCCTTCTCTGCTGGCCTCTGACCCAGCCTCCTCTTCCGGAGATCTCTCTCCCTGGGGTCCCTACATGCAGATGCCTACACTCATGCATGCCCCTCACCACCCCTACATTGTATCCCTTCGAGAGAAGGCCATGTCTGATTCCTCACTGCCCAGCACAGAAAGCCATCCATGGGCTTGCTGGGTGGACAGCAGCTCTGGCCTTGCAGAGAAGTGAGCCTGCTGCCCAAAGCCAAGGCCTTAGGTGCAGGCTGGGGCCGAACACCTGGAAGAGCTGTACCTTGGCTAAGGCTGAGCACCATATTCTCCCAAATCCAAGTAGAGAGGCACGAGCAAGCCCTCCCCTGCCGTCTCCAAATGCCTGCCGACCTACGACAAAGCCCTGTTAGCTGCACAATCTTCAGGAAACTGCTTCTTTCTGGGCTTGCCCTTGGTGTAGCTCTGTTCATCAGGAGCCTGACATCCAGAAGTCAGGGCTGGTAGACACCAAGCCTATTCTAATAGGTACAGGTTCTGAGGGCCAGGCTTCCAGAGTCCGAATCCAGACCTTCCAGGAATTCCCCTGTCTCGGAGCCTCACATTTTGGGCACAAAAATGGCTTCCTCAGAGCTGTTCTGGTGACGGAATGAGTTTTTTAATTGTTAGGTACCTGGAGCACTTCCTGTGTTCCAGGATCCGTTCATTTTTGTTATTCACTTGGGGAAACGGAGCACAGGCTTCCGCTCAGCTCCCAGCCCTGCCCCAAGTTGGGCGGCGGGAACGCCCAGAGACTGGTGAGCTGGGTGGTGGCAGGCGAGGCTCGCTGGAGGTGTGACAAGGATGGGCAGGACAGGGTCAGAGGCCTAGAGAGCCTGGGCCACACGATGCTGAGGAGGGGCTGGTCCAAAGTACTGGAAGCTACAGAGGCCAGCAGAGGCTGGTGCCTGGGCGAGCAGCGTTCAGTCCAGCAGGGCTGCGGCTGGGAGGGGCACTGAGAGTCCAGACAATAAGCTTCTCTGGGAAGGAAAGGAAGGCAGGCCAGGGGGCCAAGGCAAGCCCCCTGAGATGGGGGAACATGACGGTGTGAGTGGGAGAGGAGGTGGGAAAAAAATAACACAGCTAAGTCCTGCAAGGATGTGAGCAAGAGGGGCAAGGGAAGGCCAGGGAAAGGCCCGGAAACATTAAAATCAGAGTACATGGGGGCAAAGAAGGGAAGTGCAAGGGTCACACTGGCCTCTACCCAGCGTGGGAGGGCGGGGAGTGAGCGGGGAACAACCAGGAGGCTGCACAGCGACTTCATGCAGAGGCCAGTTCGTCGGAGACGGCCACACGTGCACTGCTTCCCCAGTTTCCCTTCTCTTCTCTCACCCAGCCACCCAGAGTCCAAGGAGATGGCTGAAACAGCCAAGTTTTGTAAATTAATTGACAACCAAACTGAACTCTGAAGAGTTACAGCTGGACTTCACCCTGAGCTGGGCTGTGACCTGTAAAGAGACTAGCAAGGGGTCCAGCCACCAGCTCGATGGGATAGATGGGATGGCAGGAGCCGCCGCTCTTGGGGTCCACACACCAGCAGCAGGAGCCTGGTGTCACCATCTCCCCCGGGGCAGGAGGGGTCAGAGGTACGTGGCAAGGTGGGCACTGCTGCTAACCCTTCACAGACGGGCCAGCGGGTCCAGGACAGCAGTGCCCAGATTCCGACCCAACGCTCCCAGGCACTTTTGCCCAGATCATACTGCCCGGGGCTGCACAGAGAGAGGTTAATGCCTTTCCCCCAGGTCCACAAAGTCAAGGCTCTGCCTGGAGCTTCTAGCTGGCTGTAACCAAGCCACAGCCAGCTTGTTCCGGTTATAACCCCTGTACAAAAGATAATTGAAAGTGACACATAGACTCTAAAATATCACGGGGCGCCTGGGTGGCTCAGTCAGTGAAGTGTCTGACCCTTGATTTCGGCTCAGGTCAAGATCTTTCAGTTTGTGAGATCAAGCCCCACATGGGCTCAGTGCAGAGTGTGCAGCCTGCTTGGGCTTCTCTCTCTCTCCCCCTCTCTCCCTGCCCCTGTCCCATGTGTGCTCTTCTCATGCTCTCAAAATAAATAAACAAACTTAAAAAATATCTAAAAAAATTACTCAATGAAAATTACTTCAGATGGTGCCAACCATCAACTGGCTTTACCATCCACAGTCCTGTCGTGCCCAGCCACGCCCAACCCCCCTGGATCCCTCAATGGCCGAGCTTACCACGGAGATACTTAAGGCCATCACAGCGTCACTCAAAACAGAAACAGCCAAGACAACAGCATTAATACAAAGATATATTCCATAAAAGAGTTTGGCAGTCAAAGAAAAGCATTACACTTCCTGAAAACACAAGCATCCGTCTTCCTCTAGTCTACAGAGAAAATTGTAAAAAAAAAAAAAAAAATCATAGCATCATTAACAAACACCCACCAGGATACACCACACTAGCATGTACACTTCGCGAGTAAGTGAAGGTAGCACTCAATCCCTGAACGATGAGGACAGAACTGGTACGAGGTCCAGAGAAGCATTAGAAAGTAGCCCAGAGATGCACAAACGCCCCAGCTATCCCTGGGGAGGGGGTGGGGGGCACCGTTCAGTACATCAGACAGACTTCATTTCCATGAGCAAGCCCCAGGATAGCCCTGCCAGGAAGGGTGGACTTGGTCACCACAGATATCCTGTTTGGGGACAGTGGGGGGAGGGGAGGTCATCACAAAAGTTAGGAAAGAAAAACAAACCATCCCGAGCTTATGCACAGCTGCGGGCTGGGGTCTGCAGCTCTGCACAGGAGCCCGGCTAGTTTCACTCCGGGGGCGGGGGGGAGGCAAATGCCAGGCCGGCCAGCGGCCCTGACCGCGTGGCGAGAGCTGCCCTGGTCAAAGGTTCCGGGCCGGCTCTCTCTGGCTGGGGCTCCTTGGCCTCACGGTGGGGAGGGGGGTTCAGGATTCAAGTTCCGGATGACAGTTTCAGTAGCACCAAGACCAGAAGACAAGTGAGGCCAAGCGGGGGAGGGGAGTGGGTGGTGGGTGCTGGGGGGTGCACGGAGTAAGGGGGAGCGTGTGTGGGCACCTGGGTCACTAGGGATGAAAAGGAGAAGTTGATGGCATTGGTTCTTGAGACACTCAAAGGAACTGAAAGGGATGGCTTCAGTCCCAGACACCGTGTAAGGCTGCTTAGAGGGAATGCCAGAGGAAATGAAGAAATGGTGTGAGAACATTCTTATCCCTATAAATAAACTATTTACATGCTTTAAGAAAAGAGCCGACTCTCCGAGGAGAACGCTACCCATGCCCCGTGCCATCTGGGCATAATGCTGTTGAGACTCAGGGCAGCAGAGGAGGCCCTCCGTGGCACCGGTCCACACATGGCTCAGGCTTACTTGAACGTGGCTGAAGATCCTGCAAACGTCCCCGAGTCGTGCAGACACCACAGGCTCCACGGGCACTTGTGCTCCTCCCCCTCCCCAGTTTAGGCGGCACGCTTCTGCCGCTGTGAGAAGCCTTGTCCGTGTCTGCTAGTCCCCCCAACCCATGTCCCACTCACAGCAGATGGCAGCCCTCCAGGCCAGCACCGATGACATGAGTGGGGAGGCCAGGGTGCCCTGCAGACACACCTGGTCTCCAGGAGAACCGACTTGGGCCCTCTTCACAGCCTCAGGAGCTTTCTGTCCCCGAGAATCACCACCCCTGCTTGAAGACATGTTGTCTGTCCCTGGGTAGACCCCATGTGTCAGGGTGGGGGAGGGGTGTTTGGTCACAAGTCTGTGCAGGTTAGAGGGGAGCCCCCTCGGTCTTCAGCACTAGCACACAGAGGCAGGAAGGTCATGACAACACTGATACCGAAGACAGGGCGCCGGCTCCGGCTGGGTGCATCCACGTCCTCCCTCTGGACATTGAGTTGTCAACAGTGAAGGGCTCTGGCCTCCACAGCGTGGCTCAGCTCTGCTCGCTCACCTCTGGCCCTCAGAAGTGATGGCCTGCCTTCACTGCCTCAATGTCCGAGATCAGGGTCTTCGCCAGAAAGATGCCAAATATCTGAAACCAAAGCCGGCAGAGGCTGTCAGCCTGGGGGCCTGACGGGAGGGGGCGGGTGCAGAGGGCAAGGTGGCCCGAGGGCCCTGCACTGCAGGCCAGTCCCACACCCACACTGCAGACACTCAGGACTCGGCAGAGAGAGAAACAATAGGGTCTGTGGCAAAACAAGACCTCCCCACCGGTAAGAAGTGAGCCCTGGTTCTGTCTTGCTATATCCCAAGGGCCTAGAAGGGGCCAACGGCAGGTACCACGGAAGCAAAACGGACACTTCGCTCTGCCTCCCACATGACCATGCACGTCACATCCCATAAGCTGGGACACACTTTGTACCCGACGTTAAACCTAAAATAACAGAGCCAACTGACTGGATTGGATTCAAAACAATAAATCTTGATATTTCCTGTAAAGCTGGGCTTCATAATAAAAACAATGTTCTCCCTGATTTTAGCTGTGCTGATATCTGATGTTGGTGACCAGCATAATCATGTAGGAAGACTGTTTTTCTACCAGGGACAGGCGAATGTGAACTCAGAGAACTTCAGAATGCTGCTTTCTATTTCCCCTTTAAATTCTCGCTGTGGTTTGGAGGGAATGAGCCAGTCCTTCTGAAGTCTGACTTCTTTGCCTGTTTTGCAAGTAAATTTGGTCTTTCCTCTTCTGGATGCTTCTGTGTCTAAGCTTCCCTTTGAGATCACTCAACGCACATTACTGGAATGAAGGAGGAAGGAGTGTGCGGATGGCTGGCCGCCCCGGGGCCACTTCAGTCACCCTCTTCATGGCAGTGTCAGGGCCAAACATTTTCTAAGCAATGCACTTTCCCCACAGGAGCGGCGGCCGTCCCAGTGGCCACCTGGGCGCTGCCAGCGTCTCCTCCCAAGCCCTGGACACCCTGGGGAACTCCTGGTTCCTCCGAGACGTGGAGTTCTTGGCTTTCCCCCACCTATTCTCCTGCAGCCGCCAGCCGGCCTACTCCCCACAGGGCCACCAAAGTCTTTCCAGGCCTAAAATCTGGTTCAAAGGGAACAGGCACAGCCCACAGGGACAAAGGAAGCCACAAAGGGCAGGGGAGACGCACCTGTAGCAGGGAGATGGCGATGAAGACGCCGGCCACGATGTAAATATTGCGCGGAAGCCAGCCCTCCAGCGCCTGGATGCACCCTTTTGTGAAGATGGACTCGTCCCACTTGCTCTTCAGCTGCAGGGAAACACCAGTGACCTGAGCCCAGCACACACAAGACGTTCCCACTCCAGGCCCCCAGAGGGCTCCCGTGGCGGGCAGGGCGAAGCTGGGTGGCAGCCAGGGTGCTGGAAGGCAGGCGCCAAGGACAAGCAGAACTCCCCAGGAGAATCGTGCCTGCTTGCCTCGGTCTCTGCCCCCTCCCCAGGCAGGGTGCTTCTTGTGCCCTGCCCAACCGAAGGCTCCCCAGCGGTGGGCTTCACCCACACCTGTCAGGGTCTGCCCAGACTGAATGACGGACTGGTTTGGCACCCCTCCAGAGCCCACACTGGGAGGGCGGGGAGGGGCCTGTGGACTCCGAGAAGGAAGATGCACCTTTAGAGAAACTGGAAGGGCACTCAGCATCTTCTGAGTCAGAGGAGGTGGCTGGAGGAGGGGACTGTGGCTTCCCAGGGTGTGCCACCCACCCAGGTAAGCCTGGCTCCAGGAGCCAGAACCAGCAGAACAGTCATAAGCAAAGGGGCTCCTTCCGGTACTGACCCCTTCATGGAGACGCCGGCCACCCAGGATGTCCCCACGGTACACACAGCCCACCCTCACCCCTACCCACACACATACAGCCTCACCCAAAGCACCACCAATGGAACAGTCATTCATTTTAGTGGTGGGAGGGGCTCCACTACATCCCCCTCTAAAATTCAGATATTGAAGTCCTAACCCCCAATTCCTCAGAATGGGACTGCATTTGGAGACAGTGTTTAAAGAGGTCATAAAACCTATAACCCTAACCTTAACCCTAACGCTAACCCTAAACAACTCTCAGAAGAGGTCTCTGAACTGCAGGAAAATAGTCACACACTCTTGGAATGTCCCTAACCCGAACCCTAACCGTCATTCTGGCCCTAAACCGAACTCTAATCCTAGATCTGAGGAAAAAAATACGGAGATAGATAGTTATGTATAAAAGACAGATGTGTTTATCTATATACACGTATGCAGTTTGAATATTACTCAGCCATAAAAAAGAATGAAATCTTGCCACTCGCAACAATGTGGATGGAGCTAGAGAGTGTTATGCTAAGCAAAATAAGTCAGAGAGAGACAAACGCCATATGAAAACAAGTGGGGGTAATACACTGAAATGAGGTTAGCAGGGTGGGCCCTAATCCAATATGACTGGGTGTCCTTATGAAAAGAGATCAGGACACCAAAAGACAGAGAGGGAAGACCAGGTGGGGACACAACAGGAGAAGACAGCCACCCACAAGAGGCTTCTGACCACCTTGTCCACACCTTGATCTTGGACTTCTAACCTCCAGAGTTCTGAGAAGACATATCTCCGTTGTTCAAGGCACCGTCTACGGTACCTGATTATCCCAGCCCTGGTGCCGCATGCAAACAGCATTGAAACAGACAATGCAGGGCACAGGCCCATCCCTGTGCAGTGGGGGTCACCGCGGAGGGGGCTTCAGGCCTCCCAAACTGGAGGTACACATCCCTAGTGTCCATGACCAACAGGAGGGGTGCCTCTAGACTCCCCAAGACCCGTCCTTTGGAACAGCAGTCACTCCTATCACCAAAGACCACTGAGCAAGGTCTGGGCGGTGGGGAGGAGGGAGGGAGGATGAAGGGGAAACTCTTATCTCTTCACATCCAAGTGCACACCCGCTGTGGCCTAAAGAAAGCTCTGGAGGACTGAGCCTTTCTCCCGCCCGGAGACCCGTCTCCCTCCTGAGTGTCCCCACTGCCTCCACATGGCGGTGAAACCAAGCCACGTGCTCCTACAGCTTCATCCTGAACCCCTATGTAACACACACCTCTGGGACTCCAAGGAGCCATTAAAATGTAGTGCTTGTCCCCCAAACTTTCATCTGATCTCCTTCCCCTAAAGCAGCAACTGCTGGGTTTTGTGACCGCAGCTCCTGGGGCTTGGCATCACACCCATCGTCGTTCCCGTGAATCTGGGCACCAACTAAGGAGGTGAGTATCCTACTCAGCTCGGTCCCAGCTCGGATGGCACCTCCCTTAGTGTCCCCACTCCAATTTGCACTTGTGCTAAATCAGGAAGCTGGACCACAGGGACTAAACCTCACAAACGCAAAGCTGTGTGCACAGGCGCTCACCTGGGTCCTGACATCATAGCCACACTGCGTGTTCACAACTTTTTGCTGTAAGAGAAGTGGGAAACAATTGGTCATTTTTGTTCTCTTGAGAAGCCAGGGGTAGGAGGCTCTAAAAAAGTCACAGCCAAACATCAGTGAACCCCTGCACAAATTCCATTATAGCTCACGTCCTGCAATCCCGATGCCAAGTACCATTCATGCCAGAACACAGGTTGGCAAACTATGTGTGAAGGGCTAGATCATTAGTTCAGACCTACCTATGTAGCAACCACTCTGCTCTCGTAGCAGGAAAGACGATGTCGACCATATATAAAGGAATGTGCATGGCCGTCTTTCAGTAAAACTTCACTTATGGGCACTGAAACTTAAGTTTCATACAACTTTCATCTGTCACAAAATATTAACCTGCTTCTATTTATTTTCAACCATTTAAAAATGGCTGAAACTATTCTCGGCTCACAGATCATCTGAAAAGTCAGAGCAGGCTGGATCTGGTCCGTGGGTCATAGTTTGCCAATGCCTGCGGTAGGGGAGCAAAGTTCCACTTGCTCAAAAGTTTTGTGGTCACAGTGGACCTCCGGCACTGGCCGTGCAACCTCAGCAGACCCAGCATCCCTGGGCTGGGGTGTCAGTAGCAAGGATACCCTGCCTACTTGGAGCCCCGGGGCCCAGGACCAGCCCACGCACTAGTATGTACAGTGCATCAAGAGCTGGAAATGGCTCAGTTCTGCTCAGGCTCAGCCGAGGCAAACATTCAGTGCTCCTTCACAGGTCACCCCATGAGCCCCCATTTCTGGACCCCAGGAACCAGGGCTGTGGACTGGGAATGGAAACAGGTAGGGGGTACCGCCACCGCCCCTGGGCTTCCGTGCACTGGGTGTTTTCTCCAGAGAACAGGGAAGAGGGCGGCCCAGTCACTGCATTTCATCCAGGCACCCTGAGCGACAGCCCCTCGAGGGAGGGACACCACCGGTTTTCCCCTGCCTCACCCAAAACACTAGCGCCAGGCAGGCCATGCAAAAATGCTCCTGGGATTTTACACAGAGGATTTCAGAGCAGTGGTGCGTGGATGGAGCACAGGGCACTCATTCAGTCTGAAGAGAAGCACCCAGAGCCCTGAGAGAGTCGGGAGTCCCCCATGCGCCCGGGTAGGCCGACTCACCGCGGGGTCCGGCACGCAGCAGGAGAAGGGCACCCCGCACTTCTCGCGGCTATAGCTGGCGCCGCTGCAGTTGAAGTAGACGTTGAGGTCCCAGTCTTCAGGGCCATATGCACCGCAGCACTGGTTCTAGGGTCACAAAAGCAGAGAGCCATCGCGGGCTCTGAGCCAGGTCTGTGGCCGCCCACAGGGTACCAGGGATGAGAGGTTAAGCGCACATCCATATACTGCACAGAGAAATCAAGGCCTGCCCCACTGACCTCCCGTACACAGAGAGCTGCTCAGCGTGGGGACCCAAGTAGCCCTCTAACAAGGAAACCAGGAAATCTTGGCCATGATCCCAACACGCAGGACTGGCTCCCCCTTCCCTCCACCTGAGCATGGCACTCAGGTCCAGACCCTCCTCCCCCTGGACCTTTCCCCTCCTCACCTCCCCTCAGCCCAGAGCAGACTCCTCACTTTCCTGAGGCCACTCAGTCCCTCTGCCGCCATTCCCTGGCACCCCCCGAGGGACCCCCTCCTTGTGGGCAGTGAGTGTCTTCCTCCCAAGGAAATTTCCAAGCTGGCCCTAGCTCCTTTACGTGCCTCTCTACAAAAAACAGCTGCTGGATGTCTACTCCCAAGGACAAAACAGTGACTGGGGTCTGGCCCTGACCTGGGGTCTCTGCCCTTGCCTTCCCACTGCCCCCCCATTATCTGGTGTTCTTACAAAGACCGTCACCACTCATCTAAAAAACTAAAACTGAATGTACAGAAAACAGTACAGTGAGGTCAATGTCATCCCAAACCAAGAGCAGATTCTGTCCTTATGGCTGGTGTGGGTATGGCCGTGATTGCAGCAAACACACAACTAAGAATTCCAGTCCTCTTTCTGTCTAAAATAAATGCCATCTCCCCCACCTCACAGCTGCCTTAATGATCGTGACTATTTCACCGGGAGGAAGCTCCATAATGTACCGAATACTCCTCTCTGGATAACTGATTTTCAAGAGGAGAGGACAGCAGTGGTGAACATGGTGATGCCTTCCAGGCCAGAGCAGAGCGAGAGTGCCCTGCACACAGGACAGACACCTGCACGCCCGCGGTGATGTGTGAACGTCAGAACCGCACCGTGAGGGACGGACAGTAGGAAATGGCTGGGAGGCGACCTTGCAGATGAACGCAGGTCACTATTACGACATAGGAAGGGTCTCTGGTCAATGGTTTTGCCAGATCCCAGGACACATGACAAGGGGGTAAACAGATTTTAGCTAACATGAGAGTAGACTATGGTTATTTTTTAATACTTTCTTATTATTCTCTTCTCAGAACCAAAGTGTTTCATAAGAAGTCCCCGAGGAAGCGAAGCTTCCTGGCAGAGCATAGGCCGGTGGTGGGGAGTGGGCTCCTCCCAGGGCAGGGATGGCGGTGCTCCAAGCCTCCAGGTGTGGCTGCACGGGGGGGACTGAATGCCAGACGAGGAAAGGCCAAGGCCTGGGACAGCTCAGACACTCCCCTGGGGACATATTCCAGGGAGGTTACATTCCTCTCCATCTGGGGAAGCTTCCTCCAGGCAGTGCTGGCCTCTTAAACAGGAAGGGGAAAAGGTCCCTGAGAGGAAGGGAACAGGAATAGCCTCAGACGGTGAGTCATGGGCCAGAGGAGGGGGAGTGGGGGAGATGCTCCACCCCTCGGTACCCACAGGGCCTAGGGACCTTCAGCCGCCTGCGTGGCCAGGGCTTGAGAGATCTGGGCCCCTGGGAGGGCAGGGTGGCCATGGGAGCAGCTGGACTGCCCGCCCAGTGCTGATGGCCAGGAGCACACTGCAAACACGCCTGCACCACCAAGCAACCATAAGTGCAGCTCAATGGACCAGAGGCAGAGGCGGCCCCTGTCAGGGCCTCCCTGCACTCCTCCCCCCCACCCCCCCACACCACCCAACCTAGCCACGACGGGGAAGCCCACGCTCTACTGGGGAGGCCAGCATGGGTGGTGCTTACAGCTTTCTGGAGGGAGTCGATGAGGTTCTGCAGGTCAATGTCGTCCCGGTAGGATCTGATGTTGCTCTCGAAGAACTCCCGGAACCGGTCCCTCACCCAGTCCTGGAATAGGAAGGCCAGCACGGCCACGGCCAGCTCCAGGAAGAAGATGAGCACAATGGTGCCGCAGAACTGCGTGGGGACAAGGGTAGGACAGTCAGCACACCTCCAGCCTCCGGGCCAGGTGCTCATCGAACCCTCGTCGGACCCAGCACCACAGCCTGCTGCCAGAACACCAGCGCTGGAGCCCCGGGAATCCCATGTTCCTGGCTAGCAACCCTGCCCCGCGTGTATATGGAGATAGGCATCCCTACTCACATCCCTGCAGCTCAGCTCAGAGTCAGATGAGGGAAAGGGCGAGAAAGCTCCAAGCCATAGTGTCACCCACTTCTCGGGAAGGAGCCTCCCGTCCCCCAGCAGGAAACCCCACCAGGGAATGAGTGGCTAACCTACTCCACCAGGCTAGCAGCTCCGTTAGGGCACAGCCTGGGCCCCAGACACAGTATCTGACCACTCTCCTCACACACGCAACCATCCGAGTTGTTCGAAATCTAACCTGTCATCCACACTGCAGGGACAAGGACATGGAGGCTCCCTCGAGCGTGTGGCTTGCTTGAGAGCACACCGCTCACGCAGGACACCTGCGCTCCCTGGCAGGACTCTCCACAACTCCGGAGCTGCCGATGTCCCCACAACCTACCCTGCAAGTGTCAAGACCTTTCCAGAAGCACAGCGCTCCTGGCCACGACCATGGTGGCATCCCGCAAGGGTCCACCGCAGCCACGTGCCCCTCCCATCAGGCAGACCTCCAGCCTACGGCACGAGTGCTCCCCCCGCCATGGTCATCACTGGTCACCCTGCGCTCATGCCACGGTGGGCAGAGGTCTCAGAATAAGACAGAAGGGAGAGACCCAAGAGCGCACACACATGTACACACATGTGGAGGAAGGCCCTCCAAAACAGTCTCCATTCACACAGAAGGAAGATACCAAACAGAATATTTTTAATAGACAACAAAATAGGGGAGAAAATAAAACAAACACGTGTTCTGCTTTTTAAATTAAGCCCAAGGAAGAGATGCTTGATCTAATAATTTCAACAAATAATATACTGCAAAACATGATTATGTGTTTTCCCCACCAGGTGCTATTTAATTTCAACTAAACGCATTTCGGCATGAATTTGTATCTAAATATAAAACCAAATTCTTAGTAACATGCGGTTCTGCCAGGAAATGAAGGACTGTGCCCTGCACATCCCAACAGATTCACACCCCCTGGAGGAGGGAAATGATTTCCTAACTTTACTGGCAACATCTTTTGATCTTAGCCAAGAAGGGCAAAAGTGAGCAGCCAACAAACAATTCCTTGAGAAGTTCTGAGGGAAGTAAAAAGCGAGGGAGGAGAAGAGGAGCCCCCCCGCTTGGCCACTTCTTCCCTCTAGGAGCCGAAAACCAGAGCGGACCAACTTCTCCAGTACGAGGAGCTGGCTCACCTGAGTGTTCCCTGAAATCTTACCACTAGGTGGACAGCAGAGTCCCAAAGGCTGCCTCCGGCCCGCACTGCTGTGCCCTCTCCGACCAGATACAGTACAAGCCTGCCCAGCAGACCCCGCACCTCCAGCCCCCCTCTCCCACCCCGCATCCGGGGCCACTCACAAACTTGAGCAGGCAGATGTTCTCCCGCAGGGCCCCCACGCAGCCAGCGAACCCCAGCGTGAACATCACCACGCCCACCATCAGGACCAGCACCACAGGGTCGATTCCATGCAGCCGGGTCACTTTGGTGAGGTCGGACAGCACCCCCTGAAAGAGGCAGAGAAAGGAGGGCAACATCAGCCTCGGGGAGTCAGGGGTGCCCCGGCGGGGAGGGGGGCTAGGTTGTGTCCAGAGCTAAAATGAGGACAGGGACCTGTCTTCTGAGGCTCAGTCCTCCTACTAAAAGCCAGACCAGAGCACAGAGATCACAGACTCCTGCCCCAAGATCCCTGCCCACCTCGGCTCCCAGGACCCTCACATGGAGCATTCCAGGGCTCCACCTTGGCTGTGAATTCCAACCAGGCGGACCCCACGCTTTTTCTGTAGCCTGCAGGGTGCCTATGCCAGACCTGGAGTGGGGAAGGGGTGCCTGGGGAACCCTATGGCCTTTGGTCAAGGCACCTTAGGGCCAGAGCCTTACACTGGCCTCTGGCCATTTGGCAGCTTACTCTGCACTCAGTTCATGGAGAAGCCCACTATTCTGACAGGAAAACAGCTTCAGGAGGAAGACTCTCGTGGAGAACACCCACCAGAGGCAGACGAAGGCAGTGCTGGCCATAAAACCTTTGGTGATGATAAGAGGTGGCCTACATCTGGACTATCCAAAATGGTAGCCACTGGTCACCCGTGCCATAGAGCACCTGAGTGGAACTGAGGAACTGAATTTTCATTCGTGTGTCATTCTAACGAATTTAAATACATCCAGTCACGTGTGGCTGGTGTGAACCACAAAGGACAGAGCACTTAGTGCTCCAAGAGTCAGAGGAACTGCTGCTGTGCAGGCGGTGGCCACATGGTGGCACTAGGAGTCATGGTTTGCGCCAGGCTACGGGGTTTATCAGTAGGGCAAAGTGACATTGCACCTCAGCTCCTGCCCCTTAGGGGTTCACAGGCCACCTTGAAGATGTCAAACCCAAAGGCAGGCCCTTTTCAGCTCCAAAGGCCATGGCAAGAAAGCCCAGAGATCTAAGCGCCCCTGCCTCCTCCTCCGGAAAGCAACGGGAGGGTCCACTGAAGGAACAGAGGGTCCTGGGCCTGAGCCTCAAGAGGCTGCTCTAGTTCCCAGGCAGAAGCCTGGCTCGGTCCACCTTGCTCCTTCTCTCTCCCCTCTTCTGCGCTCCCTGTAGTGAGGGTCCTCTCCAGCTCTCTCACTGCCCCCCCAGTACCCCTCCCCCCGCGGAGCAGAAAGTGGTACCACAGCTCACGGGACTCATCCCCCCCTCAGTTTCAATGCCCCTGTCCTTCCAGACAGTAAGAGCCCGCTCTCCCTGCCTCACCTCTCTTGCACAGGCAGGGTAAGGAGGTTAACACGTATGTAAAGACCTGCCCCTGCCCCACAAGGCACCCAGGGGGCGTGTGTTAACACAGCCCTGCTCCTTGATCTCAGGACAAGAACCTCAGGAATGAATAAACATAACTAGGTTCAGGGACCTGCTGGCTCCCAGAGGCATAGACAAGAGCAGAAGGTAGCCCCAGACTGGCCCTGGACACAGCTGCAGACAAGCCCCTGGGCTGTCTGAGGCTTCTGGGAACAGGAGAGTAGGCTCCCCACCTCCATGGAGCTCAAACACCCAACCAGCCGGGCCCTGGCCTCAAGCAGCGACCCCTACCATGGGGAAGGAGAGCCAGCCACAGGACCCTAGGAGTTTTCATCATAAGCCCAGGAACTATCTCCAAGAGCTGGCTCTGTGAGGATTAATGGCTACAGACCATACTCATGTGCAAGAAACGTTTGTCAGGGCGGAGTCTGGAGGAAGGAACAGCTTCTGCTGAACCAACCTGGTCTGGGCTACCTGACCCTCGGGGGCCCCACGGCAGGGACACCTACCTTTTCGCTCCATGCCCACAGTCCGACTCCAAGGAAGACAACTCCAGCCAACTGGAGGGAGGGGGGAAGGAGTGAGAGAGGGAGAGAGTTAGTCAGGTCCCAAAGCAGCCCCATGAACGTGCTTCTTAGAGGAGCGTCCACACTGCTAGTCAAGGGATGCTCCCGGCTCCTATCCATGCAGGCGGAACGGGGGCGAGGCAAGCCCTCCGTCCCTGCAGACAACAGGAACTCCACTCCAGAACAAAGGGATGGCAAGGCTTTTTGGATAACCCAGACCTACCTTCCCCAAATATCTGGACAAACCTGAACCCCAGTGGCCCCCGTGCTCCGGAGACCAGAGGTGAAGATCTCAGAGCAGTGTCTGTCCTGCAAAGACTATGCAGTCAGAGACCTTGATCGGGCCCTGCCCTGTTGCTTCCATCCTCTGAAAGCCCACCAACTCATTTCAACGCAGAATCTAGTGTATAAGATGATGTCGCCCTCTGCGACAGCTCCCGGGGTGCGTTCATAGGCTCCCAGAGTGGGTGAGCCTCTCTCCATAGGACTGGGCACAACCGTGGGGCATGCAGAGCCTGGGACAGCTATGCTCTGCACATGTGGGCCCCGTGATATTAGTTACTGGGCTATTAGTTACTAAATTAAAATAGGTCTTTGCTAAACAATGCATTCTCCCCAGAAAGAGCGCCCCCCCGCATATACCACACGGTTCCTAAACCAGAGAAGATCTTCCATACGACACAAAACAGCTGGTCTCTGAAAATTCAGCTGCCTATTTTTCTGCGTAAGTACTTTATACCATGCTGGCATCTGGCTGCGCTCGTGATAAACATCAGGGCTAGGTTTGTCTAGGACTTACCTTTCCAAGGCATATTCTCACACTTTAAGGCATTCCGGCCTCCTTTGTGTCCGCCCCCGCCCCCCTTCCGGCCCCAGGAGGCAGGAGCGGGAAGGAGAGGCCCTTTAAAGAAAGCTCCGGGAGGTCTCAACCTCTTTTGAATCACAGACCACCTTCAGAAAGTGCTTACGTGCCCAATATTCTGGATGGAATTTCAGAGAGTTCACAGACCCCTCGCTGCTGGTTCCCACAGCAGTCTGTGGGCCCATGTGCGGACGCCCTGCCTGGCCCTGATCTGTCTGTTTTACAAAGCAGAACAGAGGCCCCGGGAGGGCCAAGATCAAAACACCACACTGTGGAAAAGGGCCTAGATCCCGTCATTCAACAAGTACTGCGCGAATACATCCTAGGGGCCCAGGGGCCGGGCGCATTCTCAAGTCCTGGGGCCTTGCAGGCAAAGCGGGGGGCCTCACACCCCAGGGACTGACACACAGTCCCCGTGTGCTCCACCCTGGGTTTTCTACTTTTCACTCCTCCCACTTAATCAGCTAGTTGCTGGAGGCCTTTGTTCTTCTTGATGGGGTGCGTGACCACATCCTTTCCCTCCCGAGTGTCTTAGGCTGCCGGGCAAGCAAGCCCAAAAGTGACCCATCACTGCCCACTGAACCCTGTAGGCTCCCCTCCCCACCATTCTTCAAGGTCCCCAGTGACTTACCCTCTTGCCAGACGTGGAGGTCTAGTCTCTTTATTTTTTTTTGCTTTATTTGACCTGACCAGACAGAGATGGTTGTTCCCTCCTGCCTTAAGGCGCTCAGTGTAGGGGGGGGGGGGAATGAAGCCCTGTCATTCCTCAGTCTCCCCCGCTGGCTTATCCCCTTCCACGATGGCCTCAGTCAGGGACCCCTTGCCCACCCTGCGTCTAGATGAGGCCATAATTCACATGGCCTGAAACACCATCTCTACATAGCTGACCCGCAAATCCCAATCTCTAGCCATAGCTGCTTCCGGATCAAATACCTTACGTCCACCTGACTTGTCCACATATGACGAGTGACATTTCAGTCCTAACATGCCCGCAAACGGAGCCTTGCTCTCCCAGCCCCAGCCAACTCTTCGCCTTCTCATTAAGTGGTACCACAGCCACCTACTCCATGGTTTAGATCAGAAGACCCACACCTCACGCTTGGTGCCCCTTTCTCCCTGACTCCCATTCACCCTGGCCTCTCTTGGTGCCACCTTCAAAATACACAGTGTATCTGACGGGCTTTCTCCCTGACTCTCTGCTCCCACCTGCCCATGCTCCACCCCTGCAGGTCTGATCCTGCAGGGGCCTCCTCACAGGTCCCTAAGCACCTAGAACAATCCTTTAAAAATTTAGATCAGGTAACTGCCCTCCTCAAAACTCTCCAAGTTACTTCCTTTTACACTTAGAATAAGATTCAGACTCCTTGCCATGACCCACAAGGACCTAGGCAGTCAGGCTTTGGACCACACGACTCTACTCTCCAGGCCACCCTGGCACTGTCATTGTTTCTGCAACCCACCAAACTCATCCCTTCGCTCAGCCTAGAATGTTCCTCCATGTCCCTGTCACACATCCTCCCTCACTCCACTCAGGTTTCCTCACTTCACCTCCTCAGAAACACCACCCTTCACCATCCTCGGGGGACAGCTCTCCATCCTTCAGTCCTGACCTCCCTTCCTGCTTGACTTTCTTCGTGGTACGTCCCCTAGACCACACGGGCTGTATGTCTGTCTACTGTGCCTCTTCCACTTAAGCCCTGAGCTGCCTTCTGTTTTGCTCAGGGTTGTATCCCAAGAACTTGGAGAAGGACTTGGCTATTTGAGGTGCAGGCTGGGCACAACTGAGTGAGTCACCGGGGCTCCAAGACCAGCGCCATCCTTGTCCGTGGCCTCCTGCCCTCCTCCCAGACATGCTCTGGGGTCTAATTCCCTCCAAATGCATTCAGAGCAAATGAGAGTCAAGTCAAAGCCCAGCCTGGCCCAAGTCCATGATCAATCCCTATGGAGACATTAGGATCGGGACAGGGCCTGGAGGCTTGCCCTTCCCTATGCCCCTGCCAGACGCTTTCCACGAAAGCCTATCTACCACCTGGCACCATGGGCAAAGGTGAGAGAAGTCGGCCCTCAAAGGCCCCTGGCTGAGTCTCGGCCAGCTCCCTCCCACTGAGGCACAGATTCCCTTCTTTCACAATGACTGGGAACTAAGAAAAGGGCTCATGGTTTGTTCCATTCTGTTTTAAAGAAAGAACTAAAGTTAACTTGCACCAGAAAGACGGGAACCGGCAGGGTGGTGGGATCACATGTCAAATCATGGGTTCCGTGAACACTGGCCCCAGGCAGGAACTCTGGGAGCCAATAGTCTTTCTAGAGATGAGGAGACTGAGGGAGGACCAGACAGGGGAAGTGGCCTGTCTGGGAGCTCACCTGACAGCCCCGTGAAAGAGCCAGACCAGGACACCTGCCAGCTTCACCCGGCTCCCAATGGGGCCTCTTCCCTGGGTCTCTCTGGGGCAAATGGCCCATGGGGCAGGGCTATTGTCCCTGGCTGCCAACCATCTGGGGATGACAGTTCAGCTGGGCACTTTCCAGACTCCGACTAACCCTTCTTTATCTCTCTTTTATGACCTGATCAAATTCCCTCCCAAAGGATGGGGCCTAATTCCTGCTAAGCCCAAAGGGAGGCCGGCCTTAGACCGTGAGGTATATACACTGCTGCAGTCACCATGCCAAGTAGGGCCGCTCTTCCTGTGTTACACGCTTACTACACTTAAAGGGCCCCTTCCACACTTCACACCGCTGGGACTACTACTCCATTTTTCAAACCAGAAAGCTCAGAGGCAGAACAATTAGGTTCTTTGCCCAAAAACACACAGCTGGCTGGTGGCAGAGTCAGAACCAAACCTGGGCATCTCTGACCCTCCTGCCAACAACATTATCCCCCCACCCACAGGGCGGCCACCCAGGCCAGAAGGAGCAAGCAGCAGCCAGAGCCCTCCACCTGGGCACAGGGGCCCAAAGGCGCGGGAGTTCTGAGGAAGGGGCTCTGGGCTGTGCCACTCTGAAGCCAACAACCCGTCTCCTCAGGTGGTAGGGATCATCCTGTGTCCCCACTAGATTGGGTGGCAAGGAGCAGGGCCTCCCTGGGAGCCACTGTAAGTACTACTGACCTCTCCACCCTAGGCAAAGGCTCCCCGCTAAGGAACAGGTGAGGGGACCTCTTGGGACACTCCAGGTGGGAAGCCACACAGAATCCATTCACAGCATAAGCAAGCCCGTGGCACCTCACCTGCACACATTCAAGTGCCAGTGGAGGTGTAGACACCTGGCCAGACGCTGCTGGACGGGAGGAGAGTTCCAACACCAAGCAGCTCAAAAGCAGCCCCTGTTCCCCCACAAATAAGAGGCCTTAGCCTCTTGCAAGACTGCATTTCAGTGTGTGTCAACGTACTTGGGCAATGCTTGCGGGCCCCAGAGGCCTCGGTGCAGTGAGCTCAGGCCCAACGCAACCCTTTCAGGCTCTGCCCCACTTGGCCTCTGGTTCTTGCAAATCCCCTGGCTGTCAGGGGCTGACATTCACAGGTATGCCTGCAGGAGTCCCAGGGAAAAATCCAGAAGGAAACCCCAGAGGAAGCCAAACTCAAAGCAGACCAGACCCATGTTCAATAAACAGCACAAGTCGGCTGGTCCTGGTTCTAGTCTCTACTCTGCAACTTCTGGGAGACAGGACTTCACGCCAAGCCCAGGGGCTCCTATGTGCCTATGACTTCCTCTGCAAAATGGGGACAACCCCTCCCGGGTCACAGGAGGGTTCTAAGGACCACACGTGACATGCTTACCCCAGTGTGTGCAGCCAGTCCAACTGAGCCTGGCCCTCCTGCGGGGGAGGGCAGAGGGCAGAGCAGAGGCATTGAGGGGCCTTCCGGATGCTACCGGCATTTGCCGGACTGAGGACTCTCTGCCCCAAAGGCCCAGTAACTCAGCTCGAGACTCTGTGCTGAAACAAAGGCCTCCTTTCCAGAGGCATCTGTTTTATTGGGTCTCAGAAGACAATGGTGAATCAGAGTTTAGGGAAACAGGGTCTCAGAAGGCTTTTTAAGCAAAATAAGAAAGAATGATGGAAAGAAAACAGGACAGAGAGCAGAAGCCATAAGAGAATCTCAAGCTGTTTCTAATTCAGCCTGTGGCTTTGAGCAAGCTATCCCTCTCTTGGACCTCAGTTTGCCCATCTGCAAAACCGAGCAGTTAGGAGGCCGATAGTCTTCAAAGGCCTGTACACCTCCCACTGCCTAAGCTTTGCCATCATAGATCATGAAAGGTGGAGACCCCCATGGTGGTTCTGGCGCTTTCCAGAACAGATTCTGACTCCAGAGCCGGTGAGTTCTGAGAAGCCAGAGATCCTCGCGGTCACTTGAAACACTTAACGATACAAGTTACTGGCCGGAAAGAACGCCAGAGGACACACACGCTAGACCCAACCTCACCCAGGGAGCCCAGGCTGCTGAGGGTGAGTCTCAGGATTAGCTGTGGGGTTAGGAAGCCTCACCCCCTCAAGACTGTAGCCACTCTGAACCCTCAGCAGTGCAGAGATGCCACTTTCAAGTAGTCCCATGTGCCAAGAATCTAAACTAAGCCACTTCTCAGAGGGAGTCTGGAAGGTGTGGGAGCCGGAAGGGATGCGGGAGGCCAGCTTCCTCATTACAGAGGGAAGCGGGGCCCAGGGCAGGATGGTGCCTCGCGAAGGGTCACACAGCTATCACACACCAGCTTTTCCTCTTGCCGGAAGGGCGGTTCTGAAAATAAGAAGCATGTGTGCCCTTCCCAGCACAGCCAGTAAACACATGCTAGGGGCCCCAGTGAGGAGAAGTAAGGACTACCCAGGACTCTGGGGGCAGTTTCCACAGATGTCTCTGAGTTTCCTGATAACAGACAGCCCACCCCCACCAAGCCCCGCCCAGGAATCAGACTGTGTCAAGGCCTTTGAAAGGAAGGAAGGAGGAAGGGCAGAGTCATCCAAAAGAGGTTATAGGCAGCTCTCCAGGCAACAGAGAGAAGGAACCCCAAGCCAGCCTCAGCCCCACCTTCTCCCAAGGCTCTGCCGTTGCTGGCACAGCTCAGTGATTAACAGTAGGCAGAAAACCAAAACACTAAGGCCAGCAGTTGACATTTCTGTAAAAGGCCAGATAGTAAATATTTTCAGCTTTGTGCTGGATGATCTCTGTTTCAACTACTCAACTCTGCTTTTATAGCAGGAAAGCAGCCATAGATAATACGTGAACGAATGGGCAGGGCTGTGTTCCAATAAAGTTGTATGTGCAAAAACAGGCAGGGAGCCAGGCCTGCAAGCCGCAGTCTGCCAAGTCCTGCACTAGACTATCACCCTAGAACCATCTGGACGTCAAGACGAAAGGCAGGATTTCCTTTTGCTCGGCCACACGAACCCTAGAGCATCCCTATAATTTGTGTCTCCAACCTGGCATTGTTTTTGTATTACCTGTGCAGGTCATAGTAACCTGAAAACTGTGAAAAATCACAACTGATACAGTCCCACAATGGAATATTATACAACAGTGAGAATCAATGGTCTGCGACTACCTACAATGGCGTGAATGAATCTCACACACAATATTTAACAAAAAATGCCAAACTCAGAAGATACTACACTGTTAAGGGGGTGTTATGGATTGAATGTCTGTGTCCCCCAAATTCCAATGTTGCTGCCCTAATTCCCAATGTGATGGTGCTTGGAGGTGGGCCTTCGGGAGGTAATTAGGGTTAGATGAGGTCATGAGGATGGGGCCTCCGTGATTAGTATCCTTATAAGAGGAAGAGAGACCAGAACTCTCTCTGCCCTGTAGACACAGCAAGAAGGCAGATATCTGGAAGCCAGTGAGAGAGCGTCCCCAGAACCCAACCAGGCTGTCACCCCGAACCCAGACTCCCAGCCTCCAGAAATGTGAGAGATTAAACTTCCGTCATTTAAGTCAGCAAGTCTATGGTATTTTCTTAGGGCAGGCTGACCTGACCAAGAGAGGATTGCTTAAGTGGAAAAACTGCATCTAGCATCTAATCAAAAGCTACTAGAAAGGAGGGCCTGGCTGGTCCAGTCAGTACACCTTGCTACTCTTGATCTCAGGGTTGTGAGTTCAAGCCCCATGGCAGGTGTGAAGCCTACCTTAAGAAAAAAAGAAAAGGTACCAGACAGGGAAGAAAGGAAAATAAATGTGCTCTCTAACAAGGACAAATATTCAGTAACTAGAAAAAGCCACAAACATGACCGAGAAGATGGAATTAGCTAAGATTTTAAAACAGATATTGTAGGGGCACCTGGGTGGCTCAGTTAAGCATCCAACTTGTGATTTCAGCTCAGGTCATGATCTCATGGTTCCTGGGTTCAAGCCCCATGTGCAGATCCGGGCTGGTGGTGCAGAGCCTGCTTTTCTTCCTCTCTTGCTCTCTCTCAAATTAAATAAAAACTTTTTAAAAATATTTAATAATTTTTTTTTAAATAACACAGATATTGTATATACTCTCAGGAACTTAAAGGGAAACATAAACATAATTAGGAAAAGAAACAGAAAACAGAAGATCCAAATGGAACTATTAGAAATAGAAAGTACAAAACTGGGCATGAAGAATTCACTGGATGGGTTTAACAGCAATTAGACGCTATGGAAAAAAAGATGAGTCAAGTTGAAGACAATGCAATAGAACTTAGTCGAACTCACGGGCTGGGGCTGGGGGGAGAACTGAACAGAGTCTCAGCGACCCGTGAGACTCTAAGGGGCCTGAGAAGAAAAAGGGGAGAAGTGTATATTTGAAGAAATCATGGTCTAAGTAGTCCTAAATCTGATGACAGCTATAAACCCACAAATCGCAAAAGCCCAATGAACTTCAAACAGAATAAATAAAGAAAAGCACACCCAGCCCCTATCATAATAAAGCTGAAATCCAGGAATACAGAGAAACTGTTGGAAGTGAGCCAGGTGGGAAAAGACAGGACACATCACATACAGATTATGCATATACAAGGTATTTTAACCAAATGAAATGAAAACCTATCAAAATACGTGGGATGCAGAAAACAGACAGCATCAAATACCTATACTAGGAAAGAAGATCTAAAATCAGTGATCTAACCTTCTACCTTAAGCAGCTAGGGAAAAAAAACAAAACCCCAAAGTAATCTTAAAGTAGGTAGAAGTGAGGAAATAATAAAGACAGCAGCAGAAATCAATGAAATAGACTGGAGACAGATGGCGGGCATGGTTGAAGAGCGATGTGAATATCCTTAATACTGCTGTGCATGGAAAAGTGATTCCAATTATACATTTTTATGTGTGTTTTACTACAATTTTCAAAGGTAAAATTTAAAATAATTTCTAAAGGGGAGCCTGGGTGGCTCAGTCGGTTAAGCTTCCGACCACGGTTCGTGGGTTGGAGTCCCGTGTTGGGCTCTGTGCTGACAGCTCAGAGCCTGGAGCCTGTCTTCAGATTCTATGTCTCCTTCTCTCTCTGCCCCTCCCCCACTTGCAGTCTGTCTCTCAAAAATAAATAAACATTTAAAAAAATTTTTAATAAAATTGTTTTAAAAATCTTTAAAGATATCGATGAAACTAAAAAGAGAACGGAGAAACGTGACCTAAAAAAACCACAAGAAGTCAGGTGAGAGTCTGTCCTAAGAGTGGCAGAAAGCAGACAGACAGCGGCCTGAGGAAGGGGCACAAGGGAATGGCAGCAAGAGAGCACAGGAAAGTTTCTCAAGTGCTGGCAAGGTTTTCTGTCTTCACTGGGGGGATGGCGGTTATATGGAGTACACAGCGTCAACTCACGGAACTGTACTCAAAGCGAGCATTTACAGCTCAATAGAGGTGATATTTGAAAAAGTGTTTCTGGGGGAAAAAAAGAAAAAAGAAAAAGGCACAACCAAGATAGGAAGAGAGCACTCCACACACAAGACAGACAGAGCAGTTACACACACCACCAGCTACTCAGATTGGACACCACCCGGTGAGCACGCAGGGATCAGGGGCCATACGCGCTGGGCAACGATCGCAGGGCCCCGTGAACAGCCCTTCCTCAGAAATCCCTGCTGTGGCCCCAGCCTCCCATGTGCTCGGATGAGATCAGGAGCTGAGCCCTACAGGGAGGGAGCACCAGGCTGTTCTGGTGGAATCTCGGATTAAACAATCTTGCCCTCTGACTTGGCAAGTGCCAATGTAGAAAAATACACACTCACATACCCCATGTGCCAAGAGATAACGCAGTCTATTTCCTATGAATTGGGGCAGCCCTTTCTAGAGAAGCAATTTTGCCAGTGTAAATATGTCAGTCAGGTTAAAACAGCGTACACACCTTCTGACCCATTTAATCTCACTCCTGGGAATCTACCCCAGCAAATAATTTCCCTGTCCTGCCCAAAGGGAGGAATCTGTATTATACCCAACTAATCACTGCATCCTTATCTAGGATAGTAAAAAAAAAAAAAAAAAAAAAAAAAAATTGGAAACAACCGAAATGTCCAATATGGGAATTTCCAAAAATACAATCGGGAAGACTCGGCGGCGGCCCAGAATGATCTCGGCTAGGTGATGCTGATGTGAAAATGCAGACCTCATGACCTCAAAGACGCTCTCACAAAGATGGGAGACCGCACGCGACTGCAGGCAGGACGGGCCTGAGGAGGGAACTCGGTAAAGCGGGGGTGCCTTGGGTAAGCTTCTAGAATTTCCATGCAATTACAAGTTTGTTAAATAAAATGTGAAGAGAAAAAGGGCACCGCTTCTCAGCAGTGAAAGCGAAAATACACTGCGTGTATTATTAAAACACTAGACTTTCCCTTTTTTAAAAGTTTATTTATTTTTGAAAGAGAGAGAAAGTACAAGTGGAGGAGGGGCAGAGAGAGAGAGAATATCTCAAGCAGGTTCCACACTGTCAGCACAGAGCCCGACGCAGGATTTGAACCCACAAACTGAGATCATGACCTGAGCCAAAGTCAGACATTTATGTGAATGAGCCACCCAGGCGCCCCTGGATTTCCCTTTCTGATTGTACCTAATTACCCGGAGATAGAAGCGGAGAAACCACACTGAGACCGGGGGTCAGGCCTTGGGGTCTGGTGTTACACGGACAGAGTTCTGCTCAAATAAGAGCAATTCTCCATCAGCCAGAGAGATCCAGGGACATTAGCTCACGCAGGATGTGGGGAGCCTGCTATCAAAGGAGGAGCACAGTCAAGTCCAGACACAGAGAAGACAACCCTCCACCCACAAAGAGGCTGGGGGCAGGGGGAGGGAGAAGACGGGTTTGGTCCTTCCACAGCAAACTCGTGTTGCCTCTCTCGGGCAGGGTGACCGCATGTCCTGATGTGCCTAACAGTCCTGGGATACATCCGTTCTTCTGGTAGAACTGTTACTAAGCTCTCTTTCACTCTTAGAAGTTTCCCGACTCGAGCCATAAATTACATGTTCAGCCTCCTCCCAGGAAGCCTTTGTCACTTTGAAGGCAGGTTCCTGAAGCCACGCTGGTAACAGAGTACAGGTGCCCATGACTCTCCTCCTCTCACTGCCCATTGGGCTCGGAAGTCAATTCTAGTCCTTCCAAGCAGGGAGGCTGCAGCCCAGACCTGCCCGGGTCTCTAAGGCGGCCAGTGGCAGGGGGCTCTCCGGTCGTGTAACACAGGCTTATTGTCTGTGCCACAAGGGGCCTTGGTTCTCCACTTTTAATCATCTCTGAAATAGATCCAGGCAAGGGCTTTATCTAAACCTCTACAGACTGAACTCGATGCTGCAGTGGGAAGCAATCCAGGGGCCATAGACATCATCTGTATCTCTCCAGAGGATTCACTCGGCAAAACCAAGAGGGCTCAAATTCTTTTTGGAATCAAGTGGGGTGAGAACAAAGAAAAGGGCTCTACCCAGTGCCGCCTCCAGGGTATACCTGTCCCAGCTGCCCCTCCCTTGCAGGGCAGAAGAGACGAACTGTGGGAAAGTATACACCATATGAAAGGTAAATGCCATAAAGATTTGTGAGAGCATGGCTCAGTGGCACTCAGTACACAGCACTGTGCACTGTGCACTGCCTCCGTCTTGCAAAACTCACACTCCGTACCTACTGACACAAATGCCCCACTCTCCCCTCCCCGGCCCCTGGCCACCAGCATTCTTCTTTCTGTCCCCATGCCTCTGACTACAAGGTCCTGCACATAAGTGGAATCCTACAGTATTTGTCCTTTTGTGATGGGCTTATTTCATTTGGCATTATGTCCTCAAACTCACCCATGTGGTAGCATGCATCAGAATTTCCTTCCTTTTTAAGGCTGAAAAATATTCCATTGCACATTAGGAGCACACTTTGTTGATGTATTCATCTGTCAGGAGACACTCAGATCACTTCTATCTTTCAGCTGTTGTGAAGAATGCAGCTATGAACACAGGTGTGCAAACATCTCTCTGAGACCCTGCTTTCAATTCTTTGGGGTCTATTCCAATGGTCGAATTGTTGGGTTGTACGGTACATCTATTGTTCACACTCTGAGGAGCCTCCATACTGTTTTCCAGAACGGCTGCACCATTTTATGTTCCCACCGATGACGCAGGAGACTTCCAATTTCTCCACATCCTCTCCGACATCTGGTTTTGGTGTGTGAGCGTGTGTGTTTTAATAACAGCTATCCTAATGGGTGTAAATTGGTATCTCCTTGCGGTTTTGATTTGCATTTTCTTAAGTCAAAATGATATTCTGCACTTGAAACAGGCCTCACTCATACAACCAAAGAATGACTACAATTAAAAAAAAAAAAAAAGGTAGAGGGGCACCTGACTGGCTGGCTCAGTCAGTAGAGGATGTGACTCTTGATCTTGGGGTCATGAGTTAGACCCCCATATTGGGTATACATACATACATACACACATACATTTTTTAAAGATTTTTTTAAACATTTATTTCTTTTGAGAGAGAGAAACAGAGCGTGAGCAGGGGAGGTGCAGAGGAGAGGGAGACACAGACTCTGAAGCAGGCTGCAGGCTCTGAGCCCTCAGCACAGAGCCTTGCGGGCCTCGAACCCATGAGCAAGATCATGACCTGAGCCAAAGTTGGACACTCAACCAACTGAGCCACCCAGACACCCTACATACAATTTTTTTTTAAGGAGAAGGTGCTAGTGCCCTCACAATGCTGTGCTGTCTGGCGGCACTGTTTCCCGGACCGCCCTGTGAGGAGAAGCGCACGAGGCCCGGCCCCACACTCGCTTTGTACACGCACATCAGCTCCATACGAATTTCTCACCCCAAGTGAATGTGAACAGTCCCTTGGAAAAAATCTCAGTCCCAAACTGCTGGGAGGGAGCTTAAAAAAAACAAACAAACCAAAACAAACCAAAAAAAAAAAAAAACCCTAGTGAAGGCGACAGGTGTGTGTTAGCACACAGATAATTCTGAATGGGGCCAAGTGCCCAGTAAGACCTTGTGTTGGTTCCAGCACCTAGAACTAACTGGTCAAAGAAATGACAGGTCGCTTCTGCATGTCTGAACCCGCCTGTGGGGCCCAGGTCTGCCAGCAAAGCCGTAGT
Organism: Suricata suricatta; assembly: GCF_006229205.1. Lineage (NCBI taxonomy): Eukaryota > Metazoa > Chordata > Mammalia > Carnivora > Herpestidae > Suricata > Suricata suricatta. The sequence continues at coordinate 140,692,938 of NC_043701.1, read as the reverse complement.
CCTGTCTCACTGTTCGCTGTGAATTCATCAAAACAAAATAAATACAAAAACTCTCTGGGCAAAACAACCTGTGCTTTGCTTCAAAACAATCGAGGGTGACAGGAGGGAGATATAAACTACAGAAGACTGGCTAATGAGTTGGTTAACTGTTGAAGCCAGGTGATGGGAACATGGAGGGTTTGTTAGGCTGTTCGATTTTGGTATTTTCTCTATTTAAAAGAATACTTCTTGGAGGAGGCAAAGTTTGGCATAGGATTTATACACTTTCAGCAACCTTAGGAGGCAGGCCACAGGGCTGTGCCATCGATACTTCACAATGACAACGCAAAGACTACTCAGCATCACTCAGTGCGGCTGAAAGTCCAGACTGGTACCTGGGTGCCCCCCACTGCACCCACCGTGCCCTTCCCTGAGGGCTCTGCACCCCACTTCTCAGGCTTCACCCCCACACTCACACTCCTGTGCAGAAGAAGACAGTAAATCACACTACCAGGGACCTAGCAGGGAGGCGTTGGGCCACCCTCCCTTTCCCAGCCAAGCTCTCTCGTGCCTCGTCTTCCTGGCGGTTCCTTTCTGTCCCCTCCTGTTCAGCGCCAGTGCCCGCTCACTGAGAAACAGACTGTCATCAATCGGCAAAGCGCCCGTAACGCTGTAGTGCCCTCCGACCAAGCCGACTTGCTACAACTGTGGATTCACGAACCCTATTCAAATCTGGGGCTGCCGAGGTGTTACTGGGAAAGGTGGCAAAGCTTCCTAAGAGCAAAGATTCTGTTCTGGGAAGAGTGTGAGCAAACAGGGCATTAGTAGGCCCTCGGCAGAGAAGTGACAAGTTTCACTCTAGCGGAAAAATTCAGGATGACCTTCAGAGGTCAAGGTGCCAGAAGTAGCAAGCACAGCCTGGGGGTGGGAGAGAACAACACTGACAGCAGGGCGTACTAGTGTCCCAAGCGTCAGACTGCCTGCCTGCCACATGGGCCTCCACCATTCACCTGCCCCGTGGGTGGGGCCACCAGGTGGGGCGGGGCCGGGAGCACTGCCAGTCCAGGAAGCCACGATCCTCCCATTAGGAGAAGCCCAATGAACCACATCAAACGTCCTGTATTGCCTTCTTTCAAGGAAAGTGATGAAGTTGCTGGCGACAGGCTGTCGGAGCACAGAAAAAGATGTGGGGTAAACAGCCAAGCCACTAAATCCCACCCTGTTTCTTCAGGACCAAAAAAAAAAAACAAAAAACAAACAAACAAACAAAAAAAAAACCCCAAACTTTGATATAAGCCATCAGGAGATGAGGCTATAATATCAAGGGTGAAAGCTGGGAAGTCTTACGTAAGTCTACTTTGTTCTCAAGAGTTCGAGTCCAAACAGAGCATGCCAAAATCCATAGGAGAGGCAAAACATGGCATCACGGCCACTTGTTCTGTCCCTCCCTCTCCACCTGCCCCCACACAGATACTGATAAGCAATGCTTGCTTAAGGTGCATGATCACATCCCTCACCCACCTGCACAGACTCGGTGTCTGCCTCTCCCTGCACCAAGCCCGCTGGCGACACACACGTGCTAGGATACCTCTCTTAATGCCTTGACCATCTCCAGCCAGTGCTCGGTTTTTCTGCTCTTCTTTTAAGGCAGAGCCCTTCAAAGGTCTGTCACGAGTCACGGTCTCCACTGCCTCACATCCCACTGGCTCCCTGGCCAACTCCAGGCGGGTTTCTATCCCCCAGAGCACACGGCAGGTCTGGTCTGGGTCACCAGCAACCTCCACTTTGTCAAAGCCAATGCCAATTTTCTGTCCTCATCCTATGTTACCCCCTGTGGCACAGCTGACTGGTCCTCACTACCTGAGAGGCTTCTAGAATACAGTCTCCTGTTCTTCCCTCAGCCCCCCCCACTCACAGCCGACTCTGGAGCCGACTCTCCTCTGCAAGGTCCCCTCTAGCATCCCAGGACTTGATCTTCATACCCCTCCCTCTTCCCAGTCAGCACACTCTCCCTCAATGACCCCATCTAGCCTCTATCTGATGGCAGTGAAGTCTTTCATCTCTAGGATGGCCACACACCTAGGAAATGAACATCTCCATGTGGCGAAGAGACCATGCTCACACTTCTGTCCCAAAATTCTATCTTAGAACACGGGACTACCATCCATCCCCTCACTCTGCAGAATCATTCCAAAATCAGACCCAGCTTAGAACCTAAGAGTTACTAAAAGTAGAAAAGAATCCCAACTATCTACTGAGAATTATAAGGTCCTACACGCCCTGGTTCCTTCATGTCTCTGTCCCCACTCATGTCCCCTTCTCCCCTGTACTCACTGAGCCGCAAACACGAGCCCCAAGTCCCTTGCCCCTGCCAAGCGCATTCCTGCCTCAGGGCCTTTACAGATGCTGCTCTTCCTGCCTGTAGCTTTCTTCACAGACCCCCACCAGCTGCTTCTTCACTGTACTCTGGTCTCAGCCCTTAAGTCACCTCCTCAGAATGCCCTTCCCTGACCACCCTAGCTAAGGAGCTTCCCCCACTCTGTTGCTCAATAGGCTACTGCCATTACGGGTTACACGCAAGCGTGACAAGAAACGGGGCTTTATTGCCTTTGTCCACTCTTGCTTCCCAGAGCCTAGAAGAAGGCCTGGCCCATAGTCAAAAGTGCACTACATGCCCTGCTGCCCATGTCTCATGGGGAACATCCCCAGGCAAGAAGTGGGAAGACAGACGTGCATGTGAGCCAGAGCTTCAAACGTTCCTAAACCTCCGAGGCTCGGGTAGGGGCCCATTAACCTGGTTTTCAATCACCTTGGTCTTGCCGGTCACTGTACTTAACAGTCCATGTTATAATGGACTTGTCGCTGCTTCTGCCAGGGGGCCGGGCTCATGAGCCCTGCCCGCCTTCTCCTGCGCAGCCTCACCAGGGGCCTGGCAAGGCAACAGTTGGCGAAGAATCATGATCTACTGAACCAAAGACGGAGCGGCCGCTCTCGGTGACTCACCCAGAAGACGATGTTGTAGCTGAAGAGGAGGTACTTGTACCAGCAGCTGACCTCGGCGTTAGAGTATCTGTAATAGTGCATCTTCCGAGAGGCAGGCTCTGTGGACAGACGGGGGAGCGATGAGATGACAGGGTCACGTGCGGCGACACCTCCCCCAAACCTGCTCCCGAAGAAAGAGCAGAGGGGAAGTTCACACACAGCCTCCAGAAACCTCCCCAGACCATCTCCCCTGTTCGTGCACAAGCCCAGGCCTCAGTTTACGCTCCTGCCAGTGACAGACTGGGCACAAACCACGCTCCTTCAACTCTCCAAAAACAGCCAAAAGAAGAAGAGATTTCGGAAAGAATGGAGAATGCAGACGTTTAAAGCGTCCCCTGAATTCCAGGACTTCCCAAACATCTGTCCCCTCATCTGTCCCTTGGGTGTTGATGGCTCTACTTCTCGGCAGAGGAAACAGGAGTGAGGAAGGAAGGTTGTGGGACTTTGCCCGAGGATGAGACAAAAAAAACCCGAAAGGGCCCAGGATCTGAACCCAGGAGAGCGGGGTCCACAGTTCACGTCCTCTCCACCCACCACTACCCAGGGCAGAGGGGCCAGGAGCAGAGAGAGTCACCAGAGAAATGGGGGCGGGGGGGAAGGAGGCACTGAGAGGCACACCTGGAAAGAAGAGATGAAAGGCACACATGATCTAACCGAGGTCAGTAAAGAAAAGTCAGAATTAAGACTCCATATCCGTTCATCTAACATTTTCTGAGATGACCTTCCAAGCTCTGTCTGTCCTGATAGAGGTGAGGAAGGCGGAGAGACCCGGGAGCCTACAGCAGCCAGCATTCACCCCATGCCCCTCTCTCCTCCCTCTCCTGCTTAGCCTGCCCTCCAACTCTCCCACCACCACTGTTTTGGCCTCCGGAGGCATGAGTAAAAGCTCAGACTCCAGAATGCTCTGTGAAATGCACAGAGGGTGAAGTGGGGAGCACTCTTTTTCATCTGTGTTCATCCCCCAAAGCCACTCAGAGAAGCCTACAAAAAGGAGGGTACCCTCAAAAAGGGAAATCTGAGGACCTGGCCCGCCTTTCCAACTTTCCTTCTTGAACCCAAAAGCCATTCAAGTGGGCCCCTAACTCCCCCACCACCCCCTGCTGCCAAAGCAGAGACTGAGTGCTGAGTGGTGGGGAAGGTGGTGGGGGGCGGGGGGGACAGGCGGGCACCTCGGGCTGATCCTCAGGCAGCAGGATCTGGGGTTCACGGGAATGCGCACCCCCAGGCCCCCGTTCACCTCCCACTTCCTGGGGTAAGAAGAGGGGCAAATCATAACAGGGCCCAAGGCAAAAACAAACAAGGCCACTCTAGCAGTGAGGACACAACCCACTCACAACTGCCGAAAAGATTCCGGCTACTGCCAACTCCCTTCCTGAGTGGCAGCCTCAGTGGCCTGGCCACGGAGTTCGTAATGTTCTGGGAAAGTGGTGCCAAGCAGGGACATGAAAACCACAGCCCTCTGGAAATGGGTGCTGTGCCGGCTCAACCCTTCTGCCCACAGGGAAGAATCAACAGGCGCTGAAGCCTGGACACCACCATTGGCTCGCCCTCCTCCCTCTGGGAGCGATGGGCCAGTCTGGCCTGTGGGACCTCAAAACCCAGCCAGGATGCGGCAGTGACCCTGCAGCTCCACCCCCCCCCATCCCCACAGTCAGAAGAGCTCTATCACAAAACTCCCCTCAGAGGATGAGGATGAAGGTGATCCCAGGTGTCGAAGGACACCGCTGGGTCCAGGGCGCACAGTCCGGGCCATGCAGGGCAGCTCCAAGGAGACTACCAGGGGCTCTCAAGCTGAGAACCCTTCCTTCAGCAACACGACCCAGCCCTCGGCAAGTTCCTGCCCTCTCAAGGCCTCAGCATCCTCAGCTCAAACTGACACGTATGCTAAACACAGATCTCAGGCTCTCTGCCCTGCGGGTTCTGAGAAGTGGGTCCGGGCTGGGGCCCAGGATCTGCATGTTTGACAACGTCTAACTTGCCTGATGTACTAAGCATCAGTCTGGGCACCAAGGACCGCAGTCCCTCTGGGGACCCTACAAAGGCAGAAGGATCCTGCTAGCTGTGGGGACACAGGACACAGACTAGGGCTATGGTAGTGACGGCTCTTGGTAGGCAACGAACTAAAAGGGAACCAACACTCACCTATTTGTGTTTCACAGGTTACAAAACCCCCAAAACACTAGGTTTTTATCCAACTACAGATGACTGGCTTCATGCCTATAGGGGAAAAAAACTAAAACACTTTTTTTAACCTAAAACTCAGGTAAGTTTCTCATAGATAAACAGGCAACTTGGCTGGAAATGCCCCAGAAGGCAGCAAAATGTTCAAAGTGGTAGAAACCCTGTTTCTTTTTATGGACAAGACAAGCCTGCTCCTTAGAATTGTCCAACACGGCCCCCTCTTTGTGGTATCTAGAGACACCTGGAAAGTGGATGGCCCTACGCTCCGTGGGACTGAAGCCCAGAGCCTGGGGAGGACTACTCAGGCATGGCACCCAAAGTCCTAGAGGGTTCTCCTTGGACAGCATTTAACCTAACCATGGTCAGGCTCTCGCTCGAAAGCTTGAAGCAGTAAACAAAGCCAGTCCCCCTTCTACCTCCACAAAGAAACCAGCCAATTAGCACATGTCTGCATGTTTTCCACAGTATTGGCAGCCTCACCCTGGCCCTCTGCTTGGGGCCTTTGGGAAAGGATTACCCAGAGCTGAAACAGGGCCAGTTAAGCCTGAAGGACACAGAAAGGCCACAGGAATTTCATGGGCATGCAGGCCCTGGAGGGGAGAGTTGTCTGCAGGGCACCTGGCCTCCCTCACCACAGGTTCTACCCTCTTTCACATGGCCCCAAAGGCCTCACCTTCCAAAGACACACAACCAAAAAAAAAAAAAAGCTCTGCTTTCACAGATGTCGGGGTCCAATCCCACACCCAGAGAGTCTCCACAACCATGACATACATCAACTCCAAGCCTGTACCCTCCTAGAGGCTCAGAGACTTAGAACTGCACTAGCCAGGTCCACACCAGGAAAGGACCAGGAACCCCCTAATCACCCATGACAGCGTGCAGCACACTCAGACATGTCCCCTGAATGCCTGCCCTGCATGATCCAGAGCACACATACCAGGCATTGCACTACGCTTGCTGGCCCAAGATAACCCTGTGAGGTCTAGGGGTGGGGATGTCCCAATGACACCATTTCCCCATCCAACTCACAAAAGAGGAAACTGCTGAGAGGAAACATTTCAGTCTTTTGTCATCCACTTGTTTATTCCTCCCCATGGGAAGAAAAGGCGCTCAAGTAGCCACGAGGCGAGGAGAGTGACCCCACTTCCCCGCCCCCAGTGCGTGTAAGGAGCAGGGAGGAAAGGCTCTCACACTGCCGTCTGCTCTGCTGTGGAAGCAGGTCCTGAAGGTTGCAGTCACCAAAGATCCCAGAATGTAAACTGAAGCAGGTGAAGCAGGAAAGATCTGGGTGGACCCCAGTCTAAGCCACGCCCTCCAACGCAAGGCCCTGGGGCCCTCACTTTGGAGAAGGAAGTGGGTCTAATTCAGCAGCTTCACAGCCTCAAAGCCTTAGCCACCTGAGTGTTACCCATGCCGACGAAGCGCCCCCAGAAGGTGACAAAGGCACTGGTGCCGAAACTAAGGCCCAGAGCTGACCCAACACGCAGCCACAATGACCCCAAAGTGACCATGGTCCCTGACAGCTCAGCTTATTTGCTAAACCAAGTTACATCAGAGGAAGGCAGAACTTAGCTCTCTACCAACTCAGGAACGCAATTAAAACCAACACCTTTTAGAGACACCTGCTGGCTCAGTCCATAGCGCATGCAACTCCTGATCTTGGGATTGTAGGTTTGAGCCCCATGTCCCATGTTGGCTGTAGACATTACTGAAAAATAAAATCTTAAAAAAAAAAAACAAAACCAAGACCATTTACCTTAAAACACACACACACACACACACACACACACACACACACACACACACAAAGATTTTTAACAAAATAACAAAATATCCTAAAAGATGGATAAACTTTTCAGAAATACTAATTATCACTGAAACAGAAATGAATCTCCAAGAGACAGTCTGTGTTTTCTACACAGAAAACAATCATCAGAAAAATTTAATTCCAAGTCCTCAAACTGCTTCAACTCCAGAACAGAGTAAAACAGAATAGAGCATTTACATGGCAAATAGGAGGCATGTTGTCAGTCAAAATAGCAACTTCTCAAAACAGTGGGGGAAAGGTTGGTGTTAAGATAGCCTAGCAGTCTGAGAGCTAAATAAATCTAAATATTAAAGGTTGTGGGGCGCCTGGGTGGCTCAGTCAGTCAAGCATCTGACTTCAGCTCAGGTCATGATCTCACGGTTTGTGGGTTCGAGCCCTGCCTTGGGCTCTGTGCTGACAACTCAGAGCCTGGAGCCTGCTTCAGATTCTGTGTCTCCCTCTCTCTGCTCCTCCCCTGATCTCACTCTGTCTCTCTCTGTCTCAAAAATAAATAAACATTAAAACACATTTTTTAAAATGAAACACAAATGCTCTTTTTGGCACCTGCAGCAATTATGACAAAGGATAAAAATCTACAATATATAAAAATCCATGCTTAAAAGACTCCAGTTTTAGACACAAGGACAAAAGAGACAGACCTTAAATGAAAGAGAAGGACAATACAATTAACAGATGAGAAAATGGTCAACATCACTGGAAATGAATCCTAAGGACAATCCAGAGATGCTACCTCCTGTTACACTTTTTAATTTGACAAAATAACCACATAGCTACTGCTGGCAAGCCCGTGGTGAGGATGGCAAGTTCGTAACTTGCTGGCAGCAGAGTAAATGGTTACCACCCTTTGGTAGCAATATTGTTAGAGACACTCAAAACCAAGAAAAAAAAAAAAAAGAAAGAAAAAAGTCATACCCTTAATCCAATAAAGTCATGACGAAGAATTTGCCTCCAGAAAATAAACGAAAGAAAAAGAATATGCATTAAGTATGAAATCTGAACATCATGGCTTGCAATTACGGAACAATTTGTAAACATGTGGTTGGAGGCCAAAATGGAATATAAAAGAATGGAAACGGTTGCATGGGGTGGTGGACTTCTAAGTGATTTTCTAGAAACGTTTCACTGCTGCACTTAGCCATTACCACTTCTGCATTATAAATGTAAATTGGCCATTGCCGGGTGGAAGGGTGTGCCAGCCTCCAGGGACGCTGGAGGCCCCCACGGGAGGACCTCTCCAGTCCTTGGAGACAGGGCTTGTGTCTACTTTGGGATTATGTCAGCCTGTAAGACTCCTTCCTTCTCCCTCTCCCCGTTTGTTTTTAATTTGAAAAAGTAGCACGTGCTCCACTGTAAAATATCTGAGCAATTCAGAAGCATGAGGAGTGAACGGGTACTGAGAAACCATCAGACAATGGTTTTCACGTGTCCACTATGACCCACAGTATGAAACACATGAACAAAATCAAGCCAGTGCGCGCCTACTCACGTGCACAGCTGAGCTTCATGAAAATATACCTCCCCTTTTGTGCCCCATGAATTCTAGATTTGTGGTTTCAGGTTTTTGTTTTTGTTTTTTCCAAAATCAGGCCTGCACATAACCTAAGAAGCAACTACCTTACGTAAACGTTATGTTGAAAAAAAGCAGATCTTAGGCTCTTCCCCCTTCCAGGGGATCCTTTCAACTTTGCAGCTGATCTTGATCGCTACACCCCAAAGAGCTCTTAGAAATTTCTGCATATAACATGCTTGTGTTACTGGTCCTTGGCTTTTCAGTTTTAGGTACTATCTACCTACCTCCTACCCTGGAAGGTGAGGATGTAACTTTTTTTTTAATGTTTCTTTTTGTGTGAAGGAACAAGCACGTATGCACTGCGTGCGTGCGAACACACGTGGGCGAAGGGCACAGAGAGGGAAACTAGGCAGGCTCCACACTGTCAGCAGAGAGCCTATACCGACTCGAACTCACGAATCATGAGATCATGGCCTGAGCTGCTTAACCGACTGATGCTTAACCGACAGAGCCACCCATGCGCCCCACTCCAGTTACTCCCATAGAAACTTTCTGTATCCTACCCCAACTCCCTCAATCTTCTCCTTTCCTGCATCTCAACTCCAGTTACAGTTTTTAAACTCTAGCAACAGCTAGAGTGACTTTCAGAGTTTACATTATCATGACCACTTCTGCCATCAGGGCGAGCTGTCTAAATCATAATTACTTTTCCTGCACAACTTTTTGTTCTCTGGAGTTAAATATTCTCTTATTTTTGTTTCCTATAAATTTATCCATATTCAACCCCAAATTCAATGCCGGTTGTCCAAGTCTCCTCTCCCTAAGTTTCTTTACAGCAGACGTTCTATTTGTATGTCTTCTTCCAGAAGAAAACTCTCCTGGAGCTTATGGGGCTGCTTCGATCTGGAATTCCCTTTACCTCAATTTGGACACAGCCCATGAGAGATCCAGTCTTTGCTCCCCTTGGTGGAGAAACCTTTCAGTGCAAGAGGCAAGTTTTCAGACCCTACAGGTTTCACAACATGTTTGTTTGTGGACAGAACTGGGAATCAGTTTCACAGAGAATGACAAAGGCGTCGCCCTACATCTTCTACATTCTAGGTTCTGCGAAGCCGTGAAGCCGCTCAGATTCCCCATCTGTGTGTGGACGTGTTTCTTTCTCTGGGTAAAGTTGTAGGATCATCCCTGTCTTCCCAGCATACTGAAATTTCAGGGTACTGATCTGGGTCCATCTTCACCCACTTGGATCAACATCTGCTGAGTCCTTCCAATATGGAAAGCAATATCCACCTAAGAATTTTTTTTCTTGATGATTTCCCAGTCGTTCTTTCCCTCTGTTCTCTCTCTCTCTCTCTCTCTCTGTAACTCCTATTAGTGGATATGGGAACCCCGCCTGATCCTTCGCTCTATTATTCATCTCTTCATCTTTTTCATTTTCTGGAAGACTCCTTCAACTTTATCCTCTAATTGTTCTTTCTGTCCTGCCTTTATTTTTTAAACTTACAATAATTTTGTTTTCAATGTATTTTTTGTAGTATCCTGTTCCTACTTCATGGATCCAAAATTTCTCTGCTCTCTGAGAAAAATGTCTGATTTTTTTCAAAGTGTTCTTCCCTCGAAATAGCATGTTTCTTCCAAGTCGCTTTTTCTTTTCTATTTGTTTTGTTTCCCTTCACGTTAGGCACTTTCTTCAGATGTTAGTAATCCTTGGTAGCCCACATAATTAAGTAATCCTCAAAAGGAAGAGTAAATGCCTAAAAACTAAGTGGAAGTGCTGAGTCCTGGAGCAGGTGAGTTTTTGTGATGGTGAAGGTGATCGGGCCGGGCCACTTGCTGGGAAATCCTTGTTGTTGACCTTGTTAATTCTTTCCTCAGGCCAGTCAGGATCCCCTGTGAGGTCTCTTGTAAGCTCCTACCTGGAAGTCTGGGGGCTGGCTTTCATCAGTGTTTAAGAAGCCAAATGAAAGTAGAAGGCTGGGGAATGAATATGGTCTCCATATGCACCTGCAGGAATACCTTGAGTCTCACAGGCCCCTGGTTTTTCCTTCTGCAGAATTAATCTCCAGTGTCCAGCTAGAAGGAAGAGGGCATCACCGAGCATCATGGAGGATGGAAAGCAATCCAGGTACCTAACCCAACCACGTCAGCTGCTTTCAAATAATTCTTACATTTAGCCAATCGGATGCTCATCTGCACTACCCCCAAAAACAACACTGTGGTGACACCAACTTCTCTAACTACTTTTTAATTTTTTTTAATGTTTATTTATTTTTGAGAGAGAGAGAGTACATACATGCCAGTGTGAACTGGGGAGGGGTAGAGAGAGAGGGAGAGAGAGAGAATCCCAAGCAGGCCCAACACTATCAGCAAAAAAGCGCAGCTCAGGGCTCAAATTCACGAACCATGAGATCATGACCTGAGCCAAAATCAAGAGTCGGGCGCTTAACCAACTGAGCCACCCAGACGCGCCCCCCACAACTTCCCTATTTTAAACTGGGTCACTCATCCATCTATTCCTGGCTTGCAAATTTCTTCTTGTTGTTGTTTCCTTTCCCGGTTCCCCATCCTCATACTGATTCCTTTTTAAAAATCGCCTTCGTCTTAGTTTTTGTGAGGTTCTGTGAAAAAGCAAAATGAAATGTGTCCACTCAATCCACCAATTTTACCCAGATGTCTAGGAACACTTCAAAAAAATTTTAGTTGCCATCTTTTTACTGAGCAAAGTGAAAAACCAGGAAGCGTAACTTATTACAATAGCAAAAGAAATTTCGCAGACATAACTAAGACTGACTGATCAACTGACCTTAAAAAAGTGAAATTATCAGAGTGGGTCCAATGGAATTATGTGAGGCCTTCAAAAGCAGAGCTTTCTACCAGCTGAGGGCAGAAGTCATCTGGAAGGTTCTGAGCATGAGACGGACACAGTACATCATGCTGGATCTGAGATCCAGGAGCCACGGGCATGGAGCAGGAGAGGAGGGTAGGCCCTGGCTGACAGCAAAGCAGCAGGGCCTCAGTCCTACAACAGTCAGGAGCTGAATTCTGCCAATACCTGGAATGCGCCTGGGAGTGCATTATTCCCCAGGGCTTCCAGAAGGAATGCAATCCTGCCAACACCTAGATGTGGGCCATGGGAAACCCCAAGCAGAGATCTCGGCTGAACTATGCTGTACTCAGCACTGTCCACCCATAACCTGAGCTAGAAACCTTCCCTCCCACACTGCCCCCAGCCCCCAGCCTTGTCGTCTCCTCTCTCACTCATTCTCCAGTCAGCCATTCACCAAAAGTCAACCTTTCCACCTGGCTTTCAAGGCTCCCAGCACTGGCCCCTGGCCAGTCACAGGCCCATCCCAGGCAAGGGCAGCCATATTCCCAAGGGAGCTGGGGACCTGGCTGCATCTCCAAGTAGCACACCTTAAGCCTTGGACATTCCTACCACCCAAGCAGGGAGCCCACTGGGTGCTGAGGTACATTCTCAGGCCAAAGAAACAGGGAGGCCCAAGGCGATGAGTTGAGAACAGGAATGGGGAGTAGAAAAGGGGAACAGGTCCGGTGAGAGAGGGGGGTCATGAAGGCAGGCCAGAGTAGGCTGCCTCATTGCCCACAGGAATGATGCTGGGGCCTCAGGCCCGAGGCACAGATACCCAATAAGGGAAGGCTCTGATCCACAGGTTCTCAACGTCTGAGTCACCCTCAGAGTCAGAAGTGTCTCTGTCCTACTCTAGCCCATTCCCCTTAGGACCTAACTCCTCATGGCCAGGGTCTGCCAGAAACAGTGCAGACCGGACATGGTGGTAGCAGCCGCTCAGAGGTATCTAGAAGTCTGGCTCCCTCAGGGGAAGACACTATGAAGTCACACAGGGGTAAGGGTGGGCCAGGTGGCCCTTATGGCGTCACAAGCACGGAGCCCCTGGCACACAGGTGTGGGAAAGGGAGGTTCCCAGAGTTCAGAGACCAGAGGCCCAAGGGATGGCCTGCATGTGGCGGTCCAGGAAAGCCTCAGCTACCAGCTCTGAGCCCCAGCAGCCTCCCCCATGGGCCTAGGGTTCTAAGTGCCTAGTTTCCTGTATGAAACCCTGAACTTAGCAAACACCATGATGAGTTTCCACCACCAAAACCCACAACCCCAAACCTGCTGAGTCTAAGGAGCGCCAAGGGGCCTCCTTGCTGATCTGGTGAGAGGAGACCTTTGTCTATATCAGTGCCATCGCTGGGAAGGAAGCAGAGGGAGGGACAGAAGTGGGTCAAAGGAGGGAAGCAGGGAGGCGAGGGCTCAGTGGGAGGAGTGCTGGGCCCGGAATGGAGGTCACCTAATCCAGTGATTTTCAAACTTACTATTTTTATTACTTTTTAAGCTACAGGAGCTGCTGTTCAAAGAAATCCTGACCCAGAAACCCAGCATGAAGGCAGGCAGAGCAGGTCGCTGGTCTCAGGTGTCTGGGAGGAAAGAGGAGGCTCCGTGAGGAGCACACCTGAAAAATCATGGGTCTCGTCCAGCTGATCCCAAGTTCCAAAGAACATCAGCATCACTCAAGGAGCTTTGTCCGAACTGCCCATGGAAACTAGTTCAATAAAATTGTGGCAGATCTGGAAAGTCACATTTTTAAGAGCTGTCCTTCACAGCAGTCAGTTTGGAGGAACTCTCGCTGGAAAAATCTGGAAGAATCTGAGCATCAGGATAAATGGTAATAGTAACAGATGTTTAACTCATTGAATAAAATAAGAATCCTTGAGGGCTCTTGTGGGGAAGAGCACTGGGTGTTGTATGGAAACCAATTTGACAATAAACTATTAAAAAAAAAAAAAGAATCCTTGAGTCCACTCTTCTATAAATAAAGGATACATTAACAAATGAAGGAGAAAAGAAAGCACTGTTTTTTTAAAGGTTTTATTTCTAAGTAACCTCACCATTCAATGTGGGGCTTGAACTCACAAACTCAAGAGCTCAAGAGTCACCTGTTTGACCAAGTGAGCCAGCCACGGGCCACAAGAAAGCTCTTCTTTAGCAGAATGCCAAAGGATAAATGTAGAAGGAACTAACAAAGGTAAAATATCACCATTTGGCAACCATGATGGAAGGATCCGTCAAGAATCTTCCATCAAGGAGCATCAGTGGGTTCTGTTTTGGTCTGTTCCAGCTGCTACAACAGGGCTGGGCAGCTTATAAAGAACAGAAATTTATTTCTCATGGTTCTGGCAGTCTAAGATCAAGGCACCAGGATGGTCAAGTAAGGGCCATCTTCCTGGTTCAAAGCTGATACCTTTTCCTGTGTCCCCTACATAGGGGAAGGAGCAAGGGAGCTCTGCCGTGTCTCTTTTAAAGGTGCTAATCCTCTTCCTGAGGGCTCCCCCTCATGACCTAAGTTCCTCCCAAAGGCCTGTCAAATTAGGCATTAGATTTCAATATGTGAATCTGGGGGATACAAACATTCAAGACAGTACCGGGCTCTAAAATCAGCTGATAGAAGTTTGATGAGAAACAGCATGTTTACATCGTCTCAAAGCATCTCCCCATAGGACACTTATTAATTACAGAGAACATAACAGTTACTCAGCAGTGGAGAAACCCAGCAGATACCGCCTCGTTAACAAAGTCATCACTTTTTTCATCACCAGTCATGAGTCAAGCCAACATCCATCCCGCCTGAGGGGATGCACTGAGGATGACACCTCATGTCTGGTGTTCCTGATGGGAATGCATAACATGAGTCCAATCATAAGGAAGAATCCAAGAAAATCAAATTAAAGGAGATTCCACAAAATAACCAGCCTCAAGTCAAAAAGTAGAGCTTCTGGCCATTTTTCTCAAACAAAAAACAAACAAACGAGCAAAACCCAACAACGAAAAAGAAACAAAGCTCTAGGACACTAGGACAGAAAGCAAGCCGGGGGCCCCGAGATCTTGAACATGATTCATCAGGTGCTCATCCAACTGCACTAGCACCACGGAGGCTGTGCAGGACTTCCCCGCCCCTCCGCCCCGCAGGTGAGGCAGGACTTAGTCACCCATGGCTGCTGCCCCTCACTTTTTCTCAGAAAGCTGGGTGTGAGAGGCCTGGCACCTTCCTGGCTTCTCAGCTGCTCTGCCCTCTGCTGGGGAAGGTGAAGCTGCAGCTCAAAGGATGGGGGGTGGGGGTGCCTGTCCCCCGCCCCCCCCCCCCCCCCCCCCCCCCCCCCCCCCCCCCCCCCCCCCCCCCCCCCCCCCCCCCCCCCCCCCCCCCCCCCCCCCCCCGCCTCGATCATCACGGCAGGCCTATTTCTGATACCCTAACTGCACTTGAAATGCCTACACCTAGAAGCTGGTTGCACACAAGATGTGGAGCATCTGGGCCCAGTTCATGACGACATCTTCAACGTGGGCAAGAACCCAGGAGGCCAACATGCTGGGCCCTCTGTCCCCTCCGCAATTCTCAGGGTCTGAGGCCAGGGCTCCCTAGACTGAGGATGAGGTGGCAAGCAATCCTTCAGCGCACAAACTCGCTAGGCCAGTCCCTCCCAGTGACAGGGCTTTTGTTGTGGGGAACAGAACACCTCGGACTTGATTCTACACGTCTGGACACCTGCTGTGTGCAGGGCACCCCGGATGAGGCTATGGGGATGAAGTGCTCACAGCAAGGCAGATGCCTGACTCAGGACTTGGGCCACACTTCCTCCTACCAAGGGCGCAGTGAGTCAGGTAGGAGCTGGAGGGTAGGCTGGGGCACAGGAAGGAAGGACAAGGTGGGAAGCTGGTCAGGGAAGCCTCTACAAAGCTGATGGTTTAATCGCGAATGACATGAGGGCCCCACATCTAGACAGTTACCAACTTGCCCGGAGATGGGGACACCACATTGCAATCCAACACAGAGGCCACCAACTGTCACTCGCCCACAAGGCTCTCTAAGGCGATTATCCACACCGCCCCAGGTGCATCCCCGGCTCTCCAGGCAGCACCATGACATGCCAGAGTGGCTGTCCCTGCCAAGGGGAAACAGGCAGGGCCCTACACACCACAGATGTTCCAAGTGATGAGCGGCCCCACTCGCTCTGCTCCCATAACGGAGTGTCCGCCGCCCTTCCAGGAGCTGCTCCAGTGCGGTGCGAAGATTTGAGCTGCGTGTCCAATGCAGACCTGAGATGTTCTCCGGTGCAGTCTGCCCCACCCCCACCCCACCTAGCTCTCCCCCAACAAAACACGATGCTGAACTCAAGAATTACACACACTGACTCCTTTTCCTCCAAATTTCCATGCCTGAAACACATAAAGATTGTGTTTCTAAAACGTTAAAAAAAAAATCCCTCTACGCTAAACTGCACAGTCCTCTCCAGTAGACGGTGTTTTAAGACGACCTGCCCACTTCTCTCCAAGGACAGCACTGGGAGCACCCCGCAATCCTGCTCCGGGCAGGGAACTCTCCGAGGCCAGGGCAGAGCCTGGCTTCTGGCCTCCTCCCAGCAACGCAAACAGCCGAGGGAGAAAGGTTCACAGAGCAAAGAAAACAAACTTCCCAAACAAGCTAAGAAAAGTGAAGCCTACTAGAAAAAAACAAAACGTCGTGCACTGAAAACAGAAAGAGGAAAGGAATGGAGGGGAAGGGAAGAGAGATTTTTAAAAAATGCAAATCAATGGTGGGACACTGCTGTAAAGGCTGAGAGGGGTCTGCCAGGAGATTAGCGGTGGCTCAGTCCCTACTCAGAGTCCCCTGAAGGCCTGGGGTGGGGGGAGCTGTGCAGGGAGCCCATTCTCCCCCAGCCCCGCCTCACTCACCCCCACACACCCCGCCAGAACACAGGAGGTGGGTAGGCGACCCTAGTGACATCAGGGAGGCCAGATCAAACTTTGCTACAGAAAATAAATGTATAGTCCCCTTTCTGAAGTACTGCTTTTAACTTCGATGTACACCAAAACATCTTTCTATGGGAGGTTTTGTGTTTCTACAAGAAAACAACATTTACAATGTGATTCTGGTCCTGCTGTCCAGCTGGGACAGACGGGGCGGGGCTAGTGGCACCAGATGGCTGAGAGAGGCTCCCTGCCACCCTTTCACAAAGGAGGGCTCCAATTACCCCCTGGGATCTGTGCCCCAAAGATGACCTCGCCCGCAGGCTTGGGGGAGGTGCCCGCAGCTGCCAGCCGAAGGGAGGGGGCTTTCTGGGGCCCCAGCCCAACCTCAGAGACACCCCCCCCCGCCCCAACCCCCTCCCCAGGCACCCAGGGATACCTCTGGAAACTGCACACTCCAGAGGGCACGAGCGAGAGCAGAGGAGGTGTTGGAGCTGCCAGACTTGTTTCAAGCCGACAACTTTCAGGAGGGCAAGAGGGCGAAGTCTGCAAAACCACAAAACAGACGAAGGAAGGTGCTAGAGCAACAGGCAGGCAGAATAAAGGTGTCTGAGCTAGGGCTTCTCAAACTTGAAAGTGTATGCAAATCACCTGGGAATTTTGTTAAAATGTCAAGGCTGCCTCTCAACAAGCTTCCCAGGTGCTGCCCCGGCAGCCCCCAAGACAGGCCTGGGGGCTGTGCTTTAAACAGAGAGGGTGAGATGCCCGACAGAAAAGCCAAGTCCTGGGAGGAGAGCCCCCCCCACCTTTATTGTGAGTACATTTCTGGGGATGTAATCCGTGTTCTCAGAGCAGTGCGTTAATTCTGCGATTTCTGCGGTATTTTGGTGCATTGCACAGGGTCCGCACAGGTTATTTTTATTCCCATTTCACAGCTGTGCAAGCTATTTTAACCAAATGACTTGGTGAAGCTGGACTCGCTGCCTCTTGGGCATCTTCCAAGACCAAAGGCCTCCTTGTGACGCAAGGCATAAACACAGAGCCTACAGCAGTGACACAGGCTGATCCAGGCGTGGCAGACAATGGGAGGAAAGCCACTGGGCCGGCAGGCACAAGAGGCCCAGGGGATGGTGGCTGGGTGGGGAAAGGCAGATAAGGGGCCAGAAACCAACCCTAAGCGGGCACCAGAGAAAGGATGGTGTAGACTTCTGGAATCTACAGCAACAAAGAAACAAAATTTAAACCTCTCTGCCCCCTCCAGAAGAGAAAAGGGGAGGGATATTTACGTACAGAAGGTGTCTCTATCCCAAGGGTTTTGTTTTCGCTTTTATTTTTAATTTTGTTAATGTTTATTTATTTTTGAGAGCGAGCAGGGGTAGGGCAGAGAGAGAGAGAGAGAAAGAGAGACGCAGGCTCTGAAGCAGGCTCCAGGCTCTAAGCTGTCAGCACAGAGCCTGAATTGAGATCATGACCTGAGCTGAAGTCGGAAGCTCAACCGAGCCACCCAGGCACCCCTGTTTTTCACTTTTAACAGCTTGGCCTCACTTTGAGGGATGGTAAAATGAAGAGCTTTATTTTTCTCCTCCCTTCCCCCCCTGCAACTCCTCTTTCATGGAAGGGATGTGGCCTTTCCAGGAGACAAGTTACTTACTCACTCCCGCCCCGGCACACCCAGCCCCTAAGAACTGACAGTATACAGTAGGTCTTAGGGTGAGTGGGTTTCCAGGTGAAAAACGATGGACTTCAGTGGAGGTGACCCCCTCAAGAACCTTAAGAAAGAAATGGCCTCCGTGAATCCCATCTGATAACACTTCTTCCCTCAAAAGATTCCGAGCTGGCAAGAGGGGCTCTCAAGGTAGTGAACAGCCATTCTGGAATCAGATTCAAAGAATTCAAAAAGGCACAGCTAGAAAGTTTCCAAAGTTCATCTGTGCAACCCTTCCATTTTTCAGAGACAGGCGCCCATGGAAATGAATTGCAAAGGCCACCTAGGAAAGAGCCAGTGGCACAGGTGGGACTCAACCCCAGCCTTCTACCTCCACGTGCTTTTTCCAGAGCACTGTGCCCCAATCCTGAGCCTTCCCAACCATGCCTGGGTCCGGCTACCGGTAAAGCAGCGCCTGTGTTTCAATGCATTTGAAAGTAAACACCGCTCTTTTTTCTGAGTCTTATACGACTTTTGCTGAAATGGTACCCCAAAGCATAACCCTCTCCAGGGCTGGAACTCACCTCCTAATGTGTGAGATTTGGCAAATGAGAGAGAAGTCAAGCAGGGTCTGCAACCCCAAAACTTGCCTCTTTGGCATAAGGATCAATCTGGATCTGGTTATTTTTTTTAAAACAGCAGACACTGAGAAGCTCTGAAAACTGGCCGTGAAGTTACCAAAGGGAAATTTACATTCACAAGAGAACTCTCCATTTGGAAGGGTGGTTTCCTCTCAGCAACAGGAAGATAAAGGAGACACAAACTGAAATCTACATAACAACCTTACCCCGTTTCCAGGTCCTTACACACACACACACACACACACACCCCAGCCCCAATCATCTTTCTTGTGTCTTACGCTGAAAAGGTGATGGCTTAGACCATTTTGGGAAGTTTTCCTGGCTCTCTCATGCATGCAGGAGGTGGACATGTTACTAAACTTGTTTTTCTCCTGTTAATCTGTCTTTAATTACAGGAGGTCTCAGCCAAGACTCAAGAAGGGCTAGGGGGGTGCGTATTTTTCCTCCCCTACAATCAGCCAGGCTGATCTCAAAGATGGACAGGTTTTGAAAGGGTGAAATAAAATGCTAAATAAAAGAAAAAAAAGAAGGGCACCTGGGTGGCTTAGTCGGTTGAGCATCCGGCTTCAGCTCAGGTCATGATCTCGCAGTTTGTGGGTTCGAGCCTTGCGTCAAAGGCTAGCTGAGAGCCTGGAGCCTGTCTTCAGATTCTGTGTCTCCCTCCCTCTCTGACCCTCCCCTGTTCACGCTGTCTCTCTCTCTCAAAAATAAATAAAAAACGTTAACTAAAAAAAAAAATAGAGAAAGTTACTAGCGCTCATGCAAAACAACACTACTTCTGAGACAGGTGACTATTACAGCTGCGGTTTAGAAAGCAGGAGATTTCTGGTTTGGGGCGGGCGCTGTTATATCCAAGTTTCCAATATCGCCCCCAAAACTAGAGACTACCAGGGAGACGCATGCAAAAGCAAAGGGCGGTTTTATTATGGGCTTATAAGCTCCCGCTCACAGACTTCACCAACACAGTGGATCCATGCTGAGAGCCCCGAACAAAGGGGGGGCAGGGCCTTTACGGGTTTGGGAAGGGGGAGTTACAGGAAATTGTGACACAGGTACAGGGGTCCAATCATTATAGCATACCATCATTGGCAGTAACTTTAACCAATTACAGAGTGGACCCAGGACCCTCACGTAGGGCATAGCTTCTATCTTTAGGCCTGCCCTTAGAAGTGTTAGAGGTGTTAACTGGCCTTTCCTGATTGGGTGTTACAAGGGTTGTCCCTCCTTCCTTGGGAAATGTGTGCCCTTCTATTGTCTAAAGATTCTGAGAAGCCGACACCTAGGCCTCCAAGGTCAGAGGGGAAACTTGAATCAGACCTGCATCCTTACAGCACAACTCCAGGAAAAGGTGCTGGGCTGTAGCCCTCAGCTTTGCCTGTAATTCCACACATGGGTGAGACTGACCCCGCAGGAGGAAGCGCATTGCGTCAACCAAAAACTG